>NC_057732.1:26457299-26546663 GCF_004010195.1 Chiloscyllium plagiosum
AGGTTACAAAGTAGCAACTTACAGCACCATCTTGGGCAAAAGGGTATCTAGGTACAGGATCTGAATCACTAGTCCTGTTCACAGCTTGAGCTTGATCCTTGCAAGTCACCTCAACATTGAACATCAAACGTGAATCTGTCATTATTGCTTGTTCATCAAACTGTGTTATACTATGAAAGATTGGCTGATTAAAGTAGCTCATTTAATGAAAAATTCACTGCCTTTTCTATGGTCTTAATAAAGTCTCCCAACTTCCTTCTTCCATAAGACCAGGATTGTGTAGACATCTAATCTGTTGCTTTGTCACTTCTGCCTTGACTATGAGATCTTGATTTAAATTGCACTTGTGGCCATTTCTAGTCCAAATGACAGTGCATCCTGTAAATATTTTTCTTTAGTTCATGCTTTCCCAGGCTGTAATGTCATGTCCCTTTTCAAAAAAAAGTTCTGTTCCATGAAGGGGATATAACTTTACTCATAAAACCTCTGGAGTCCACTTGCTCTCTAGATGAACTCCAACTCAGTACTACTGCTACAGACCACTGCCAGAGCAATGTAATCTGTATATGCCTTGGAGCAACTAATTCTCCTTCTCTGTGAGTTGTAAACTCTCCTTCTCCAACACGTCTCTTACCAGGTCTGAAAAGATTTTCTTTTGACTAGGTTTTGTTTTCCTGGCTAAATGTTACTGCGAGGATTTCTTCTTTGGGGTGATTTAAGGATCAGCTCTTCCCTGGTGCATAACCAGATAATTAAAAGCCAGGTCTGAAGCTCTCATTGTTCACCATGTGTTATATGAGCAGTCAAATTAGACTCGCACCTCCCCATGAGGTAAGTTTGCTGTCACTATCCTCATTAAGTATGCAATCTGTGGGGTCTGCTTGGTCTAGTGGTCTCAAAGAGACCCATGTAATGACTGAACTAAAAGAGGTTCCTGTATTGAACAAGAAATTGCAAGTTAGCAACTAAGTACAGGTTTCATTAATATGATAGATTTTGTTACAGAGACCTATTAGAAGGACCTGGCTGTTAGATCTTAGTCCTAAGCTGTTCTATCCATATTGCAATATCAGAATGTGTGATGCTTATGGCATGCCTCAGTATTAACCCTTTCAAATCCTTATGTCCTTATATAACATTTCAGGAAAGGAAAGCTTCCATCCCTACAAGCGAATTCAGACTCTCAACAGTCTTCTGAAACAACAGAGGAAACCAATCAATTTGCCAGCCATACCCACATCCCGTGAAAAAATAAAGAGAGGTGGGAAAAGAATGAAAGATTTTTGATGAGTATAATGAAGCAGCCTGATTAATTGGCTCTGCAGAGATGAATCCTGTTATTAATTAACTTCAATTTAACTTGCTTCTCATGAAAATGATGCAGCATTTGCCCATAGGTAATAAAGTGGCATCTACAGACATCAGCTTTCTGCTTCAGCTGTGCAACCACATAGTGCAGTTTTCTTTTCAGGACTCCTTCCCAGTAGCCATTACTTTATACTGTACATTATATTGTAAAACTGCTTTATCAAAATGCAGCTTTTTTGTTACCTATTTTTTAAGCTAATGCTTTTGTTAGACACTGGGCTATATATGCGTACAATCAGAATTAACAGTTCTATTGCCCAGTATGCATTTACAGGAGGTAATAATCTAGCTGAAATATTAAAATAGCTTGCATGTTCAAAACCAAACCTCTTTGGAAGATGTCATGTTTTGCATGTGCCTATATTTAAAAATCAATAGATGAGATAGGTGTCAAATCATAAAGGAGCTTTGGTAGAATCACATATTAGAATTCACTGTCAGAAATATTTGCCTGAACATGTTTCTTATTAGATAAATACGATTTCCTTTCCATATTTCAGGTGCAAATCAATAAGATGCAGCCACATAACTGTATCAGGAAAGTTTTAGAAATTTGGTTGAAAGCAAAGAAAGAAGAAATTAAAATGGGATACGAAAAGGCCAGAAACAGAATTTTACAGTTTACTGTTTCAGTGAACAATGACAAACTTGCACTTACAGCTAAAATAAAGGCAAACTATAGTGGATGCTGAAGATCTGAAAGAAAAACAAATTTGCGGAATAAACTCAGCAGATTTGGCAGCATCTGTGAAAAGAGAAACAGTTTAATATTGCAAGTACAATGACTCTTCTCTGAAATCAAAGCACAATCTTTGAATGCAAAATGTTAACTCTATTCCTCTTTCTACAAATGTTGCCAGAACTCTTAAGTATTTTCCTGCAATTTCTATTTTTATTGTGTTAAACATTTCTGGATAAGAGGATCAGGGTCCCTGGCAATGCTACTACATGAGGGAAAAGTTCCACACATAGCATGGATGCTGATTCCAAAAAACCCAGACTTAGAAATCTTAGCACTGATTAGGAATTGCAGTACATCTCAGCTTGTGCTTAACTTCTCTCACCTTGGACACCTTACATTTAGGAGAAAGTGAGGTCTGCAGATGCTGGAGATCAAAGTTGATAGAAATCTTAGCACTGATTAGGAATTGCAGTACATCTCAGCTTGTGCTTAACTTCTCTCACCTTGGACACCTTACATTTAGATCCAGTTAACCTCCCCCAGCACCTTGTCATGATTCTCGATGAAGTACCTCTCTAACACTGTCATAAGCTACTTACTAAAGTGGCTTCCTAGTGTGAGGGAAATCCTGAAATAGCAGATCATCACAAGAGGAAATCAATAATGAAAATTGGAAGATTGCTTACAAAGCTTCTGCAGCACTTTTCTTACTACATAGAGATGAAAGTACTTTATACTGAAAGTGCTCCTCCCTATTGTATTGCCTTGAGGTTTCAAGTGAACATTAGCCACAGTTGAAGTATACTAATGGCGTTTAAAAGATTCACACAACTGCCTGTTTAGTGAAAGCAAATGCATTTTTTTAGCGATGTAGTGTTATAAATCTCTTGCTGTGGACATTACTGACAGTGCAGAGAGCAAAAATTAAGTTCCTATTGTTTATCACAATGTGTAAGATGGAATATGGTTTCAGGAAAGGAGATTGAGAGTGGTCATATATGGACAACTTTTAAAAATCTGAACAGAATGGCATGTTTTTCAGATTATAAAAAAAAACTACATCAAAGACTTTTCAATTTGAAGAGATTTTGAGGAATTTTATGATAACCTACAAGGAATGCTATCAAGAAATAAACTGCCTTTTTAAAAGAAAAAGCTGAAAGAACATCAGAAGTGAAACGACCCCCTGAGTTGTGATCCAGAGCTAAAATCATTTAATAGCAGCTTATCCATTAGTTTTGGTGCAAAATCCTATAACTATAATTAGTTATGAAATTAGTTAATGACACAGTGCATGAAAGTGAGCAATGTTCAAGACCTATTCAAACCTTGGTCTTCTCAACATGTTTATTCATTTCAGAGTAGTAGTAAGTTGTCAAGTCCAACATTATAAGATCTATTTCCATGACTTGGCAGATGAAAATTAAAGTTATTGCAGATGCTGGATATTTAGGAAACAAACATATGGAAACTGTGGTCAGGCAGCAATTTTGGTGCAAACAGATAAGTTGATGTTTCACGTATGGTCCCTTCTTTAGGGCTAAATGATAGCACATCTAAATAACATTTAAGAAGTACTTGGAGATATACATTTCTACATAGTGTACTGTATAGCTTGCTGTAGTTATTTGTTCTACACCTCTGCTGTAAATTTTGTTTTGAGAGAGGAATTAAAGACACAACTCTGATGTTAGTTGGTCCAGTGCAGGTGGTGGTGAGGCAGTGGTAGAGGAGTTTCAGCCTAGCGGCGAAGATGAAGCCTGAGGATCGGTGATTTTGACGTTGGTTCAGTTTGGTGTAGATGGCAGTGGTGTAGTTGACAGTGAAGAGGGATGGTGGCACAGGCGGCATTGATGGTTCAGGACTGATGGGCTCTCTTTAAGCTGTATCTTTCTTTTTTTTCTTTATTCTTAAATTATTCAAAATGGCATTGAATCATGGTGACAAATGAAAGAAAGTTGCAGTATTTTATTGTACTTTTACTGTAAAATAAATGTGACAATAAAATAATTCATTCATTCACTCAAATATATTACATGAACCATAATATCAGAAGTATGAGGTGTTACAAATGATCTGAAAGTGTTAATACTTCATTGAGCACAGTAAGCACCACCCACTGTGATGTTGTTAAGGGCACTTAATCAAAGTAAAGAAGAAGAGTATAGGAGACAGATCTCAGTCTAGTATCCTTCCAATAGTCTCCATAATAAATCCAGTCATAATCATGTAATCTGTAAATAGATGCAGTAATACAAAAACATTTATATTGCTTATTCAACAAATTCTTCTCGTTCGAACAGGGAAGTGGATATCTTAATCCACACAAGATCACTTTGGACTTAAAGGAACTCATGTAGAAAATGACACTGAGATTAAGCTTATTTTCATACTGTTAGGGAGGCAGCTACTAAAAGAACAGCAAATAATAATTAAAAGCACAGAATGCAACTTTGAAGCACTGGGTGAGTCAGAATGGACGTGATGCAGTGGAAATGAAAAGAAAAATGTGACAAAATTGGATTTCTTTTCTGCACTCAGTGGCAAAAGTTTGAAATAACTACAATATTGGCCATAGCAATGAAGTGAATTAAAATAACATCGCTGTATCTGTAGTAGGAAAAGAATTCTACTGCTGTATTGCATCTGAACCCTCACTGAGGAGCAAAAGGAAAATCAGACTGGAGGGATTTTAAAGGTTTTGAAGACATACTTTGCATTATCTATTTATTTTACTTATGAACAGTATGTGTTCAACACCAGAGCTCAGGGGAAATGCGGGACTATTAATCAGGATGTGCTAACACTGGCACTTAGAACTGAATCCTGTAAGTCAACATGACTGAGAGAGTGTCAGAGACAGGATTTCCTTCAGCATAAGAGATGCCATTGTGAAAACACACCTGCTACAAGAGAAGAACCTTACTCAAAAGAAAGCCATCAATGCTAAGGTTGTCAACCATCAACTAAAGAATATTAATGGAAGAAGGACAGAGCTATGCGCTGTGGCTGAGAGACAATCCAGGCCAAATACTAACAACATATTGGATAAAAGGAAGAAATATTGCAAGATCAGGTAAAAATGTCAATGGAAATATTGCAGAGGAAAGTACACATAAGAAAAGAAAGCATCTCTGACATTACTCTAACTACAAGAAGGTGGACCACTTTGCACATAAGTGTTTAACTAGAAATCAGCAATGTACGTCTATAAACGTGCCTAATGCAGAGACATTATCTGATTATTCTGAAAAATTTCTCTGTACAATGCAATGTGTTGTCATTCACAGATCTCAAGGCAATAGATGTTCTGTGACTGTTGGGATGATGACTGTGGAAGGACAACATTGAGTGAATATAGTGTTAGATAGATAATGGTACTTTATGGAACCTCATGCGCTTCACAGGTCTGTGTAAAATGGTTTAGGGTGATTATCCAAGAATGAATCTATTGAAGGTAGGTTTGTGGCTATATGGTGGAATGATACTCATCCAAAGAGGAAAAATGAAGCTGACAGCCCAATACAATGGGCAGAATAAAATTCGGTAGTTCTAACTAAATGTAATTATTTCAGCTTAGATGGCTAACCTTAAGCTAACCAGATGAGATTTGCAATGTTTTGCAGACTACTTGGCCATTGTCCACTGAACTGATGAGCAAGTTTGCTTTGATAATTTCAGTGACGTTGAATTCCTTCCTGATAAATACTATCTCAAAATACACAAGAGCTTGTGAGAAAGAGCATGTATGATATTCCAATCAAAGGCTTCCTCCACAGGCATGAATGCTTTTCCTATTGCAAAAGTTTGTCAACATTTCTTGTCATAAAGGAAACTGGAACTATATTTAAGTTTTTAAATTCCAGATTAACAACGTTGGAGTGGCAAATGCCTGCAAGGAAGATAAGATGCTCTTCCTCATAACTTGGAATGAGCTTCTGTAACACAACCTAAAAGACGAAACTCAAAGCATTCAGAGTGGGAGTGGAATGGTCCATCATCTTATAGTCTAGTTACCACAAATGTAATTCAGTTTATCAGTTTGTAACCTAGGTCCATTCTACCACTTGAAGACACAGCTCATTACCACTAAGTCCATCATGAAGTAGATGGGTAATAAATGCTGGCCCAGTCAGTCATGCCCACATCTCATGAATGAAGACAGGAAAGAGATAGAACATTCCTGACATGAAGGTCATGAATGGTAACCAGGTGACTTACTGCTTGCTCCTCTGGCCCTCCATTAATTTTGATTTGATTTGACTTATTATTGTCACATGTATCAAGATACCGTGAAAAGTATTGTTTTCCTTGCTGAGCAAACAGATCATACCTTACATTAGTACGTCAGGGTAATAGAACAGAATGCAGAATATAGTCTTCCAACTACACAGAAAGTGCAGGGAAATATCAACTGTAATGTTTGACAGGTCTATTCAAAAGTCTGATAACAACAGGGAAGAAGCTGTTCTTGAATCTGTTGATACAGACATTCAAACTTCTTCCTTCCTAACGGGAGAAGGTGGAAGAGAGTAATTACTATTGTTCCGTGGCACAAATTATGGGCAGCAATTGGAAGCACTGTCACCACTATCCACCAGAACCTTTAAGCCCTTATCAGTAAAATGAGTGTATTTCCTCTCTACCTGGCATTCCTATGTTAATTGACAGGAACTGGGCAGGGTGAATGTGGCCTACCAGCACTTGACCACATACATAAAGATGGCACTGGTGCCAGGAATCTTATGAGGTCTCAGCAATGGGCAGTACTTCAGCTTATGGCAAATGGGAGCATACAAAAATTGGAGCACCATAGAGGTATGGTGCATGGGTAATAAGGTGGTCTTCGGAGATAGACTGAGAAAACTCATCAGGGCTTGCAGAGAGAAATTCTTCACAAAACACACCAATTTTTGGTAGAATTCATGTCATCAACTACAGCTATTGATGATTGAGCAGTAATCCAAGACTTAGTGGTTATTTTATAGGTAGAGGGCTTTTTATTGGTCATATTATAATCTTTTCCAGCTTCTGAATAATCACTGCCAAGAATCAGAAAAGCATAAGAGGAAGACATCTAGATTCAAAAATTTTTCCAAGGAAAATAGTTAAAGTATTTTCCAAATAATCATCTCCAATGGAAATATCACAAACAGAGGAAATATCTAACAATGATGTTTTGATCTTCTAGAATTGAATGATAGATTAATAATATCCACGAGCAAGGAAAATCTTCATTATAATCAGTTAGGAACAGTGGAGTATCATGCTTATGCACACCAATCTTACATTGAGCATTTCCTCTACATTGGTGAAATGAAGCATAGATTCGATGACCACTTTGCAAAACAGCCGCATTCTATCTGTAAAAGCCCTGAGCTTATGGTTGCTTGCATTTCAACATACCACCATGTTCCTTAGTCAACATATCTCTCTTGGACTTGATACAGTGGTTTAGTGAAGATCAGCACAAGCTGGAAGAATAACACTTCAGTTCTCGCTTGGAGACCCTACAGCCTTCAGGACTCAATGTTGAGTTCAATAATTTTAGCGCCTAAGCTTTTCCCATCTCCTTACTTCAAGCCACACATACCAAGCCCTATCTTCACATGGACTACTAGCACCAACAACTCACTGTCAGCTACATATAGCCCCCATTAGCAGCTATGCATTCTTCTCGTCTGACATTTACCCATTCCTTTGTCTGCCCAACTGTTTTTCCCTCTCTCTGAGCTCCATCTTCACCTATCATTTACTTCTTCTCCCTCTCCCCCCTCCATCTGGAACATATATCAACCCTTTCCTTGCCACAGTCTGTTCTGAGGCAAGGTCGCCAAACCTGAAACTTTAACTCTGCATTTTCTCTTGGATGCAGCCAGACCTGTTGAGTTTTTCCAGCAATTTCTGATTTTGTTTCTGAACATTTCCTATTGTCCTGTCACATAATTAATCGTTAAATACCAAAAGAGCCAGTTTTCCAGAAAGGCAAAGATTGGGACTAGGTCTTTTGGATTTTAAATGAAAAACCTGATCACAGTGGAATATTACTCAAGGTGGTCAGAAGCAGAACCAGTGATAAGAGTACTGAAGAATACTTTTTCAACTCATAGTTTTTCAGACTAAGATGTCTTTGACATTGATCCACAGTTCAGGAATTAATACTTTAAGAAATTTGCAAAAAGCTATGGAAGCAATCACATTACCAGTATTCCTTTTTACCCACAGACCAATGGGGAAGCTGAGAGAGTGGTGAAAGCTATTATGATGCAAATATTTTAAGAATGGTGTTTGGGATTTAGCCTTGCCGAATAAAAAACAATGCCCTTAAGTAATGGATTTTCACTAGCTAATTTGTTTTTGAGCTAAAGATTGAAAATTCAAATTCCATTTTGGAGCAGAACTCTAAAACATAGAAACACAGAAACGTAGAAGATAGGAGCAGGAGGAGACCACTGGCCCTTCAAGCCTGCTCTGCCATTCATCACGATCATGACAGATTGTCCAACTAAATAGCCTAATCCTGCTTTCTCCCCATAATCTTTTATCCTATTCATCCCAAGTGCTATATCTAGCTGCATCTTGAATACATTCAATGTTTTGGCATCAACTACTTCCTGTGGTAGTGAATTCCACAGGCTCAC
The DNA here is from genome assembly GCF_004010195.1 of Chiloscyllium plagiosum. Lineage (NCBI taxonomy): Eukaryota > Metazoa > Chordata > Chondrichthyes > Orectolobiformes > Hemiscylliidae > Chiloscyllium > Chiloscyllium plagiosum. The sequence continues at coordinate 26,465,991 of NC_057732.1, forward strand.
CACTCTTTTGGTAAAGGAATGTCTCCTCATCTCCATCCGAAATGGTCCACCTGAATCCTCAGACTGTGACCCCTGGTTCTGGACACACCCACATTGGGGACATCCTCCCTGCATCTACCCTGTCTAGTCCTGTTAGAATTTCATAAGTGTCCATAAGATCCCCACTCATTCGTCTGAACTCGAGCGAAAACAATCGTAACCTAGTCTCCGATCTCCTGTGGCACCCCAGTAATTACTGCCTGCCAATTTGAAAAGGACCCATTAATTCCTACTCTTTGTTTCCTCTCTGCCAACCAGTCTTCTATCCATCTCAATACACTTCCTCCAATCACATGTGCTTTAATCTTGCACAATAATCTCTTATCCAGAACTATGTCAAAGCTTTCTGAAAGCCCAAATATATCACATTGACTGCTCCCCCCCCACCCCCACCCCCCGTCAACTGTACTATTCAATCATATATATCAAGTATGATTTCCAATTCATAAATCCATGCTGACTCTGTCGGATTCTGCCACTGTTTTCTAAATGCTCCACTATTAATTCCTTGATAATCAATACAGGAATTTGCCCCATACCGATGTTTAGCTTGCCGGTCTATAATTCCCTGTTTTCTCTCTGTTACTCTTTTTGAATATTGAAACAGCATTAACAACCCTCCAGTTTGTAGCATTGTTCCAGAGTCTATAGACTGCTGGAAGATGACCACCAACGCATCCACCAATACTAGAGCCACTGGGATGTAAATTAAGTCCCTGGGGATTTATCCATTTTCAATCCCATCAATTTTCCCAGCATCCTTTCTCTACTAATATTGATCTTCCTCAGTTCTTCCCTCTCACTAGACCTTGCATTCTCCAACATTTCTGCTATCTGATTTGTGTCTTACTTTGTGAAGACAGGACCAAAATACATATTCAATTGCTGAGCCATTTCTTTGTCCCTTATTATATGTTTCTCTGTTTCTGTCCATAGGGCATCAATCTCTTTCTCTTCACATACTTATAGAAATTCTGAGTGTCGGTCTTTATGTTCCCTGCAAGCTTACTTTGGTACTGTATTTTCCCCTTCTTAGTCAATCCCTTGGACCTACTTTGCTGAATTCTAAACTGCTCCTAATCCTCAGTCCTTAATATTTTTCTTGGCCAATCGGTTCTTCCGTGGATCGGAGACTATCTCTAAAACAAAATATTACATCAGATGACCATGGCTGAGTAAGAAATATAGAAAATTATAAGAGGAAATTAGAAACAAAACTGGCCCAATTCCAGGCATAGAGTGGAGAATTTAGTAGTGTAAGCACCAAGTTAAAAGCAATAGATCAGAGATCAAAGTTCTGAAGCCTCAGTCCTTACACAAATTGAAAGATCACAATCCTATTTCATTCAAACTGCTTGGAAGGTTTAGGAAAAACAGAAAAGCTGTAAGATTATTAAAAGCTGCAAGAACAAATGGGTTTGAATATCACAATCTCTGGGGGATAACAGGAAGACTACATCAATCACCTCACATAATAGGGATTGAGTAAGCAAAATGATTAAAGAGCATTATACTCGATCAGCAGTGACAAGAACAAGATCTGACAAATCTGTAAAGGCACTGCAAAGGCTGTGAAGTTTGAATGTTGGGGCAAGCTGCTGGGAATTTAACAATTAAAGGAAATAGTTTAAAGAAATAGCTTCATTATTGTTATTTAAAAATTGAGATTATACTTGGGATATGTAGAGGGAAGATGTTATGTGTGTATAAGTAAAATACTGTGGATGCTGGATATCTGAAATAAGCACACAAAATGCTGTAGAAACTCAACAAATCTGTCAGCACCTGCGGAGATTGAAACAGAGTTAGCGTATCGAGTCTTGTATGATTCTTCTTCAGACCATCTCTGAAGAAACAGAAGACAGAAGAAAGAAGGAATCATTTATACAAGAAAGAAATGCACCTACTCAGAAATGTAGAATGTTCCACAGTGTAAATGAAGGAGCTTGAAAGAGCTCCACAGATTACCAAGTTTACTTGTCTTTTAGACTTGGGTTAACAGAATGCACAGACCAGATTTCTGTACTTGATAAGAATTGTGATTTATTATAAATAAATAAAATCTAACCACAGATAAGAAACTTTAAACCATCAATATATTCAAGTTAAGATTCTAGACACCTCATGAAACAGAACCCACAAACACACATAGCCAGATACAGACAGACATGACCAAAATGGCTGTTATGGGTGGAGGGAAAACAGTTCAATTGTCTCTGTCCACAGATGTTGTTGATCAAAAAGCTGCTTCTTGATCTTCCTTATTAAAGTACTTTTTCTTATTTGCAGGAGGCACAGGGTGACTGAATCACATTTATAAAGGTCTCTGACTTATTCAGTGACAGATATGGGGAATTAAGGTGGCCATCTTCATGAGGTGCTTGAGATGCTTTTTACTGAAGAGTATCAACAGGTCCTTCCTTTTGAGAAACCAATGAGATCTGAACATTCACACACCCAACCTCTTCAACTACCTGGGAATCAATCATACAGCTATTGGCAGTTAGGAGGCCTTTGTCAACGATAAGTGGTTGCATGTCCATAGATCATCAGCTACATATTGCCAACTGAATCTCAACTCATAATCAGCTCCATGGCTCCAGCTTATCTATAACTGGGTTTTCCCATTGCTTTACATATGTAAATAGCACTTATTATGAGTATCATTAATTAATCAATAAACCCTGGGTTTTAAAACAGTACTTTTCCTATTTCAGTCCACAATCAAAAATATAGAAATGTAAAAAGATGTGATACTTACAAAATGATCAAAAGATCTAAACTTCAGAAAGTGAAGTGAGGGTGACTCTCTTTGACACTAAGGCAGCCTTAAAGAGTCCTAACAAAACTGGAATCAATGGGAATCACAAAGAGGGAAACTCTATTGGTTGGAATCAAACCTGGCACAAAGTAATATAGATATTGAAAGTCAGTAAAAATCTGTCCCAAGACATCCCTGAAGATGTGTCTTAGGTTCAACCATCGTCACCTGCTTCATCAATGACTCTCCCTCCATTATAAGCTCAGAATTGTGGATGTTTGCTAATAATTACACAATGAAATAGCCAATGTCCATACACATCTAGGTTTGAGCTTATTAGTGGTAAGTAATGCAGTTGTTGTGGGTATGTTCGCCGAGATGGAAAGTTGGTTTGCAGACGTTTCGTTCCTTATCTAGGTGACATCCTCAGTGCTGTGGAGAGTCCTATGAAGCCATTGCTGTATTGTGTTATTTGGAATTTATTTGGCTTCATTCCTTTTGCTTCCGGTTGCCAGTTTCAGTTGTTCATTGCAGTGGTTTGTATATCGGGTCTTGGTCAATGTCTCTACCGACCACAGTTAAAAATCACACAACATCAGGTTATAGTCCAACAGGTTTATTTGGAAGTACTAGCTTTCAGAGTGCTGTTTCTTCATCAGGTGATTGTGGAGAATAAGGTTGTGTGATTTTTAACTTTGTACACCCCACTTCAACACTGGCATCTCCAAATCATGATTATACCGACCACTGGAACTCCTTTCTTAACAGGGTTATTAAGAGTTGTAACTAGGGCACATGGACTACGGTAGTTTGAGTAGGCAGCTCACCACCACGTTCCTGAAGTAAGTAGGGATAGGCAATAAATGCTGGCCCTGCCATTGATGTCCACATCCCATGACTGCGTGGTAAATAAATTGAGTAGTCTCATTACAAGGATTGAAAGCAGAAGCCAACGCCATGACAACATGATCCTTGGTATGAATGGCAGTTCCCACTGACAGCTAATTAACAGGCTACCACAGGTACCACCATCCAATGAGGATGGGGACCTGCCTCACAGACAGAGCTGCTATCTCAGTCAGAAGAAGCACTCAGAATGCAAATTGACACTTTGAGACTAAGGAAAAACTAACAATCTTTATTTAAAGTAGTCCACCTTATAAGTATTTTCATGACACCAGTATTCATACACAGTACATACTAGCATAAAATGTATGATGAAGTACATGTAAGGTTACTCTATCTTGCTCTTCATCTTATTTGTGCAAACGATTTATGAATTCACTCACAACTGCTCAGTACATTGCCTATATTCTCAGTGCTCAAATTGAGTAGTTATTAGATTAGATTAGATTACATTACAGTGTGGAAACAGGCCCTTCGGCCCAACAAGTCCACACCGACCCGCCGAAGCGCAACCCACCCATATCCCTCCAATTACCCCTTACCTAACACTACGGGTAATTTAGCATGGCCAATTCACCTGACCTGCACATCTTTGGACAGCAGGAAGAAACCGGAGCACCTGGAGGAAACCCACGCAGACACAGGGAGAACGTGCAAACTCCACACAGTCAGTCGCCTGAGGCAGGAATTGAACCCGGGTCTCTGGCGCTGTGAGGCAGCAGAGCTAACCACTGTGCCACCCCTTACACTGTACTAATCTATTTGGATGTTATTTTTTGTCCAAACCGTGAATGTGACTGTGTGTTAACTAAAAGGAAGAATGAAAACAGATAAAGAATACTTCTCCTGAACTCAGAATAGCTCACAGAGCTTCCTAGCTGGTTATTTGGTTTTCAAGCATAGTCACATTTGTAATGTAGGCACCACAACAGTCAGTTTCTGTACAATTATATCTCACAAACAGAAATCTGACAATGGTCAGATAACTGGGGTGAAATTCATCAATGACAGCAGTGAGAAATGGATTCGCTGCAAATTAAGAGCTGATTTTTCTCAGCACTCAATCTTTGCACTGACAGTCACCTAAGTCTAGTTTATAATACTTTCGAAGATTTTTTTTTAGTCTTTTTGCAGTTTTTACTTGATTTGAAATGAAATAAATAAGTCAATGGGAAATGAAAATTGGTAGAGTCTGTAACAAGTTGCTGATTCACTATAAGGTCGCTTCACTCATTGGGAAAGGCCAGTTTAGCATCCAACATATTTTAATGATGTTGATTGAGGAACAAATGAGTGAGAAAACCAGGGAGAACTCTTCATATTCTTCTTTGAAATATCTTCAAGGGATGGATTACAGCCCCCACAGAGGGAGGATTGGGCATCACTTTAACTTTTTGTTGAATGGACAACCCATCTATAACAACAGAGCTCTCCCTCCCACAGTGGAGCATCAGCCTTGAATTTATGCTCAAGTACTTAGCCTTGAACCCACAACCTTCTGTCTTAGAAGCAAAAGTGATATCACGAAAGTCACAGCATTCATTACAACCACCCCAGCACTTTCTAAGGAATGATGTTCTGAAACTGCCACGCCCATTCCTTGAGCATCTTCGTGTCTATTCACAAGAAGTTGTTGAATTGTTACGACAGTTCAGAATATCAGTCGCTAATCAGGAGTCAGAAAGATTCAAGTCTTACTCCATAGTCCTGAGCACAATCATTGCTTAAGTAAATTGTTTTGTTCCTATTTTAAAATGAATGGTTTTATTAAGGCACTATTGAAGATGGGATATTAAACCAAGTTCCCAGCTTCCTTTTCAAGTATATGCACAACATCGCGAGGTGCTATTTTGTACAAGGGCAGACGAGTTATTCCTGGTATCATAGTCAATACATACTGTATTTCTTAAACAATATAATTTTAAACAACCAGATTACTTGACCATTACTATATTGCTGCTTGCACTCAAGTGTCTGCTGTGCCTCCTACATTACTTGAGTGACTATACTTTAACAGAACTCCATTAATTGTAAAGCAGCTCGAAGCATCCTGATGTCATGCAAGACACTATATAAATGCAAGTCTTCATTTCAGAGTAGAGCATTTGACACAATGTCCTCTGGCAAGTTGTCTTCACCTGCTTGCACTAATGAGTTATAACATGATGAAAGTGGTTTGGGGTTGGTAAATTGCAAGCCATTGGCATGCAGGAAAGGAATGTGTGTTTGCTTAATCTACTGTAGGGATACACCTTCGCTAACCATTAACATGAAAAGTCTATTTTAAACTTTCAGAAACAGGAACAATTAGCAATGTTTTCAGCCCCAGACTCACTTAATGAGAAAAAAAACAAGCTAGTCAGCTTCCGTTACAGATTGTGCTTCAGTGGAGAAAAACACCAGGCGCCATAACTATTAATTCAACACATGCTGAAAAACAGGATAAAGGAGTTATGTTCCTGATGGGTGAACAAATTGTGTTTAATTCATAGCCCTAGAGTGATAAGTGATGTAATTTAACAACACAATCTCCTCAGGGGTGACTGCCTGAAAATAGTTTGTTGTCTGGATTGTTTTAAAATGATCTTCTCCAGTGTATATGTCCATATCATCTCTATCCTGCAGTGTGCTGATGCCTCAAAGGAATCATATTCACAGAAAGGTATCGCTACAAATAGTCCTCAGATAATTTCCTGTAGTGATGATTATTTTTAGAATCAACAAAACCATTCATTTAAAAAAACGAAGTACAATTTTCTTCAGCAATTACATATGCCAGTTTTATTTCTTTGTCCTCTTTTGATGACACAAAACATTTCAATTTGTGGTACCCCGTATTAAGTCTGGAGTTAATGAACCAAGTATTTAGAAAATAGGTTCATTACTTTTTTAGCATTATTCTTCTTTCATTCTAGATGTGCAGACTTCATAAAAAATATTTTTATCTCTGTCTAATGAATTGATCTATTGGTCATCTCTTGCATTTTAAAAAATTCAAACTTGTTCATTTTATATGCATATTTTTGTATTTTTCAATGTTTGAGCATTGGACCTTCATCTGTCATGTCTATTTTACATTCTTAAAATTACCATATTCACCATCTCTTTGGTTTATCATACCTTTTTTGCTTCTCAGGGGTTATCAGTTGAAGGTTCACATCTTGTTCAATGCACTCTTTCCCATTCATATATTCTTCATTACTCACACGTTTCATCACCCAAATGGATTTGATGAGATGTGGTTATTATCTACATGTCTGGTTTAGTTTCTGGACAATGCTAATTAATCTTAGAATGATTGTTTGAGCCTCTGAGTAATGCTGACAGACATTCTTCACTTTAGATGGTACTGATTTTTCACTACATATCCTTAAAGTCTCAGATAATATATTTTGACATGAAACTTGTACCCAATCCTGCAACCAACAACTTTTTAAAATTACATTTCATATTTTAGAAGTAATATTTTACTTTCAACAAAATTTTATGATAATGCAATAGCATTCTGAAATCTTTAATAAAGTCTCACAAGGTAAATAGAACAATGTGACCCATTTTTATTTCAGTAAAATGGCAGAAATGTTTACATAATATATTGAAATGGAATAAGAAGAAAACACTTCAAATTAATGCTCCATTCTGACCCAATTCTGAATAAAGAAGTTGAAACTTTATTGCTGGAACAGCACAGCAGGTCAGGCAGCATCCAGGGAACAGGAGATTCGACGTTTCGGGCACAGGCCCTTCTTCAGGAATGAGCAGAGAGTGTTCAGCAGGAGAAGATAAAAGGTAGGGAGCTCCCTACCTTTTATCTTCTCCTGCTGAACACTCTCTGCTCATTCCTGAAGAAGGGCCTGTGCCCGAAACGTCGAATCTCCTGTTCCCTGGATGCTGCCTGACCTGCTGTGCTGTTCCAGCAATAAAGTTTCAACTTTGATCTCCAGCATCTGCAGACCTCACTTTCTCCTCTGAATAAAGAAGCAATTGCCAAATGTGTAATGAAGGATTGTTCTATATTAAAGTACTGGCAGTCATAACAGAATTACCAATTATTGTTCTGAAGAAGGATAACTGGACTCGAAGCATTCACTCTGCTTCCCCTCTGCAGATGCTGCCAGAGTTTCCTTTATCACGTATCATCTTTTCTTTGTTCTGGCACACCCCTTTCTGGTTAAATCTTTTTACTCTGGCTTTTAACATGCTTATTACACCAAGACTGGCCAAGTGAAAGTCGTAATGCCCCCTATAGAGTGGCAGAGCTGGGTTGAAGGGCTGAATGGCCTACCCCTGCGGGTTTAGATCAGAATGGTGCTGGAAAAGTACAGCAGGTCAGGCATCATCTGAGGAGCAGGAAAATGGACGTTTCGGCCAAAAGCACTTCATCAGGAATAGAGGCACTGTATTCCTGATGAAGGGCTTTTGCCCGAAATGTCGATTTTCCTGCTACTCGGATGCTGCCTGACCTGCTGTGCTTTTCCAGCACCACTCTGATCTAAACTCTGGTTTCCAGCATCTGCAGTCCTCACTTTTGCCTGGCCTACTCCTGGTTCTAGTTCTTATGTTCTTACGAGAGGATTATGATCCATACCCTTCTGAACCATGCCAAAGTGTTTGATACAGTCAAACATGTCCTAGGACACTTGGAATTGTCTGTGTCAAAGCATTAAACTTGATAAAACAAAAGCCTTGGATCATTTAGAACTTTGAGTTCCAAAGAGCTTTACAACTAATAGCGTTCTCTGGAAGTGTAGTCACAATAGATGTAGCAAATGTGACAACGTCCCACAAAGAATTAACAATCAAAGGATAATCTTTCCTCTTTTGATTGAGGGATAAATATTAGTCAGGATACGAGGGATAATTCATCACATTTGCTTTCAAAGAGTACCGGGAGAAAGTGAGGACTTCAGATGTTAAAGAGCAGAGTCAAAACGTGTGGTGCTGGGAAAGCACAGCCAGTCAGGCAGCATCCAAGGAGTAGGAGAGTCTACTTGGATGCTGCCTGACCTGCTATGCTTTGCAGCGCCATATCTTTTGACTTTCAAAGATTACCGCTGAGTCTTTTCCATCTACTGGAGAAGATAGACATAGGCCTCAGTTTAATATGATGTGGAGGTGCTGGTCTGTGGTGAACAAAGTTAAAAATCACACAACAGGTACCTGACGAAGGAGCAATGCTCCAAAAGCTTGTACTTCCAAATAAACCTGTTGGACAATAACCTGATGTTGTGTGATTTTTAACTCAGTTTAATATATAACTCAATATAATATTGTTGTAAAGCGAAAGGTAGGTAAATGTACCTTGACTAACCTTTGAGATAAAGTGAGGGCTGCAGATGCTGGAGATCAGAGCTGAAAATGTGTTGCTGGAAAAGCGCAGCAGGTCAGGCAGCATCCAAGGAACAGGAGAATCGACGTTTCGGGCATAAGCCCTTCTTCAGGAATCAGGATTTTGAAGAAGGGCTTATGCCCGAAACGTTGATTCTCCTGTTCCTTGAATGCTGCCTGACCTGCTGCGCTTTTCCAGCAACACATTTTCAGCCATGACTAACCTTGACCAGTTTGCGGCAACCCTTTTAAATCAGGTGAACTATGCAGTGAGATAGACAAAGTTGGCAAAGGGTCAAGGTAAGGTCTAGCACAAGTTGAGCACTTTATGAACGAACAACAATATTTATCAGACTCTACTAATGTACTTTAATTAAATTTTATCAATTTCTTCACAGAACTCTACAGTAAAAAGATTTAAATATCTAAGTAAACAATTTAAAATCCACACTAGCTACCTACTTCTGACATGATTTAGAGATGCCAGTGTTGGACTGGGGTGTACAAAGTTAAAAATCACACCTCACCAGGTTATAGTCCAACAGGTTTAATTGGAAGTGCTTCCAATTAAACCTGTTGGACTATTACCTGGTGTTGTGTGTTTTTTTTACTTCTGGCATGCACTTGTGAGGATTTGCAATCTCCTATCCACAGGTTCCTTCTATTGTTTATGAATTGTTTGTCTGAAAAGACTTGTTCTCTCTGACTGGGACAGGCTGTTCCTCGGTCTTTGAGGGTTGGATCGACAGCCGTTGATTTGAGCTACACGTCTTGTCTAGGGCTGGTCTCACTGTAAAGATCTCTCAGGGTCTGGTTGGCCTGATTATGCTCGCCACAAGATACAAGGAACTGGAGTTGCTGTGCAGCTCGGCTGCCAGTCAAAGGTGCTCTCTGGAGATACTGTTGAAGATGGTGAAAAAGCAGAGAGAGCTGGGGCTGCAGGTTGCCCCTCTTTTTGTGCCCTTCCCGATGATTCTGTGGTCTGTGTCCAAAATGAGCATCAAGTAGGGGGACAAGAAGACCCAATACTTTTCTGATTTGGAAGTCACAGCATACGGTTTTGAACCTTCAGCTGTCAAATGCTGTCCTAGTCACGTTATGTCTCTGGCCTTCTACTGAGTTGGGTGCCACCAAGTCTGTGTCACATTCTTCTCAAAAAGCAGGTTCACTGGAGGTGGAAACAACATGACCATTAGCAGGAGGCCAGGCAGTTCTAGGCTAGCCGGATTTCAACAGGAAATGCATTGCCCAAGACCTGGCTGCATGAATACAGTCTGTTTCAGCTCTGCAGTTTTCAAATTGTACAGCCCTGTTGAAGGGCTTTTGCCCGAAACGTCAATTCTCCTGCTCCTCTGATGCTGCCTGACCTGCTGTGCTTTTCCAGCGCCATGCTCTCGACTCTAATCTCCAGCATCTTTTGCCAAAAATGTAGAGCCTGGCCAGGTTTAAACTTGACTTCAAAATGTGGAGTTTTTATCCATACACATTAAAAAATGTAAATATTTCTGAAGCAATCCTCGTGGTCATGGGTCACCTGACCACAACAGCATGCAGCAACTAACAGATAGGGATTTTATTGATTTTCAATTTTTGAAATTATCTAGGTAATTCTGAAGGCAATTTATGTGGAAACGTAATAATCTTTGTATATTATTGCTGTATTTCATACACCAAAGTCTAATTTTTAACCATTGCTTAATTTATTAACACAACAGCAAAACATATCAGGAATTCATAATTTGTAAGGTGATGGTGTTCAGACTGAGACATTAGGCAACATTTTACCAAGTAAAGCTCATTACAATTTCTGTAATTAACCGCCATTGCAAATACAGGTTCTTATTCCTTTGCTGTGTTTCAGTTAGATATTTAATTGTCCTGCACCTCATTAAACTGAAAACTCACAGTCACTGCAAATTTATAACCATTGCATGGTAAAATGTTGCAGAAATGGTGCAGATTGATTTATTGTGATCTTAGTTCAGAATAAATGCTCTTAGCTCTAGGGACTAAATTTGAACAAATGCTTATTGTGACTAGCCTACTGTTTTGTACAGCAAAGTAACATGTATCAAGCTAGTCATGTAAAAAGGTTGGGGCATCCAATTAGTTCCCACACAACTATTTATTCAGTACTTGGCACAGGGGAACAAAAAGGGATGAATTGTTTATAAAAGCACTGAAAGCTGGAGGTCATCATTATATTTCATGAGAAAGCTCAAATTATTTCCATACAGAATAATGGGAATCAATGCTAACTCCGTTTTGTTGTTTGTGAAATATAACAGTCTTCAACCCTCAAAATTAGATTTAAGTCATTGTTATTATTTAAATACATTATGTTGAATGTATATTCGCAAATCAGTGAGTCAGCAAGTTGGAAAAGATGTTGATCAAACATCTCTCATCTCTTTTCATTTTTCTTCCTCATTATTTATTTTTATTTTCTTTCTTCTGGTTCTTCCAACATCATGCATCATGTATCAAGTGAAATGTTGAGTACAGTACCAATTCCCAGTCTCAGCCTATGTTGAACATGTACTGTAGCAATATAGGAACACACAGGGCACTATTGTGTTATACCAGACTCTGACATGGTAAAGAGTATCTTACCATCATGCACACAGCACACGCACATATATAAACAAATCAGGTTAACTGGAACAATGTGAAAGGCAGCGCAGTTGGCCTTGGCATCCCTGGATTACTGAAGGGCATTGGATTAATGCTAATGATCGCTGTTCACTGGAAATAGGTACAAACAAAGCCCTTGAAAGTACACAGGGAATAATAACTACTATCATGTAAACCTATATTCCACAAAAAACGCCAATAGTTTTAGGAGAGAAGAAAATTGGACGCAAAAGCACAGTATGAAATTTACAGTGAAAATTAATGTTGTTAAGGATTTGGGGATTTTCTGAAAACATATACATGGTACATGTGAATAACAAAAAAGTTATGTGAAATTGATTAACATGATTAGCCAGCCACTCAAACAAAACTCTGCAGAATGAGTGGAAAGAACAATTTGCAGTTCCAATCATGTTATTTGACTAAGTGTTCAAAAATCTCTATGAATATATGAGGCTAGACCAGGAATTTCAGGCATAAATGTACATCTTATTACTTGTAGATAGAGTGAATTTGTATATTTCTAGGTCACCATGATGGGGATTTTACCATAAAATGAGTCAGAGTGGAATATACAGTTGGTCATGAGTCACATCAGCCACACAAAGTGTAATGATTATGTGTGCTGCATTCACGTTCAGGTGCAGTTTTGCGTAAGATCATTCTGTTTGTAATGTTCTATGTAAACAATAGCCAACAACAAATGTCAGTCTTTCAAAAATCTTGAAATGAACAAATAAACATTAAACACTATCCCCATCTTGTTACATAATGGAAGAGTATAAGAATGGTCATGTTTTCAGCCAGTTTACAAGTATTTATGCTGAAGCCATTTGGTGGTGTGTGAATCTTTCAGAGATCATAGTTTTAGCATTTTCAAGATATTTTACACCGCACTTCAGTTAACTGTAGTGAATAGTTACACTTCATTGCTTAATTGATTATTCTATAATAAAAAGGATAAATGTTTGAAGGACGATAGAAACTCAATCATGGATGTAGATAGCGGTGACCAAAAATAAATAACTAAATAGTAATTTGAACTGGTGATATGACAATTAGACAATACGTTCATTGCATGAATTAATGCGCTAGAATAAGTATATTTCATTTGTAATAGTGATTAATTTTTTTAGTGAGTGGATTCAAACAGAGCTTAATTTCTGGGTTGATTTTGAGGTTTCAATTGTTACTTGGAAGCTTGCTTTGAGAAATTACAGGTTAGAAAACTGGGTGTGAAGAGCCACAATCCCAATTGCCCAGTTTCAAATGACTGGGTTTTAAAATTATGATGGGAATATTGATTGCATTGTGTTTGGCCTGCACGGACCTTAATACCAGTTCTCTAGTATGGTCACCCATGGAACATAGTTTCACACTGGGAACAAAATTGTTTAAAACTTTACTTGATATATTTTTATACTAAATAGTTCAGCATATTTTATTTGTATACTGAACACAGTGCTTTGTAGATTTATTTAGTTCATGTAATTTTTACAGTATGATTCAACTGATTGACTTAAATTGCATGGACTTGTTCCACACTGATATAAATTAAGAAGTGCTAATAGATGATGGTTTGAAGATATGCACTATCCATTCACACTGCTTTCTAATTGGCATTGGAAGACTCAGTACATACCTACAACTGACGGTGTTTTTATTTCAAGCATTAATACTTTGACATTTACCTTTAAAGTATTTTAACTAACTGTCTGATACATTACTAATGATGTAAATTGCAATCTCTTCCATGTGGTCTCCTACAGCATGAATTAAGTTTCCCAGTTTTATACTGGAAAACCAGTTATATTGCATTGCTTCAGTGTCTGTAACAAGAAAACAATCAAATATTGCTTTGCATGGCCAGCTTAACTCTTTTATAAAAGATCATTGGCTATGATGCTCTAATAGGATTTGCTGTAAATGCACAGCTACATTGTCAGCCTGGTGTTGTACCAACTGTTCCAGAGGTAACATCAAAATCCAGCCATTCCAGCAAGATGGCGGCAGAGTAGGGTTCCTAAGATGGGGTTCACCCTCTCTGTCTGCTTATTTTCTTCTTTTTCCTCTTTTCTTGTTTTGTTTTTATTCTTTTCTCCCCCTCTAACCTCCACTCCTCAGATGCCATCAGTGGTGGAGAGTTGAGCCAGTCTGAACTCAAGCACCCACGGCTGTGAGAAAGCCCAGCACAGACTCCTGGCCTTGAGCAGTACAGACTTCTAGCCATGAGGAAACCCAGCGCAGACTGATGGCCTTGACGAGTACAGACCTCCAGCTGTGAGGAAGACCAGTGCAGACTCCTGACCATGAGCAATACAGACTTCCAGCCGTGAGGAAGCCCAGCGCAGACCCATGGTCTTGAGCAGTACAGACTTCCAGCCATGAGGAAGCCCAGCGCAGACTCCTGACCTTGAGGATTACAGACTTCCAGCCGTGAGGAAGCCCAGCGCAGACTCATGGCCTTGAGGAGTACAGACTTCCAGCCTCGAGGAAGCCCACCACAGACTCATGGCCTTGAGCAGTACAGGCTTCTAGCTGTGAGGAAGCCCAGCGCAGACCCATGGTCTTGAGCAGTACAGACTTCCAGCCATGAGGAAGCCCAGCGTAGACTCATGGCCTTGAGAAGTACAGACCTCCAGCCGTGAGGAAGCCCAGCGCAGACTCATGGCCTTGAGCAGTACAGACCTCCAGCCGTGAGGAAGCCCAGTGCAGACTCCTGGCCTTGAGGAGCATGGATGTCCAGCTTTGAGGAAGTGCAGCATTGGCTCCCAGCATCCAGGAGTGTGGATTCTCAGAGTCCAGCACGGACTCCCAGTCTCAGTGAAGCCCAGCACAGACTCCCTGTTTTAGAACTTTAGTACTGTAAAGCTTATCTTTTACCTTTACTTTTCTATTTTTCTAATTTATACCTAAGATTTTACACCAAGATACCTTTGTACCTAAGATGGCGCAGGAAATGGTGACTTTGCACACTTTTCACTGTATTCATGTATCCCCTGTCCTTGAGTATATGTGACAATAAACCTAATTCTAATTCTAAAAAAGCAACTACATTTACAAAACATGTATAACATAGTAAACCTTCCTTAGCTGATTCACATGTACATTATCAAATAAAAGTTTGACAAAGGACCACATAAGAAGATATTCAGATATGTGACCAAAGGTTTGACAAAAGGCATAGATTTTAAGGAGCTTCTTAAAGAAGAACAGAAGCATGTGGAATAGTGGGGAAGGAATTCTGGAGCTTAAGGCCCAGCTGAAAGGACTGCAGTCAAAGGAGGTGTGATTAAAATTGGGACATGTTTTGATCTGATGCATGAAAAGTAATAATATCATTTAGGCATTAGATCCAAGCTGAAGCAAAGTCACACTAAAGTAAACAAAACAAAGCCTCCTCCAAGATGATACATCTAATCCTCATTACTCACGGGGGATAGAGACATGGATTTTCTGCAGATAACGAAAAACACAGATACCATTTCTATGTAACTATCCCATATACCATGAAGGACCACATGAAAATAATAGGTAAAAGCAAATCTAGGGTTGATCTCACATGTACAGAGGAACCTCGATTATCCAACATTCAATTAACCAAATTTCAGATTATCCGAACAAGATCGCAAGGTACTGATGCTTGGCTAACAATGTTATCCAGCATTTGATTATCTAGCATTTGATTATCCAGCATTCGATTATCTAGCATTCGATTAACCGAATGGAATACTCCCCGTCTGTGTCCTTTGGATAATTGAGTTTCCTCTGTACACAGATCAGGGGATATTGAGAGTGTTTCACACAGCTTTTAGATTCCACTGGCTATAGCCAATCTCTAGCAAAACCATATTTAAAAATATAGTACAAGTGAGGCACTGGATTACCTTGAAACTTTAAAAAAGAAATCTATGGGTATAATCTTGAATGCTGTGCGAGAGTATGAAATTGATGATAACGAATCAACTGTTTGATTTACATCTCATTCTCACTATTTGTATTTCTCCTAGTTTCAATGGAAAGAAAATTGTGTGAGAAGTAAATCAGCTGCTTTATTGAACCCATTCTGTACCACTGCCAATGGCCAATATTATATCCTATATGTTCACGAGTGTGTTTCCAAGGTTATTCAACATAACTAGGATCTACTGATAGTGCATTGTAATCTCCTCTCAATTATGATATGGAGGTTCTGGTGTTGGGCTAGTTTGGATGAGGTCAGAAACCACATGATACCAAGTTATAGTCCAACAGCTTTATTTGAAATCAAAAGCTTTCTGAGAGCTGCCCCTTTGTCAGGTGAAGTGCTCCGAAAGCTTGTGATTTCAAATAAACCTGTTGTACTATAACTTGGTGTTGTGTGATTTCTGACCTTGTCCTCTCAAATAAGTAGCTGTGGTATTTGTTGAATTCTAGAAAACAGCAGGATACTAACATTAGCACTGTTGCTCCTTCCATGGTATTGGTGAACAAGACCATTTATTATACTGGCTCCATCATCTAGCATAATTATAGTTCTTGGATGGGACTTTTGTTTGATTATTTTGATCCTGCCTATGACATAATACCAGATAATCTTTTGGTGAAGATCAAATGGGTTTAATAGTTTAATTCATGTCAATCAAATATCGCATTTGATTGCTGTGGGAAATCGCTTATTCTGGGTAGAACAAAAACAATTAGGATGTTACTATTCATGGTAACTTCATGCCAGTCCTTGAGAAGTCTTTACAGGGAGTTCTCCTATAATGCAACAATTGCGTCCCCATGCAACACTGTGTTCTAGAAAATCGTGCAATAGAAGCAATGGGCTTTATGGGAAAAACAGAGTTGTGTTGTACCACCAAAAGTACCAGTAATAATTGAAACAAACATAGGAATCAGCCTAACACAAACAATAGCACAGTTTAAGTAAATTTTGACCTGTTGTAACTGACCTGTTGCATGGTTTTATGTAGTGCAATTCATCAGAAATTTCAACTGATTACTCTCGGTAGGCATCTATATCTGCTGGTTGCATTACATTTCTAGTCAGTCTTCTGACCCCCATCCAATGGTAACACTGCACAAGTCTGACCCCAGAATGAAACCTGCCTTGATAGATCAAGGGCTGAATCTTAATTTCTTTCGCTAAGTGTCAGTTTCGTCAAGTTTCTCAGAGGGTTTCACATTGTGATGCTCGGGGAGGTCTATCATCTTATTTTACAAAACCTGCCTGATTTATTACCTACAGTACCCTTTAGTGTTCCTCTCACACATTCTAGCACCATTGTATCATGTGCCATTTCCAAAACAGCTCACCACTTCCTCGATATCCCAGAATTAACCAACATCCGTGGTGCAGCACTATCTTTAAAAAGATATTGTGTCCCCAGAGAAGAGCTGTCAGTCTGGAGCTGCCCTGCATGGTTCCTGACATTGACCCTGGACATGGCAGACAATGGGAAACTGGTGCGTCTCTTTGTAGGCAGAGACATGGAGATGCTGCTGATGGGGATGTGGTGATGCAGAGGCAGGATGTCCCTTTCTCCCAGGCCAACAAAGGATGCCATCCTACTGGAATCACAGCAACCTGGACCAGGTTTACCATCCAGGCCAGTGCAGTCTGAAGGAATACACAGAATGTAGGATGAAGATTTTCAGCCAGTGAAAGTGCCACCACCTTCTCATTGACACCGCACACTCACTCTATCTCTGCTACTATACCCACCATTTCTAACTTCCCTAGTCACTCATCCTCAATAACATCAGACCCTGACTAACTCTGAATCTCTCCTGCACAGCCTACTCATCCCCTCAGGACATCTCTACACATGCACCAAACGCAACAGTGTGCCACCCACCTTTCCCTCCCTCACCCACTATATGCAGAGTTTTCTGAGTCTGACCACCCTGAGCAGCTGCCTGACCATGTCCAAGCCCCTTTACTGGTATGTTTTTGCAGTTGGTTACCATCATGTTTAGTGACTGAAATAGATTCACATGAGTCTGCAGATATTCTTTAACATCTAAATATACTTTTCTAAACAAAAAAAGAGCAAAAAAGTTCTTAATACAAACAACAAAGCCAAGTTTCAAACTGCTCCTCAACACTGACCTTTTAGTGTTAGTCAATCCCAGTGAAATTTCACTCTCATCTCAACTCTTTATGATTTAGAGGTGCTGGTGTTGGACTGGGTTAAAAATCAGTTTATAGTCCAATGGGTTTATTTGGAAGCACTAGCTTTCGGAGCACTGCTCCTTCTGATGAAGAACCACCTGATGAAGGAGCAGCACTCTGAAAGCTAGTGCTTCCAAATAAACCTGCTAGATTATGACCTGGTGTTGTGTGATTTTTTAACTGAACTCTTTCAGTTTTTAAATTAACAGATTGCTCTCAATTTCTTGTCCTCAGGCTGTAGAGACATTTTCATGATGCTTTTCCAAGTCCACTAGCATAAACATTTCACAATATGTTTTACAAAGCGCTTCAAGAGAAAACACGCGAGCCGAATGATCACATGATGTTGATGCGAAGTCCAGTCCTCCACACACCACGACACCTAGTGCTGGAGATGAGAATCATGTAACAGCGAACAGGAGTTTGTTTTATATAAAAAAGGAATCTGTAATTCACAAATCGCTTACAGATAAATCATATTTAATAATGTGTTATGGGAGAACTATCTGTATTCTCTTTCTTGAATCTTGGTATTTTTATAGAGTAGCGTCTAGTTTACTCTGTGACACAGGATTGTTAACGTGCTTCACACTTGATTATTTGCTTCCCTTTTTGGTTTCAGTCCTGATTTTGAAATATTCCTGACTTGTAGTTTTATATTAATAAAACTAAAAAACACATTTGAAACCTCCTTTATTCTACATATGTCTTTGCCTATGAGCTAAAAATTGTAGTGTCACCTTGTTACCTTCCAACTAACTGAATTAGTTGATAATCCAATATGATAACTGCAAAGAATAACCCTTTGAGTAGATACCCTCATTTGCAGCTCTTTGTTGTAAATTTGTAACTGTTTTTTAAGTACTTTGTTTATCACAGTGTGATTCAGCTAATTATGGTCTTCTGTTATCCAGCATTACTCAGTTCATTAAAAAAAATGGAACGTGCTGATAATATGCTGTAGGCAAGGCTTGCTGATAATGTCACCGTGCTGTGAGAAATCTATGTCTGTGAATAACTACAGTTATTTAATCTCAATTTCTTATCACATTATCACATTTTTTTTCTTTTAATCCATTGTCATTTTGCTTCTTCATATTAATGTGATAGCTTATTTCTATTGGGCTACCATCTGTCATGGATTGTATTTTTGTTCATGTGTTAAATATTAGGTATTTGGGAATCGTTAGTGTTAATGTCAAGCATGGAAACCTTATCTACCAACATTCAGCAATCTTGTGAAAATATTCTCGCATGCATGTTTTCCCATTTGGATGTTATACCCTGTATTAGTTATCCCTTTCAAAGGTTTCATTAGTCACGGAAGCAATAGATAAGAAAAACAGAGGGCTGCATCTTACTATTTTGGCTAAGTATCAGCTTTGTTGAGTTTTGAGGAAGGATTCTCTCTATGATGCCAAGCGAGGTCACTGCATCTAACCAAACTGCATTCATTAACGACCTATTCTGCCACTGTAATGCCCCTCTAGCTTGATACGAGTCATAGTCCACCACCCATCATTCCCGGAACTATTTGCCACTCACTGGCTATCTACTGAATTCCAGAATCCCTAGCACCTGTGCCATCTTTAGAAGGCTGCTAGGCACCAGGTGTTGGCTTTCTAGCATTGCCCTTCACTGGTACAAGTAATGATACAGCAGCTACAAAGCTGCTGACAATCATTCAAACACACAACCTCATTCTCTTAACCTAGTCACTGTTTAAGCACAAGGCTACATAATTTACGTGTCCATTCTATGTCCTGTCTACATACCCATTCTAAATCATCACTACTCTTTCCTAATGCCCACTACAGCTCACTTCATTGTCCACTATGGGAATGTCATACAAAGGCAAGCAATCGGACAATTCTTACAGAAGTCTGAACAATGTGGGCTATGGCAAGATGTTTCACAGAATCAGATGAGAAGTCTGGTAAGGTCCACCTTCACATCAAGAGCAACTCGCACTCCCTTTGATGATTTCACATGCTTCATTAGGCAGGGACATGTTGCCAATTTAGGGAGACTATTGCATGTTAAACATTATGTTGATAGCCCAATCACCCCATTAATACTAAGTTTTTGAGCTTAACAAACTCGCCAAACGAACATCATCTATCATGTATATATTATGTGAGACTCAACTGAATGCAACATGATTGATGTGGGTCTGGGAAGGGAAGAGTTTTAGACCGCATTAGTTCTTGTTAGAGTTTTAATCTTGAATTTACTAGAAATTGACAGTGTAATGTTTGGTGTGTCTCACTGAGGATTGTTCTCTGCAAGGTCTAGTGACTTTTCTTGTACTATCCTCACAAACTCACCTCATTACATATGTACCATGCCCCATTGGTGCCCGCTGTCTAATTCTCATACTCCTGCAGTCACACATTGGTGCCACTGCTGGACATCCCAGGATTCCTGACGTAGGTGCCATCTTGGAACTCCAGCCATGCATCTGGCCAATTACCATCAGTTTGGAGTTCCTTGCCTAATCACTCTTAGGCACAGAAGTGGCACAGTTGACACTTCCTTGCACACACAAGTACAGATTCAACCTTCTATTGATGTGTAAGCACCAAGCTACACAGCATATCTGTCCTTAGCCATATTCTATCTTACAAACCTAAGTGTGTGCTACTCTTTCCTTAATACCCAGTGTAGACAAACATCTTATCTTCAGCTTTATTCAGCAACAGCAAAAGCAAACAAATCGAAGAAGCTGCATTTATCTCTCGGAAGAGAAGCAGACGGCTTATCTTTCAAGCAGCAAAACATTTACAGTCAATGAAAGATCAATGCATCTAGCTCTCATTTACTGGAACCCAGTGTCAATTAAATCCTGTATGGTGTCGAGTACCTGATCCTGTTGTGTTCTATAATGAAGAAAATGATGCTACTCCTGCTCAATGCCCTTACCTTCCTTCCTTGTCAGAGGACTGCTCCTGCTTTCCCAATTCATCAGCCTCTATCATATTCCCTCTTCACATGCTCCACGTGTACTGACAACAGCATGCTAGGATCATGTAGCACATTCTGTCGAGAGTGTACTGAAAGGCCCCCACACTGATCCAGCTATCAGTACCTCATGGTCAGCAGCCTTTTGTCTTTGCCACCCCATAGCCCTGGTTAAAAGATGGACAACATTATATTCACAGTCCATCACACTCAGAAGACTGCGTGGCTATTGCCGCAGCCAGTAGTCCTTATATGCCAATGACTATGCTTCCAAGACGTCCAGTCCTGGAAATGCAGCAGAAATATAACAGGATATAGGCATCATGGCAGCTCTGAAGGAACCTGGTGCACATGTCCAAGATCACAGACAACCTGCACATTGATGAATGGCTAAAGAAGGGAACTGGAAAAAGCACAGAAGGACAAAAGCATCAGAGAAAAAGGGGAGTCAATGTTTCATGTTGGAATATTTCATCAGGAGGTAGCTGATCAACCATGGGATCTGGAATGGCAAAGCATGCCCACAGGCTGAATGGCCTACTCCTGCTATGTTCCTGCTGTAATGCTATATCAGCTTTCATGGTTTCAGCACCACGACTCACCATTCTGATGGTGACCAGCACTATCTCATCCCGGGGGTTAGAATATGCACATGTCCTTCTCCACCTTTGGTTGGATCTCCTGAAAGACAGTGTGAATTATAGCAGTGAAAAGCATACAACCTCTTGGCAGGATTTGAACGTCATACTGTAATAGGTGACAATTGTGTGCTGTAAGCTGTGAGATGTGAGTTTGAAACTTGCAGCAACACTGATTATGTGAGGGTGAGAGAAAACCTACACATTTTATATTAGGCCTGTAGTGGCTTAAGCAGTGCTTGAGGGCTAGTGATGCAATGAATAGGATATGACATCTGAAAATGTATTTACTGAGCTTGACCATTTGTGAGGTCAATAAATGTCTTGTGGCACTGAATCCAGGCCATTGGGCAAGACTCATGGCTCTATTTTCCATGGTTAACTCATATAACATCATGTTTCAAATCCATTATTTTTCATCCAACAAAAATTCTTCCTTTGTTTGGACTAAAGCTTTTGAATAGATTTTCTTTTGTCTTCTTTATTTGCCCTTCCCATGCCTTTCAAAGATAATACATGAACATTAGCTTGACACTATAATCAGTCTTTTGAATAGTTTCTGGGATCCTGACATTACCCTCTTTTAGTCTCAAATCCTGTCTCTGGCTTCAATTGTATAAGGTGTTTCGGATTGCACAATTTCACAGAAGTCATTTCCCACTCAGATAAACCTGCAGTGAAGGGATAAGCCCTCTTCTGAGATTGCAAATAATGCTTTCTCCTCGTTGTCAGTGTGAGTGAAAAACATGTCCTTGCAACTGGTTCTGCACTGTGTCAGTAGCATAAAATTAGGCAAAACAGCAGT
Source organism: Chiloscyllium plagiosum (assembly GCF_004010195.1). Taxonomy (NCBI): domain Eukaryota; kingdom Metazoa; phylum Chordata; class Chondrichthyes; order Orectolobiformes; family Hemiscylliidae; genus Chiloscyllium; species Chiloscyllium plagiosum. The sequence continues at coordinate 26,488,223 of NC_057732.1, forward strand.
TTGCAAAACCTGGTGTTTACCATTAAAAAGGTGTTCACAAATCTGTTGTCTAAACAATGGGCAGAGCTGTGGAAATATAGACATGGAGAAACGTGCAAAAAGAGACACACCTAAGACTCTTTCAGTTCTTCGTGATTCAATGAAACTTTTACTGTTACAACATCTGAGATTTATGCACAAGTGGAGGGAGTCAAGTGACTGAGAGCAATCTGCCAAATCCATCATACCTGGAAGCAATGCAAAAGAAGTTCATCAGGAATGTCCACTGCTGATTCCAATGTGTCTTCTGGAGTCAGGGAAATAGTTCTTAATTTTCGGTAGAAATGGCAGAAACTCACATGAGAGGAAACATGTTGAGCATTTCATCATAGAGACCAGAAAACCTAAGACTCATTCCTGGTCCTAGGGGTGAGGGTGTGGTTGGAAGCCTCAAGTCAATTGCGGAGTCTCTAGTGACTTATTTTGTAAAGGGGGCATATGTAAATGATTTGTATTAAACTGTTTTCTTTTTCTGTCTTTGGGTCTCATCATGCAGGTCAAACCCTGTCAGGTAGATTAAGGTGCCTTTCACAATGGTGGCTTGACAATTGTTGCCACACTACATGATAAGACTTTCTGAAGTTTGCACAGGGCATCCCATAGAAACATAGTAAATTGGAACAGGAGTTGGTCATTCAGGCCTGCAAGCCAGCTCTACCATTCAATATAATCATGGCCGATTGTCTAACTCAGTAACTTGTTCCAACTTTCTTCTCATACCCTTTTGATCCATTTATAGCCCTAACAACTATAGCAACACCTTCTTTAAAACAATCAATGCTTTGGCCTGAACTGCTTTCTGAGGAAGCGAACACCACAGCCTCACCACTCTTTTGACGAAAATATTTCGGCCAACTCTGTATCTTTAGATTGTGACCCCTGTTCTGGACTCTCCGATCATCAAAAATATCCACCCTGCATCTATCCTGTCAAATACTGTCAGAATTTTGCAGATTTTTATGAGATCCCCCTCATTCTTGTAAACTCAAATGAACATATTCCGAACTGATCCAATCTTTCTTCTTATGTTAGTTCCACCATTCCAGGAATCAACCAGGTAAACCTTCATTGCACTCTTTTGATGACCAGAACATCCTTCCTCAGAGTTGCAGCAAGGTATCCCTACTCCTGTACTGGAATCCTCTCCCTTATGAAGTCTGACATACTAGAGCTCCAATGGTACTAGACATGCCAATGACCTTCTTCATCACACGCTGCTCGTGATTCATACTTCCAGTGACTGGAGTACAAGGACACCCAGGTCTTATTGCTTCGCTCCCTTTCCCAATCTATCCTCATTCGAATAGCAATCCATTTGTTCTTACTACCAAAGTGAATAAACTCAGATTTATTCACATTGCTATTCATCTTCCATGTATTTGCCCACTTACTTGCTTTGTCCAAATCACAGAAGTTTCTCTGCATCTTCCTCATAGCATACCCTCTCACCGAGCTCAGGGTAGCCTCTAGTTCTCCTATCTTCATTGGCAAAATCCACCTTTACCTTTGGAGCTCTAGTCACATAGACACTTGGCCATTGCAATTGGCTTCCCATCTGTGGAAACTGTAATGAAGTCAGTCTGTTTGTCTCAGACTTGCTGATCTGCTCTAACAAAGCTTAGCGCAAGCTGAAAGAAAACCATGTCACTTTCCACTTGGGAATCCTGCAACCTTCAGGACTCACAATTGAGTTCAGTAATTTTTGAAAGAACACTTTACCCACTCCAACTGTCATCCCATTTTCTCCTACTTTTGGTCACCACTATCAGCATATCTTTCTCCTGGATTACGATCATCTGTTGTTTTGTGTGACTAACTGTCATTCTCTCTCGCTGGGCTCCATCTCTGCCTGCCCACCATGTGCCCCGCCACCCCCCCCAGCCCCCAACACACACACACACACCCGCCCCAATCTTTCTTCAACATATATAACCAGCTACTATCAGTTCTGAAGAAGGGTCCCTGCACTTGAAATATTACCTTTGGTTTCACTCCATAGATGCTGTCAAACCTACTGAGTTTCTTCAGCTATTTCTGGTTTTGTTAATATCCTTCATGGTCTGTCTCCTTAAAATCATTCTTGAGCTCTTGACGCTGGCAATTCTGGGTTCCCGGCATATATTTCAAGTCCAGTGATGGGATGACAACCAGGAAATGAAAATATAAATTCAAGCTAATTTTGAATCCTTCTGATGTAAGAACATCAGAAAATTGGTGCAGGAGTAGGCTATCTGGCTCTTCGAGCGTGCTCCGCCATTCAATAAGATCACAGCATCATTCTTCATAGGTGGTAAGGCTGAAAGTAAGGCTGGACCTAATACAACCACTTCTGGCATGGAATCTGGGTAATCCAAGATGGAGGACGGGAACAACATGTGCCTGTAAGAACTGCTCCTTTTTTGAGGTAATTTAGGTGTTGGAGGAGATTCCCTCGAATCCCAGGAACAGTAATTACTGTTATATATGCTGTTGCATTGTTTTGGACCTTTGGAGAAAAAAGATCAAACCAACAGCACTTATAAAATGAGGAAGACCAACAAAAGGCACTGACCACATGGTCAGTGATGGGGACAGAGAGAAAGAAACCTAAACTGCAAACTGACACAGCAGTGAGTCTGCACAGTTTCTGCCTTTGCTGTTTAAGTTCATGTATCTCTGGACATCGGAGTGCATCTGGGAAAAAAAAACAAACAACAAAATTCACAGCTGACCTTGGAGGAACCTGTGTGGGACAACTCTTGGCACAGGAACGGAGAAGTTTATAACATGTAACCGAGTTAACAGAAGTAAGTAGAGTGGGTTCTTGATTCACTATGTTTTATTGAGATCTCTCTCTTGATTAAATTTAAAAAATATAAACCATAAGTACTAAGTTAGCATGGAGCACTGTTTTTAGAGCAAAAAGACGGGGTTATTTTCTGGGTCTATAGATTGTGAAGAAGCAAAGATGGCCTTTAATAGAGTCATGTGCATTTCTTGTTGGATGCAGGAGTTTAGGGAGAGCTTCCATATTACTGATGATTATGTCTGTAGGAAGTGTCTTTGGTTGTGAATCATACCATATCGCATGGATTGGTTGGAGCGGCAGTTAGTGGTAATGAGGAATTTACAAGAGCTAGGGGTGTGATGGATGGCAGTTATAGGAAGAGAGAAAAGCTGCAGATAAAGTCAGGTAGATGGGTTAACTCCAGGTAGGAGGAGTAGGCAGGTAGTGCAGTTGTCTTCTGTGGCTCTCCCCATTTCAAACAAGAATGCTGTCTTGGAAAATTTCAGGGGTGATGGACTCTCAGGGGAATGTAACATGAACAGCCAAGTTTCTGATATCAGGACTGGCTCTAATGTAATGAGCGATACGTCGGGTTCCAAGCGATTGTGATAGGGGACTCTCGAGTCAGGGGTACAGATAGACATGTCTGCAGCCAGCAGCAAAAAATCAGAATGGTGTTTTGCCTCCCAGGATCAAAGATATCTCAGAGAGGATGCAGAATATTCTCAAAGGGGAGAGGACCAGCAGGGGGTCATTGTACAGATTGGGACTAATGACAAAGGAAGGGAAAAGGGTGGAATTCTGAATAGAGAATATAGAAAGTTTGGCAGGAATTTAAAACAGAGCTCCTGGGATTATTCCCTGTGCTTACGAGTGAGTGAGGGTAAGAATAGGAGAATAGAGCAGATGAATGTGTGACTGAAGAGCTGATGCAGAGTTCACATTTTTGTATCATTGGAATCTCTTCTGGGATAGAAGTGACCTGTACAAGAAGGACAGATTGCACCTGAATTGGATGGAGACTAATATACTGACAGGGAAATTTGCTAGAGCTATAAACTAGTAAAATTCCGGGGGTGGGTAGGGGATGGGACCGAGGGAAATACTGAGGAAAGAGATCATTCTGAGACTGGTACAGTTGATAAAAGAAGCGAATTAAACAGTCAGAGCAGACAAGGACAAATCAGAGAATAAGGTAGGACATTTACTTCAATGCAAGAGATCGAACAGGGAAGGCAGATGAGCAATTACAGAAACATGGCTCAGGGATGGAGAGGACTGGCAGCTTAATGTTCCAGGAAACAAATGCTACAGGAAGGACAGAAAGGGAGGCAAAAGAGGAGGAGGAGAGGTGTTTTTGATAAGGGATAGCATTACTGCTGTACATAGGGAGGATTTTCCCGGAAATACATCCAGGGATGTTATTTGGGAAACTGAGAAAAAAGACAGGGATGATCACCTTATTGGGATTGTATTATATACTCGCTAAAATTTAGCTGGAAATTGAGAAGCAAATTTGTAAAGAGATTTCAGTTATCAGTAAGAATAATAGGCCGGTTATTTCCAAACATGGACTGGGACTACCATAGTGTTAAGGGTTTTGATGGAGAGGAATTTGTTAAGTGTGCACAAGAAAATTCTTTGATTCAGTATGTGGATGTACCTTCTAGACAAAGTGCAAAACTTGACCTACTCTGAGGAAATAAGGGAGGGCAGGTGACTGAGGTGTCAGTGGAGGATCACTTTGGGGCCAGCAATTTTAGCTTTAAAATAGTGATGGAAAAGGATAGACGAGATCTAAGAGTTGAAGTTCTAAACTGGAGGAAGGTTCATTTTGACAGAGTAGACAAGAACTTTCAAAAGCTGATTTGGGGCAGATGTTCACAGGTGAAGGGGCAGCTGGTAAATGGGAATTCTTCAGAAATGAGATAATCAGAATCCAAAGACTGTATATTCCTGTTAGGGTGAAAGGAAAGGCTGGTAGGTGTAGGGAAAGCTGAATAACTGGACAAATTGCGGTTTTGGTTAAGAAAAGAAGGAAGCATATATCAGGTATAGTTATGAGAGATTGAATGAATCCTTAGATGAGTATAAAGGCTGTAGGAATATACTTAAGAAGGAAATGAGGAGGGGAAAAAAAGGACATGAGATAGCTTTGACAAATAGGGTTAAGGAGAACCCAAAGGAATTTTATAAATACATTAAGGACAAAAGGGTAACTAGGGAGAGAATAGGGCCCCTTAAAGATCCTGATTCCTGAAGAAGGGCTTATGCCCGAAACGTCGATTCTCCTGTTCCCTGGATGCTGCCTGACCTGCTGCGCTTTTCCAGCAACACATTTCCACCCCTCAAAGATCAGCAAGGCAGCCTATGTGTGGAGCCACAGGAAATGGGGGAGATACTAAGTGAATATATTGCATCAGTATTTACTGTGGAGAAGGACATGGAAGATATAGGATGTGGGGAAATAGATAGTAACACCTTGAAAAATGCCCATATTACAGAGGAGGCACTGCTGGATGTCTTGAAATGCATAAAAGTGGATAAATCCCCAGGACCTGATCAGATGTACCCTACAACTCTGTGAGAAGGTAGGGAAGTGATTGCCAGACCCCTTGCTGAGATATCTGTATCATCGGTAGTCACAGGTGAGGTGCTGGAAGACTGGAGGTTGACTAACGTGGTGCCACTGTTTAAGACAGGTGGTAAGGACAAGCTAGGGAACTATAGAACAGTCAGCCTGACATCAGTCGTGGACATGTTATTGGAGGGAATCCTGAGGGACAGTACTTACATGTATTTGGAATAGCAAGGACTGATTTGGGATAGTCAGCATAGCTTTGTGTGTGGGAAATCATGTCTCATGAATTTAATTGAGTTTTTTGAAGAAGTAACAAAGTGGATTGACGAGGGCAGAACAGTAGACGTAGTTGATATGGACTTCATTAAGGCATTCAACAAGGTTCCTCATGGGAGACTGGTTAGCAAGGTTAGATCTCATGGAATACAGGGAGAACTAGCCATTTGGATACTGAATTGGCTTGAAGATAGAAGACAGAGGGTGGTTGTGGAGGGTTGTTTTTCAGGCTGGAGGCCTGTGACAAGTGGAGTGCCACAAGGATCGGTGCTGGGCCCTCTACTTTTTGAAATTTACATAAATGATTTGGATGTGAGCATAAGAGGTACAGTTAGTAAGTTTGCAGATTACACCAAATTGGAGATGGATTGGACAGCGAAGAGGGTTACCTCAGATTACAACAGGATCTGGACCAGATGGGCCAATGGGCTGAGAAGAGGCAGATGGAGTTTAATTTAGATAAATGTGAGGTGCTGCATTTTGGAAAAGCAAATCAGAGCAGGACTTATACACTCAATGGTAATATTCTGGGGAGTGTTGCTGAACAAAGAGACCTTAGAGTGCAGATTTATAGTTACTTGAAAGTAGAGTCAGAGGTAGATAGGATAATGAAGAAGGTGTTTGTTATGCTTTCCTTTATTGGTCAGAGAATTGACTACAGGAGTTGGGAGATCATGTTGCGGCTGTACAGGACATTGTTTGGGCCACATTTGGAATATTGTGTGCAATTCTGGTCTGCTTCCTATCAGAAAGATGTTGTGAAATTGAAAGGGTTCTGAAAAGATTTACAAGTCAGAGTTGGAGGATTTGAGCTATAGGGAGAGGTTGAATAGGCTGGGGCTGTTTTTCCTGGAGTATCAGAGGCTGAGGTTTATAATATCATGAGGGGCATGGATAGGGTAAACAGACAAGGTCTTTTCCCTGGGGTGGGAGGAGTCCAGAACTAGGTTTAGGGTGAGAGGAGAAAGATATGAAAGGAACTTAAGAAGCAACCTTTTCAAGCAAAGGGTGGTGTGTGTATGGAATGAGTTGCCAGAGGAAGTGGTGGAGTTTAATATAATTACAGCATTTAAAAGGCATCTGGATGGGTATACAAATAAGAAGGATTTGGAGGGATATGGGCCAAGTGCTGGCAAATGGGACTTGGTCATGTTGGGATATCTTGGCAGCATGAACGGGTTGGACTGAAGGATCTGTTTCCATGCTGTACATCTCTATGACTCTATGTAGTTCCAAACAAGAGTTTCAAACCCCTAGTAACCAGGAGAAAGTATCAAGTATTTCCAAAATGCTCTGGATGGATGGAAATAAGTCTCAAAATATCCATTTTAATGAACTTGTCAAGCAGTATAAGCCAAATTCAGCCTTTCCTTGAATACACTGATCAGAAGTTTCAATTGTCATCAGATATGTTTTATGAGGAAGCAAATAAAAATCAGACCACCATGGTTGTGCTCTTTTTTTTTTAGTTATTAACAACTTCAGTTTGTTAGTTTGTTCAATGCCTGTTTATACGTGGCATTTCAAACTGCTTTGATTACATTAGAGCAATCAGCAAAACATCAGCAGACACATTTAACAATCATTTGGTTTGCATCCAACAAGGCCTTTTTTGATATCTTGGAAAGAATACCAAAAACATGTTTCTGCTGCAAGACCAGGGCAGTTGGAGTGGCCTCAAACAGGAAGTTGTTCCTGTGCTCTGGCATTGTATCGATAAACTAACAATCCAGAGTTCAATGGAGCTCAAACCAAGCAAACTACAATGCTGGAGGGAGCCAGCCAACTAACTCACAATCCTCATTTAAAGAGTGACATCCTGTAGCATTAATGCAAAAGTGGGGATATCGGTCAACCAGTAACAATTTATCTTCATCCAGTTACCAGATCAAAACAAAGCTTTGTCATAAGCTCTTTGGAAACATTACAAAAAAATAGGTTAACTGGGCATTCATCACATTGCTTTCTTTAGGCCTTGTATATAAAAAATAGCTGCTCAGTTTATCTTAAATTGAACCAACTGCTTGATTTCAAATTTTGGAAGACATTAGGTTAAGTGGTATATTTGACACTTGCTGAATAGATACCGGTGTTTTAGTTATGCTGAACCAGCTTAGCTAAGGGGGAAGGTCACTGGATAATGTACATATTCCGCTCAGCTATAATCAGAGCCTACAAATTTTGCCGTGCCCAGTACATTCATTTCTCGGTGTTACATTGAGTGAATTGAGTTGGTTGAAGGCAGATATTTGTGATGACTGCGTCCTCTCAAGAGGAAACCAAGAAGTGTTTACGGCTGAAGATAGTTGTAAAAACTTGAGTCTTGTTTTTAGCACACACATGCTGAGCTGTACCATCACAAAGGATATGGTTCACTGAACCTTCTTTTCTGATAGTTGTATAATCAAACACTGTAGTATTAAGAATTAACAGCAGTTATGCTGGTGGGATGCACTGTCAGTGATGGCATATGATGACAGAACACATGAAAGAGGTGCCTAAAGGAAAACATTCTAATGGAGCTCTGCCGAACCATGTCCCTGTGAATATTATAAATAGCTAAAAAATGTCCATTAGTTTGTACCAATATGGTTTCCAGTCCTCATTAGTCAAAAGCATCCAGAAGCCAGTCATAATATTTACACATGGTGGCAGTGGTCTGTGAACCTTTATCAAGTGAATACTGATAAAGACGGGAAGGCAAAATGTTGGTAGCCTAATTATTACTAATTATTACCAGAGCCACCACAACCAAACAGAAGTTCAAAGAGTGGTGGAAAATGTTTTCCTCCATCCAAGCCCTGGACCTCCCATATAGTCTTAACCAAGCAATGCACTTCAGAAACTGATGCTACCAAATCATTTGATCCCAGATCTCTTCTGCGATCACTGAAAATTCCGAAAATGATCAGGTCAGTGTGCTCATGTACATAATCAGCAGCAATGTTAAAGTCATTTAAAACACATAGGTTGATGAAAAAATGACTGAATATTGAGGGGTCATTGCAGCTTTGGGGGGAGGTACAGGAGGTCCCTTGTGCCTACTCCATCACTTAAAACCATCATGGTTGCTCTCTTCCTAATCTCAACTCCAATTCCTGCTTACCAAAAATTGAACTACCTTTGCCTTAAAAATATACAAACATTCTATCTTTGAAGGAAGAGAGTTCCAAAGATTCACAGCCCTCAATGAAAAAAGAATGCTCTTCATCTTTGTGTTAAATGGGTAACCCCTTATTTTAAAATGTTAATACGTTTTCTTTTCTTCCACCTCTGCTGCATCAAGATCCCTCAGGAGCTTAAAAGTTTCAATCAAGTTGCTTCTAACTCTTATGAACTCCAGCAGATATAAACTTAGCCTGTGCAACCTTAAGTCATAAGACAATCTGCCTATTCCTGGAATTTGTTTAGTAAACCTGATATGAACTGCTTCCAATGCATTTACAGCCTTCATAAATAAGGAGACCAATACTTTACAATATATTGCAAGTATGGTGTCACTGGTGCCCATGAAGGAGCATTCCCCACACCCCCCAACAAACAAATGCCAAACAGCCATGCCAGCCCACTATCAATCTGACAATACTACACTGCCATGGCAATTTGGGATCTATTAATCTGTAGATGAGAATTTTCATAACTGAGACAACCTGAACAAATGAGAAGTCATTCAAATATACTCCTTTGCATTTTTTTGACACAATCCTTATTTTGTACAAAAACAGAAGTTGCTAGGAAAGCTCAGCAGGTCTGGCAGCATCTATGAAGAAAAATCAAAGTTAACATTTCGGATCTGGTGATCTTTCCTCAGAACAGACACTAGCTTTATGAGCATTGTTACATTCCCAGTCATCATGAGAGTTAAAACCTTTTTATATTGCAGTCCACTCCTCAGAAGTGTTATAGACAAATAGAAATACAAACCAAAACAGGTGACAAAAAATGCAAAACATACAATATATAGAGGTTAATATAAGAAGATGTATATGCCTCTTGGCATAAACCAGCTGACCGTAACTAAGGTTAGCTAATTAATTAAATGCTTAGTTACTCATCTATTTATCTATCACCTGTCTAAATTAGAGAAGCATTGCTGTTACAGAAGGAAAATGAAAGGTATAAATAAACCCTTTTCACATTGAGTTAAAACATTTTCATAATTTGCTTAACCTTCAAGATGAAAATAGGATAATGGGCAGCATTGAATGCAGGCCATAGAGCTTTGCTGGAGAGCTGTTGCAATCTCACATTCTTCCTTTGGGAAAGGCCTGGTGATTTAGTTGCCCCTAACCAGTGGTCAGCCACTCCAGTGGCCAGCAGTAAGCCTTCACTGTGATCTACAGAACCAGAGGAGAAATCCCATACCTTCACAGCTGTTGACTGCTCAAAAGGTGGGATGGAGGAGTTACAGGAGAACTGAGTTTCCAGCAAGTGGCTCTCAACAGCATTCCTCCACAGTTCATGATGCTAAATCCTTCAAAATGTCAAGCCTTTAAAGAACGACGTTTCCTTCCCCACCCTTGTCAACTTGATGTGGAGGTGCTGGTGTTGGAGTAGGGTGGGCAAAGTCAGAAGTCACATAACAGCAGGTTATAGTCCAACAGGTTTATTTAAAATCACAAGCTTTTGGAGTGCTGCCCGTTTGTCAGATGAAATGAGCCCTGATCAACTTGACTTTGCAGAATCATGCTCTGGGAAGTGGAACATCATTTTTAAGAACTGCATCAAAGTGAAATAGAATCAGATTGTGGCTCAGGTTATTGGTGAAATACATAATTGGACAGAGATTGTCTAATTTTCTACTGACTTCCACATATCTACTGCAATGAGAATTAAATATAAAAAGAAGGATGTGCTATAGCTGTTTGGGATTTAATTAGATAACATCTCAAGTATAGTTTTGACATTTACACTTTTTATAAAAGGATTAAACTACATTGGAAGCAATTCAAAGAAGGTTCACTCGACTGGTTCCTGGGATAGAGGGGTTATCAAATGAAATGGTTGAGTAAGTCAGATCTATACCCATAGGAGTTTAGAAGAATGAGAGATAACGTTATTGAAACATAAAAAGACCCTGAACAGACTTGACAGGGTGGTTTCTAGAACTAGGAGACATAGTTTAAAATAAAGGAATTCCCAATGAAGCTAGTGAGACAAAGATGTTATTTTTTTCTCTCAGACCATTGTTAGTCTGTAAAATTCTCTTTCACAAAGAGCAAAGTGGGCTGTTCATCAAATATATTACAATGACATATATCTTAGATCCACAAAGGGATTGTCAGTTACAGGAGGGAGACAGAAAAGTGGAGTTGAGGGCATATTCAGATCAGCAATAGTCTTTTTGAAGGATTTAAAAGCTTTTTCTTGCACTTAATGTCCGTGTTCTTGCTTGCGTTGAACAGGATTTTTTCAGAGTCAGCTCTTTAGTTGAAAGTCTAGCATGTACCACAGAAACAAAGAAGGATACATTCAAATCCAACTGTTTATACCAGTTTCATTGAAGACTCTATGGGTCATCCATCAGTCCCAGCATATGGCACATAATTTGCATCTGGAACTATGAAAATAATTGGAGATACGTGCTGTCTTCCTTCAGGTCTAATCCTCACATGCTCCAAACCAGCATAGCGAACAACATTTATAGGTTTACTTTTAATTAGAATTTAACTTTCTCAGCTAAATACTTAGCGCTTCATGCTATTCCAGTGAAATAAGTTATACTATTGCTGAAATTGGCATTTTGTAAATAGAAAATACTTCTTCTACCTTGGTATTGAATGGACTGGAACATCAGATAGTTTCTACGATAGATATTTGACCTCTGAGGCTGTTTCCATGGTCCAAAAGTAAGTTAAAATCACTCCCACATTCTCTCTTGTGACTTGTGACTCCTGACAAGAATAAAAGAAGTCTGTTTGCAATTTATATGCCATTTTCCCACCTAACTAGTTCTTTTCCAAAAGTACATGATTTCTTGAATGCACTGTGAACTCAGTGTAGCCCCACATCAATGCCAAAACTACCTCATTAAAATCTCCTTTAATGCCTGAATACAATAATCAGTAACAAAGCTTTAATTTGCAATAATGTAGTTGGAGTCGTTATGCTGCTCTATAAAGAAAAGTAATGTATTAAACAATACACACAATTATAGGAAGCCATCTGTGGCTGTTTTGGGAGTAATTGTAAGATGGGGTCTTTCGAGGGAAAGGGGCAAGTTTGAAAATTGAGGTGAATTTATTTAATTTTGGTTATTAAAATATTCCTTAATGAAAAGAAACAGCTGCAGAATGAGATGAAATCTGTTGTCATATTCTAAATGAGCTACTTGTGAGTTAGTAATGGATTTTCAACCTCAAAACAATCAAGTAGATTCTGGAACAGGACATAGCCACACCTATCATTCATTAATTCAACACAATTCAACACAATTAGCGGGGATGAGCAAACCATACTTTTACTTGGATTTAATTTAAACCAATTCTTTGAACGTGACCTGAATCTGACCTCATTCAAATCAAGGCTAGCATTGTAGGGGATGACTGAAGGTTTGACATGTCAATTTCTATTTTATTGGTTAGTTTCTTGGTTTGGTTTTATTATAATGAACTAATGTCAATTTTGTATTCATAATTTTACTTTTCAAGCATTGGTATATACTTGCAATTTTATATTTTGCATAATAAATTTATTCTATTGAATGGTCAAGTCATTTTAAATATTGTTGTTGGAGTTATTTGCATATATACCAGTATTTCTCAGGCTTTCACTCTTTTTGGTTTTACTTTTACAGCATTGGTTTAAAGAAAATATTTTGCTCAGAATTCACTTCTTAAAATGAAGTACTGACCAAGTGAAATCACAATAAAAAAATGAGTGTGAACAACAATCCCCATTTATGAAAATGAAGAGAAAGGGTTTTCTATCGCGAGGGAAAGTTCAATGTTGACTTTAGATGTGTTTCTACTTTAAGAAGCAACATCCCATGAAACAACAAATTAAGTTTCATGCATCTCTATTGCTGAAAACAGACACATTTTCATTTTGCACTCATCCAACTCACAAGAATACCAATAAAAAGGAAAACCAACATTTGAACTCCAACACAGCGCAATGCTGATTGGTTGACAAAAGGACTCACTGGTTGACATATCGCCATAGGAAAATGTGCCAGTTATTGATAATTGACAGTTAACGGCAAAGCTTTGTTCACATTTTAAACCAGGTATTTTGAATCTGATTGGTGAAGATTCAAATAGCAAATAGTTATTTTGTTGAATCAAACCAATAGCAGTGTGAGCATTTTCTTTCTGTTTGCAGAGAACTGGGCCTCATGTGTTAGTTTATGTTGCTTCCAAGACACACAGATTTTCCATACTATGAACTTGACTGACAATTCTAAATTGGTTGCCAATGTAATTTTTTGCATACTCAGGATTATCCAACAAATGTTGTATAATTGCAGACTCACATCTAATGCTGGGCACTGTGATCAGAGCCTTATAGGGGCTTAACAATGTGGACTATTATGAGATTTGTGGCACAATTGATGAAGCATATCCTGACAACCAGAGTATCTCGCTGCACCTTTTTGGTTTTACCAATTAATAAGGTGGTGTTTCTCACCAGGCAGTGGCGAATCAAATTTAAGAGGGATTGTAGCTTGTTAAAGTCCTTATTATTGCCACAAAGTATCTTATTAATACTTAATTTCTGATCTTACCAAGCTTGCTGAACAAGCTAGATATCAAGAATTCTCGATACAGACGTCACAGCAGGTCCCTGGCAACTACAGTTCACCACTTGCTCTGAAGTACCTCTATGCTGGACATTGGCCATCAACATCTCAAAGTATGTTCTGTTGACACCATCCATAGGCATTGCACTCCTGATGAAGGGCTTTTGCCCAAAATGTTGATTCTCCAGCTCCTTGGTTGTTGCCTCACCTGCTGTGCTTTTCCAGCAGCACACTCTCGATGCTAGTCTCCAACATCTGCAGTCCTCACTTTCGCCGATATACATTGCACGGCCAGTTGCCACCAAAGTCTATGATCCATTATGGCATATCTCCGACCCAGATATAACACAATCCCACACTTCAATCCTGCACCTTGTGTGAACTAGCAACAAGCATTGTAATGCTGCTACACGGCCATTGTTTACTCAGGGATATGCACCCAGACCATGTAGTGCACTTGGCTGCATCTTCACGCTTTTGCATAGTGCTCACTTACTCTGAGCCCATTTAGATGCTTTCAGCAACTCTGCCTTGCATTGCCTTGCCCTGTCAGTTATTGTAGACACAAAGCCAACATGATCATCATAGTTGTTAATAGTCCTCAGTCAAGTCAAGGGAAATACCTTTGGTAGGGTGTCCTGACACAGTACGTCAAGGCCAGCCTCTGATACCAGTCAAGGGACCTAAATACTCACATGACCATTCAAGATGGCATCAGGGATGAGGAGCTCAATGTTAGGCAGCCCCACACTGTCTTGACTTATTCTGCTCTATTATGTGCTATTTTCCATATGGAACAAGAGAAAGGCAGGTAATAGGAGAGATGAAAGCAGGTTGCACAATTATTACTTTTGGTGCAGGTGGGGAGGTGTCCCGAGCAAGTAAGTAGACATCTCAGAGGGCAGGCAGGGCTAGTAGTATCAGGGGATAGGGCAGTGAGTGTGAATGGGGAAGTTGGTACAGGTAGTAATGGAGAGATGAGTACAGTTGCAGAGGTGGAGTGAATGTGAGGTATCAGAGAGATTGTGATGTGTTGGCAAAGTGGAGAAGGTCAATGAACCTCTTCCTATGGTGCTGGACATTCCTCCGGATGACTGAGTCTGTACTGACACTGGTAGCAACATTAAACCAGGCGGACATGCTCTGATGTCATGTCCTTTACTGTTGTTCCTGGGGGTGAAAGACAGCTTGTGTTTGCACAATCCAATACAGCAGGATCTTTGTGTCCTTGGGTACCAATTTCCCCTGTCTGCCTTGCTAAGGATGAATGTCAGGAACTGTGCAAGGCATTTCCAGACTGACAACATTTGTTAGGGTGCAAAACCTATTTTAGAGATGGGACAGGCACAAGGGATGCTGGTCTTTTGGTAGATGTTCATGTTGTGATGGAGTTGCTTTGGGAATAGTACATGGTGTGACACCAAGTCAGACACAAAGGGATGATGTGGGTGAGAGATAGGTAGTTAATGAGCCACATTTGGTAAGATACAGTGAGAAATCTCCCTAATCCACATGGTGAGAATTTGTCTAAAAAACTCAATACAACTTTGGACTTACCCAAAAAAAACGATAAGATTCAGTCCTATGGTAAGAGTTTTGCCAATGTAGGCTGGTTGAGTACAGTCAGTGCCTTGTTTATTCCAAATGAACAGAGTCAAGGCATTTAATATGATCCACCGGGGTTTGGATGTGTGGCTTGTATCTGTGTTTTACATATAGTTGAACTATTATTTCAAATGTTCAGAGTTTCATTCCACACTGTTCAAATTCCTCATCAAGGTTATGGAAATATATTTGCTGTGGGACCAAAAGGAAGTCCATTACACCTTAAATTATTCATGCTACATTTTTATGATCAGTTCAGTGCATTCTGAATTTATATTTGACTGTATACTTATTTTCAAAGTCCCTGTCAATACTGACTAGCATGATTCAATGATAATCTACATCTGAGTAGCATTGGTAGTTGGAACCTTTCATATCACTATTAAAGTACAATAGCCATTTACCTGTTGCTACTGCTGAGCAAAAGGACATTAATACTGGAGTAGTTTGGCTTACTATTGAAATTTTAAGCTCTGAAGATGGTTCACTAGACTTGAAATATTAACTCTGCTTCCTGTCCACAAATGTTGCCAGACATGCTGCATTTCTCTGCCAATTTCTGCTTTTGTATATAAATTATCAGTCTTATGCATTTATTATACATTTGCCACAATGCACTATACCATGTTGCATCTTTATTCTGTCTCAGTCAAAAGTGACCGTACACAATTGGTCCATTGTGTGAGAGACGTCTTTGTCACTAGAATACCTGACAAAATTCAACACAAAAACACACCCTCCTAAACAAACTATTTGGTTGACAATGTTAATACTTCATTTAAAGAGAAATGAAATTATGATCTCATATTTTCCCTATATACTACTTCCTCTTGTAAGTTCATGTCAAAAGGAACCAGAGTCATAAAAGTGTTTACACAGCCATTGCTGAACAGCTGCTGAATAACATTAATGCAGCTGATGTGCTGCTGATAATCAGGACAGGAAATCTGCCAGGGTGCAAATAACAGGAAGGGATAATCCTGAGTTCAACACAAGAGCTGCTGCTGTGACACAACAAACATAAACACCTGATTTCATTCAAATTGTTCTTTCCAGGTGACCTCACTGGGAATAACAGGAAATGGAGGACTTTTGTATTTGCTTTAGCAAATGTTGTTTGCTGCAATTGTCTGTACGGGGACTTTGGGACTTGTCCCAGTAACTAACAGGAAACTCAGGAAGAGCCAATATCAATTGTCTAAATCCAATTTTTTTTTGATTCAATAGATTTAATATTGTGTTAAAGGAGGTTTGTATGAAATATATTTTATCTTGGTAAAGAAATGAGCACTGAGGATTAATTGATGAGGATTGCTTCCAAAAGGTGATTCCTGTGATGTTACTCTAGTCTTACGGAGATTGTCAGTTTAATATCTAGATTTTCAAACACCATTGTGACAATTTTAGTAAGTGCAGAGATGCAACCTAAAACTGGCACTGTATTTATGTGGCATGTGATAATTAAACAGCACTGAGCCAAAGTGATGATGAAAATCATTTTAATTACAGGTCTATTGGTGACTTATTTATTGCAAGCTCTTTGGATCAAGAACAGATTTTAATGACAAGCTGTAATTTCAGTGTGAACATATTCTTATTCTGATAAAACTAGTGCATAATCTGTTTCAAGTGTTCACCAAAAATAGTTGGAAAAATGTGTAATTTTGTAGAGACAAGGAATTTGTCACAATGGGCCACAGGCCATAAATAGTTATTGCGTGATACTTGGTAATAATGGGCTCGATATTAACTCCCTGGTGGTGTGTGGGAGAGGGTCAGAGTGAGGTTAAATTGTCAAAATCTTAAAACCTTACCCTTAACTTGTCTTGCACATGATTGTTTCCACCTTAAGCATGGTGAGTATCAATGTTCCTGAGCATCGCTTTCTGGGGTGTGGAAACATTTCAGCGATTAAGTAGCACTTTATAAGGTTGTTAAAAAAACAGGATTAATACAATGACGATGAGATTAATAAATGCACTGTGCCACCGGCTAACTTCTCAATTTCATGGGAAACCGTGAGACTATTCATGATAGATTCGGTCGTGCAGTTTGAAGTTATGAACACAAACAAAACACCAGGATGGCTGATGAATTTACATTTCTGAATTGGACTTTAATTGTATGCTTGGCAATCCGGCACCATCAGAACATCCAGAAACATTCAATAAAAGCAAAGGTGTTCACTTCACCAATGGTCAACTGTTATGCAACCACAAGAAATGGTTCAAGTCTGTTGTACGAGGATGTAAGGATCTGAAAGGGTTAATGCTAAGGCGTGCCTTCAGCATTACTCACAGATGATGTCATATGGACTTAGTGGGAAAACAGGTAAAAATTGTAAGGAGTAAGACCTGGGTTATCCTCATAGTCTCCATATACTTTTTATCACATGAGTATAACTTGTCAGTTATCATGTAAATTACACATTGTGTAAGACATGGCCCTCTTTTGTCAGACCATCATGAGGTTTTCCTCCACCACACTGGACTCAGCAACACAGACAAAACAAAGATAGACACTAACGTTCATTGTCGGAGCTGTGGAGCAATAAAACCTCACAGCCATGCACAATAAAAATAAAATAATAAGTCACTTGCTAAAAATGTGTCCTAATATGACACAAACGCAAACAGTACTAAATCAAATAGCTACTCAAATAAAGACGTTTATGAGATAGAGTCAGCTCCATTAGATAGATTTTTGATGACCAATTGGCAGAAAAGTTAATTGGGGTAAGCAGGAATGTGGAGTCATCAGATCAGCCATGATCTTATTGAATGGAGGAGGGTCAATGGGATGAGTGGCCAATTCTAGATCCTAATTTGTATGATTATACATAAAATAGAGGAAAAGCCTAAAGGTATTCTGGGGATGGGGGAAATAGGATACAAACCTAGCCTTGTTTCCATATCAATATCCATATCAATAGCTGTCTCACTCATTTTTATACATGGATAACTGGCAGTATATTATTAGATAGTACACCATGGCTCCACAAAAGAAAAACTGTCCACTGCCAACAGCAGTGCAACCATTTGTTTCAGGGAGAATAGCACTCTGAACAGGAGTACTCTAAATTATTTAATGTATTAGAGAAGCCCAACATGGTGGCTCAGTGGTTAGCACTGCTGCCTCAGGGTCATGGGTTCAATTCCAGCCTTACATCCCTGTCTGTGTGGAGTTTGCACATTTTCCCCTTGTCTGCCTGGGTTTCCTCTGGGTGCTCTGGTTTCCTCCCACAATCCAAAGGTGTGCAGGTTGGGTGAATTGGCCATGCTAAATTGCCCATAGTGTTCAGGGATGTGTAGGTTAGGTGCATTAGTCGGGGGAAATGTAGATTAGAACGATAGGGGAATGGGTCTCGGTGGGTTACTCTTCAGAGGGTCGGTGTGGACTTGTTGGGCTGAAAGGCCTGTTTCCAGACTGAAGGGCTTCTATGATGCTATGAAATACAGATTATAACATCTCACTAAAGAATGGTACAAACCATTTGGGCTCCACAAATCCAGGAAGATTCCACATCCTTTAAACGAGTTGAAACAGCTGGAGAACTAAATTGAGGAGATGCCTATAATGGGTGTCATTTCCTTTTTAAGAAAACTAACTAAGTGGATGTTCAGGCACAGTTACTGTAACCAAACCTAAGGGAATGGTTTCAATTGGTGTTGGCTTCATGCAGCTCAACTGAGTGGTGGGGAGGGAAATCCACCCTACATCAACAGTTGGTGAAAGATTAGCATCATAATCCAACAGTAGAGTTTTCACACAATTCAATAATTAAGGTACCATTGTCCAAGCAACCATGATTTCTCACCACATTTATAACTTCGGTTGGTTTTACTTCAAAAGATCTTCATTCAGGATCATCCCAACCTCGGAGAATGGACTGTGTCCAATTGTTTAAACATCTTCAAGGTATTATCTGCCACCCAGATGGTATATTGACAAAATGTCATGAAGTATGATTAGAGGCTACTGACAGTTTTAAATATCTACGGCACCTACACACCCCCAAGGCACTTTCCCATGAATTTCAGAAAGTGCAACACTTGCCTATTTACTTCCTCCCTCCTCATTATTCAAGGCTCCAGACACACCATCCCAGGCGAAGCACTACTTTACCTGTGCTTCACTCAATCTGGTCTACTGCATGCACGAATCATAATGTGGTCTCCTCGACACTGGGGAAACAAAGTGCAGACTGGGTGACTACTTTGCAGAACACCTATGTTCTATACACAAAAAAGTTGCCTGCCACTTCAACATACCACCACGTTCCCTGGCCAACATCTCTGTCTCAGGCTTGCTGCCGTGCTCCAATGAAGCTCAGTGCAAGCTGGAAGAAGAGCATCTCATTTTCCATTTGGGAACTCACCAGCCTTCTGGGTTTAACATTGAGTTCAAAAATGTTAGGGCCTGAGCATCTTTTCCAATGTCCTTACCCTAAACCCACACACCAGGCCTCATATTACATGGACTGCTATTATACACAACGCATTGTTAGCTAAAACTAGTCTCCATTAACAGCTATGTTTTTCTCCCAGGGTGACCTTTATCCAGTCCTTTGTCTGTCCAACCGTTCTTCTCTCTCTTTTGGCATAATCGCCACCAATAGTTTACTCTTCCCCCACCCCATCAGCTGCATAAATACCAACCTTTTCCTCGACACCATCAGTTCTGAAGCAGGGTAACTGGACCTGAAACCTTAACTCTGATTTCTCTCCAGAGATGCAGTTGGACTTGCTGAGTTTTTCAGCAATTTTTGTTTTTGTTGCAGGTGGATGTTTCACTTTTTGATCTTCTACTTTGGGTTGAAACAGCTGGAGGGTTAGCTCCTCAAAGAGGGTTTAGGCCTTTTCTGAACTCCTTCCTTCCTAAAGTTCCCTTCCTGCAACTTATCCTATTGCTGCTGACCACTCCTTCAAGCTTAGACAGTGACCTCCTACTGCCCAATAATCTACTGCTTCTCATCCATTCTGTAGACATCTGAGTGTGGCATCTAAATGAGATCTCATGGGTTACAATCAGCTAGGTCTTACACTATTTAAACGCATGGTTCAATGACTTAGAGCCATAGAGTCACATAGCATAGTAACAGACGCTTCAGTCCAACCAGGCCATGCTGACTATAATCCGACTTGCATCTCACTGCTATCCATTTCCCAATCAGATTAGTATCAGAGCCTAATCCACTCCTCTTCCATACCCATTGCCTCCCTATAGCCCCACGGCTCCTTCACACACAATCGTAGTTAAGGTGTAGCATCTGTCCATTTACTTCCTCTCTCCTGACAATTCACGGTCCCAGACACACCTTCCAAATGAAGCAGTGAATTACCTGCATTTAATTCAATCTAGTCTATTGTGTTTATTGCAAACAATGTGGTCACTTCAACACTGAGGAGGTGAAATGCAGACAACTTTGCAGAACACCTACATTGTGTCTAGAAGAATGACCCTGAGTCTCATGTTGCCTGCCACTTCAACACACCAACATGTTCCCTGGCCAACATCTCTGTCTCAGGCTTGCTGCAGTGCTCCAGCAAAGCTCAGTGCAATCTGGAAGAGGAGCATCTCATTTTCCATTTAGGGACACTGCAACCTTTCGGCCTCAATACTGAGTTTAATGGTTTTAGGGCCTGAGCACCATCTTCTATAACCTTTACCCACCCAGCATACCATTGGCCCTGTCATGACATAGCCTGCATTCATCACAGCTAAAGAATTTACTCGTACTAATGGTGTCTATTACCAACCTTTCTTTCTCCCTAGCTCACCATTATCTATCCATGTGCCTGAATAACTGCTATTCTCTCTCTCTGGGCTCCATCTCCACATATTGTTTACTCCTTTACTTTTCCCCACCTCCTGTCTTCAGCACATATACCAATTTTTTCCTAGCTACCCAGTTCTCAAGAAGGGTCACTGGACTGAAAACGTTAACTCTGTTTTCTCTGCAGCAATGCTACCAGGGCTGCTGAATTTCCAACACTATATCTGTTTGTTTTTTTGCTTTCAGAATTTCAGCATTTGTGGTTTTTCCTTTTTTTTTGTTTAATAGAAGATCTAATATGTACAACACAACCACAACTAAGCAGTTCAAACCTAATGGAGGAAGATTTATTATTTTTCAAACTGGAAGTATTCAAAGAACCTCAGAATGTCTGGTTTCCAAAATGATTAAGTACCACAACATAATACATTTTTCTTCCTTGGCAGAAAATGTCAGGTGAGTATCACTGTAATTCTTCCCTGACATGAAACTGCTGAAATGTAGGTCACTAAAATCTCATATTTAGAGGTAGACTTCTATACTTATCGCTCAAATAATGAGCAAGAAAATATTACTCGGTGTAATTCTATTTCAGCTCTGCTCTGATAATAGAATATCAGGAATTCTTTTATCCAGGTCACTTCAGATGGCAAGAATTGAAAAATGGAACGTTAAACATTTCTGCAAATTTTTAGCATTATGAGGAACTGGAGATGGGAAAAGACGAAGGAGCAATATTGTATCATTGCACAGAGTCCAGACCAGACAGGTAGTATATTTTTAACTGTTCTCACAGAATCATAAAATCCCTACAGTGTGGAAACAGGCCATTCTGGTATAGGTATCCATTTCACCTTCACTCACTCTCAGTGTAATGGAATCAGTGTGTGTTCAGTCAGTCTGTTATGTGCATGTATTGTAAATAATGTCAGTAAGCAAGGAACACAAACTATTTATAAATTTGTGGTATTATAGCATTATAAATAATTAGTATTGTTAACAAACTTCAGGACATCTACCTCATTTTGAGCTAACATATAGGGCAGTACTCAGAACATAGCATATTGGCAGTGGTGTTTGACTCATGAAAGCATCTTATGATTGTAGTAAGTTGACTCTAAAATCTAATAGTGATAGCTAGTTGATAGCAGTTAATTGGTACTAGAGACTAAAAAGGAGATAGCAGCAGTGGTAGTTATGAATTGTTCTTTTACTAACAAATATTCCTAATCACCTACCACATTTCCAATATACGATGACAAAATGCTCATGGGCATTACAGTCCCACTCACAGCTTATTATCTTGTTCAAGGGAGGTAAAGAGGTAGCAATAGTTTGGACAATTTCACTTGGGACTAGCACAACATTTAGGTGGGTGCTTGTGTCCATGTTCAGAATGTGTAAGTATGTTAATAAAGTAAAAATAATGCATGGAATGTTCAAGGTACTTTGTTTCATTTTTATTTATTCTGTGGTTCAAAGCCTGAACTCAATGAAGAATTAGCAATTTTCTTTGCAATGGACCATTTATGTGCAATTCCTACATTAATCCACTGAGTCAGTCACCATGGAGGTCTTCCTTCTCACCTCCACCCTTACCTGAAGCACTGACCCTCATTCTAAACCACCACCATTCATCCCCCTCTCTCTAATAACAGAGCTGCTCTTTAGGACTATGATAATGACCACTGAGACAACAAGGAAGAATGTTTAATCCACATTTATACATTCAATTCGAAAATCAACCTGTATGGAATGCATAATTTCAGAAGCTGTGCTTTCTTAAAAGTCACCAGAAAATTCCATAAATACTTCAGATCTGCCTAGTGACTCAGCACTGTCTCCATTACTTGAATTTCTCTCTGTTTTTGGTGACCAGAACTGGATGCCATTTTTAAGGGGTCGGTTGCTGCACCTCATTGCTTGGAGGTGCTTTGGCATTGGCCTGCTAACACTGCTGCTTCTCCTCCAGTTTGAACTACTTCTACACATTTATTGATGTTGCCTGACCAGTAATCTGGTGATGACCTACACATTGGTGAGAATCACCAATTTTGATTGCATTGTATTTGATAAAATATAAATTGGACAGGTTACTTGCCAAGTTGTCACCCAGTTAATGATGGCGAAAATGACCAACTATGGTTTATTTTGTCATCCTGTTGTGATGTCAATTATGGGATTTATTTACACATTGAAACCTAAGTGCAGAATCATTCCAGGAAAAAGCTATCGGTAGCTCCAGTTCAGAAGTTGAAATCATAAATGAATTAAACTTACCAACTTGTGAGATGCATGGATTCTGGTGTATTATATAAGTAGCGTTTTGGATATTTTACCAGTCGTATTTGAGTTATGTATCAAAAAGATGTTTTGGACACTATACAATAGCTGTTTTGTTTATTTTTGATTTCTAAAGGAGTGCTTAGTGGACCTTTACTTATACTATACCAAAACCTATGAATTTGATATATAAATTGATAATTTGGATTATTACATTTTCTCTGTATTCCTTTTGTAATAAAGTTTTATTTTGTTGTTAAAGCAAATTCTACAGCGTTGCAAGCTTATATTCAGCAGGAGACCACTTTGATAAAACCAAAACAAACTAAAATATGATCTATTAAGACAAGTCTTGACTGGAATTCAGCTTGTCCAGCAGTAGCATCAAAACTCACTACCCATAAGGCTGGTAGAGGTAGAACCTTCATAAAGCTTAAGAAACATTTAGCTGTGCTCTTGAGATGCCTAGTCAAATAAGGCTATGTGCCACGTCAGAAAGTGGGATTAGAATAGTTATATAGTTGTTTTTGATGGGTGCAAACTCAATGGCCCAAAAGGAGCTTTATTTCTGCTGTAAATGTCAATGATTCTATGATTCAGTGACAAGTTGCGAGTAACCCATGCAAAACATTGCAACAGGCTCCATACCTTTTGCTAGGCAGAATTGAACATCATTAATATTTTGAGAACAGTCAAATGTAGCACACTTGAAATTATCTGTATTCCTGAATGTTACAATCTTCAATACAAATCAAAATGACACAAAACCTCATTACATTTGTCAGTCTATCACATTACACTCGTTTCTGCTTTGTTTTTGTTACGTATGTAAATGATGAATATTACTGATTTTTATTCCTATCTTTCATTCAGTACCTTCTCCATTGACAGGGTTAAAACGTGAGAGTACTGCATTAAATGTTATGGAAGAAGCATTAAATACGTTTTCAACAGGGTTGGAAGTTAGATAGTCAATTGCTGTTGAAGGTAAATATTTTTATTTGTTATTTTAAACACTATAGTCTTGTGTTGAAACGATCTTCATTCAACATCCCATTAGGGAGAAAGTGGTTCTGGTACAGTGGTGGGGCAGAGGGAGGAGCAATTTTTGTGTTCAGGTACCAGATTAGTAAATGAGAGGGGAAATGTAACAACCTAATGACCCAAATGTTGCTGGAGTGAGACATTTGACAACACCCATACAGTGGGCTATTAGTTACAGCTGGTCTGGCATCTACTGATAATACAACTGAGTATCTTGAATCTTGGTAAGTGACAAACCTAACAGTATTTCTCCTTTTCAGATTTAAGGACTGTGAAATAAATCAAGAAGCTGAGAAGAATGAATTAGAATTGATGAACTCGATGTCGTATCAGGTACAGAAAGTGAAGTAGACAAGGTAAAAATATTTTATTAAGAGATAGAAAAAAGTGACAAAAACCAAAATAAAATAAAGTAAAATCTCCAACAACAATCACTACTTTCTGTAACAAATCTCCACACTTTTAATAGCCAAGAGCTGACTGATAGTCATAAACGATCATGCGATTAAAATGCTATATGTGCCATTAATTTCTACACTTCATATTCTGAGGAAAGTTTAATGAGAAATCAATGTGGAAGGTGCAGCAACTTCACACAACTTGTGAAGAGGTTAAGGGCAAGAAGCCCTTACAACAAAATAAATGCAAATTGTTCAACAACTAGTGGTGATTTACAACTCATGAAGTATTTCTTTACTGTCACATGCTCTGGACAATGGTGCATATTAATAACACAGTGGATCACTCACACATCATTATATTTTCCAACAAATTCTGGGCCAATGCGCATTATTGGCCTTCCTCTATGGTTACACCATCTGCATGCCAAAATCAACATTCAAAAATGGAAACTTAGTAATCAAAAGGAGTTTATTTACTTCACTTTGCTAATGATAATAGAAAGGGAGGATGAGCAAGAAGAGTGTTACTTTATTTATAATCAATTCTGGACATCAGATCTTAGGAAAGGTAAACTGATCTTGGAGGGAGTGTAACATATGTTGAGTAGAATGATATTATGTGTAAAATAGTTCAATCCTGAGTGTTGCTTGCTTATAGAATATATTTACTTGGATACAGAAGACTAAGAGCTGTTCTAATTGAGGTGCATAAAATGATTCAAGGATTTAACAGAGCATCCAGAGTGAAATTATTTTCTGTTGTTGAAAACCCAAAACAATTAGAAATTTAGACAGATTAGAATTATCCTATTCAGATAACATCAGAAAACACTTCCTCACACAAATAGTGGTGCAAATCAGAAACTCCCATCCTAAAAAGTCATCATCTAAAATTGGGATGCTGAGTTTTATCTTTAAGAGGGAAACTCATTCTTTCTAGGGCAATGGGCAAGATCTGTCCCTGGATGGATTCTCATACTGCTGCCTAACTCTATGCCAGATGCAAGTAAAAGCCAAATTTCTTGACCCAATAGGCCTAATTGTTTATTATGCAGACAAATGAAAGTTAACAGTCCATGGAATGTGTGTTTTCAGTTATTCTGATAGCTGTACCACTGAAATAGGATGTTAGCAGGTAAGCAATAATATTCCAACATCATACATTTTCCCTTAAGATCTGAATTCTGAATGGCTTTCAGATTGATAAGCAAAGATGCACATTGCAACAGCAACAACAACTTGGCATTTATATAACTTGGTTAATATAACAAACATTCCATAGTACTTTGGTAACCAGATACGATATTAAGTCACATTAAGGGATCTGAGTGCAAGTAACTTGGTTAAAGAGGGAGTTTTTAAGAAGTGCCTTAAAGGAGGTGTCCAATTGGGCAGGATACAAATCCTGGTCAAAATTAATCCTGACCACACCATTGGCCATTACAGATTGATGACTATCTCTGTGAAGCAGAAGGAATCATGGGTAACCTTAAAAGTGTCAGTTTTTGATATTTTCCACATAGAATTCATTTCTATTTCCATTTCATTTTATAGATACAATGCATATACCACTACTAGGATATCATGGAAAAGACTTTACCTCCTGAAGATAAAGTTCTAATGCTTAGATCAATTGGTCTAGGATGGTCAATGCAATACAGTCCAGACAGAGTCTGCACATCTTGTACAGGCAAAGAAAGGATGTGATAGATGCTAAAGAGTTGGGAAAGCAGCAGAAATGTTCCCAGGAGAAAGCTGAGGATACTGAGTAGGAAGGACATCACCTTCAGCAGGCAAAGCAGTGCATCTTTGGGTGTGGAGAAAGGCATCTCGTATTGTGACTGACTGCATCAACAGAGAAGGCTTTCATTCCATTAATGTACAAGTATCTGTGATCATTGGTACCGCATCTTAGACGTCCGCACCAGATACCTTGGGAGCTGTCATGATAGCTATATCCTTGAGAACTCTTATGCTGCTGCTTCATTTCAATGGTAGATTGCCTTATAATGACATTTCTGAGAGACAAGTGATATCCCCTGCAAATATGGCTGATAATTCCATTACACAACCCTTGACCATGGCCACATAGCTACAATACATATACTACCACCAAGGCATCCTGGAACAGAGATCAATCTCCTGAAGAAGTAATTCTGAAGTTTGGATTGACTGCTCAGTGGTAGTTTTGCAGTATTCTCCAGACAGAGTCTGCAGATCATGAGCAGGCAAAGAAGGGATGCAATGGATGCTAAAGTGTTGGAAGAGCAGCAGAACTGTTTCGAGGAGAAAGCTGAGTTTCTTGAGTAGGAAGAATATCACCTTTAACATGGCAGTGCTGTGTATCTTTGTGTGTAAAACGCCAAACAGGACTTTATTTATACACATTTCCAGTAGGTAGGAGCTGGGTGCAGTGATTATTCACTAACTGTAAATTTGTTGCTGCTTGAAAGGTCAGTGGTCCTGGTTTGTTCCTAGAGCAAATTCAGCTCTTTGTTTGTGTTGTTTAATAAAAAAAAAACATTTCCAGTGGTTTGATAGCTTTACAAGATAGGATGGTCCCACATTGAACAACGAGAAGATGTTGTGCTATGCTGGATACTCAGGAAAGAGTAGCAATCCCTTAGACATAACATGATATGGGGTAATAAGGATGGGTAACCTCTACAGCTTGATTCTGGTCACTGCAATTACAATAACCATCAATCAGATAGATGATGATGCAAAAGACCAATATATTTATGAACTTGAACTTGTATTTGCATCAAAATGTCATCTAGGCCACCTATATACCCTCAGATGTTGTTCTGTATTGTTTCCTCTCACCTGTGAAGGGCCATTTCTGGTTGACTGTGTTTGACCTGGTGCACAAGTGGCCTTTAAATAATGGTATGGCACTAGAAGTCCTGGAAGTTCCCAGCAATGGCAAATATTTCTGCCAATGGTGAGCACATGGTAGTGCAAGCACGGACCAGAGAGATGTGGGGCATGGGGTTCAGCATGTAAACTGTTTGTCCTTCTGTGTTATTGTGGAATAGGGTTGAGAAACTTATCAGCCATGATTGAATGGTGGAACAGTCTTGATGGGCTGAATGGCCTAATTTCTGATTCTTTGTCTGATGGTCTTATGGTCTATTTATATTTTCAATTCTGTCATCCTTGCTTGGTGTACCCTTGCTAATCTGCATCTGAATCAGTACAGAATCATACATTTTTGGTATTGTCTCTTCTGTGTTTATATCTGGCCTATAATATTATTCTACCTTTGTGATCTTGCTCTGATCCTCCTGTCAGGTCCCTCTGAGTTTACATGAGGTTTATTGTTTTTGAGATTTTTTTTTATCTGCTGCATTGCATTTTGGAAGGAGGCTTTGTCCTTTTCTACCAAACTATTCAGTGACAGGATTTATCAATATGACAATACCTGGTTAGAATATTCCACAATAAGTCATTCAATCATGCAAAATTAATAACACATGCATTAAATCGCCCAAATAAAATGCCATGATCTACTATTTTAACAAAGGCATTGAACCACTTTCCAGATGCATTTATTTGAATTCATTAAGACATTCATTATTATTAATATTCTGCTTTGTGACTTAACACTAGAAGCATCAATAGTTTCTTTCAAAAAGAGAAGGAAATTAAAATAAAGAATGAATGAAGTGTAGAAATGCATCACAAACATATGATAATAACATAAAAGCCTAAATAATAACTACATTGTTCAGAAATCACCACAATCAAACAACTTTCTGTTGTGTTACAAAATTAAAATCCTATTATGATTTGTTCCTAGATTTTCAGTCATGATTTGATTTGAGGCATTCTGAGATACCCATGCAATAGGTTTGTTTAGTAGGTTGTTCAAACCCACATAGTAAATATATATGTTTTAGAACTTTTTGTTTTTTTAATTATCTATTATACCTTGTAATTTTGGAATTTATCTCTTTATCATGCGTACAGCCAGTTGCTATTATATAAGGTATAATAATGTCACTTTTTTTTTCTTACTAAATATCTTCCAGTTCTATGATTACATTTCCCTAACATTTAAGCTTTTCTGCAATGTTACCTGAACTGATTTATTTGGTGTTGCTGCTGAAAATTTAATAATCTTAGCTATAGTTTGTAATAACTAAATATTTTGTGCCTTGATCAGTTTTACCTTGCTTACAGCAAATTTCAAATTATAGCATTAGACATGAATAGCACATTTTATTGTATTTATTTCTCTAGCTACATAAGAGGACTCTCCTATTTCTATGATGTACTATATTCCTCATGCTATGGCAAGATTTTCATGTATTAACATCATTTGCAGATAAGCTATTACATTCCAAGCCTGCCATGTCTGATAGTATGAATTTCTTAGCCATGTTATCCAGCAGCATGCCACAAAGAAAACTTAAAAAAAATAATTAAGGAAAATAATTATGATACTTCAAATAATGTCTATTGGAACAGGCCAACAATCCTCTTGTCCATCTAATTGCTTCATGTCTAGTCAATTAATTTACAAAAATGTAAACTGATATATAAATTCAACACATCCAAAGTGATGTGAACTCAAACTTGCCTGTCATTGTATATGTTGATTTCCCTTTCTCTCAGTAATATTTTCCACCTTCTGCAAATGCACTCCCTCAACGCATTTCACTGAGCTGAATAGAAAATTATTGCCATTTTAAGAATGTGAATTTAGTGTCATCTTGCAACCTTTAACTCACAGTGGTTATCATTGTTACTGAAGGATCGAGAGTTGATTTGAGACCATCTAACAAAAATAATCATTAACTTCTTAATCTGCTGTATTCCTGTTATCCCTTAGGCATTTTATTTGCTTGGTATTTGCTTGAAAATACTTCTTTATTCTACCAAAAATATCAGATTCAAATTATATTGTGAAAATGTATGATGCATACATCTTATGATTACATACTCGGAGAAGAAAACATAGCCTTTTAGATTATTGTTCTTTCGGGCATGAACAAATCTATTTAAACTTAACAAAGCACTTTTCAACATTTAAGTTTCACAGTCAAAATGTTTAGAGGAAACATCCAGTTGACATCCAGTCTCATTGATGTTTGGGAAATTATAAGCCAACCATGCCATTCATTTTCAATTCTCCATGTCACTGAAGGCCATATAACTCTGCAAGTTGACTGATGTACTTGCATAATATTCTTTTGCTAAACAGACAGAATTCCAAATAATATAAATCTGTGGTAGCTATATTTGTGGTTCAGTCGATCTGTGTAGATTCAGAATAAATTTTATCTGACTCTGTTCTGCCCTAGTTCCTCCAATTGTACTTTCAATCTGCTATAAAATAAACTATTTCACTTATACTGTTAGGTTTGGAGTTTCCGCTGGGCAACATCATTTTTTCCATTTAGTGCCATTCAGACAAAAGTAACTAAAATAACAAAAATGTTTGCAAAACTCTTCGGCTAAATGGATTGTATGGTCTCGAAGTTAAAGAGGAGGACCTCAAAGATTGTGATCTTAGGATTGCTACCAGTGCCACATGCTAACCAGGGTAGAAATGAAAGAATAGGCAGAATGAACATGTGGCTTGAGGGATGGCGTATGAGGGAGGTGTTCAGATTTGTGGAACGTTAGGACCAGTTCTAGAGAAGATGGGACTATTACAAATTGGATGGTCTGCACTTGAACCAGACTGGAACTAATGTCCTTGGGAGCGTTTTTGTTACTGCTGGTGGGGAGAGTTTAAACTATTGTGGCAGGGGGTTGGGAACTGGAAAGGAAGACTACTAAACAGTGAGGTGGAAACTAAGAGACCGTAAGTATCATAAAGTTAACATTACCAAAGGGAAGAGTAGGCAGAGAGCAGATGAACACAAAAGAACTGGCAGCTGGAGTGCATATACTTTAATGCAAGAAATATACTGGGTAAGACAGACGAACTTAGGACTTGGATTGGTGCCTAGGAGTATGACATTATTATGATCACAAAGACTTGGTTGAAGGAAGGACATGATTGGCAGTTTTCCAGGATATAGCTGCTTCAGGCTGGACAGGGAGGAAAGTAAAAGGGGTGAGGAGGGAGGAGTTGCATTGCTGGTCAGGGATGATATCACAGCTGTGCTAAAGGAGGACACTACGGAGGTCTTGAGCAGTGAGGCATTATGGGCAGAGCTGAGAAATAAGAAGGGTGCAGTTACATTGTTGGGGCTGTACTACAGGCCTCCCAACAGTGAGAGTGAGGGAGAAGAACAAATAGGTAAACAGATTATGGGAAGATGTAGAGACAATAGTTTGGTGGGGTGATGCGGGATTTTAATTTTCCCAACATAGACTGGGATACACTTAGTGTCAGAGATCTGGATGGGGCAGAATTTGTAAGGAGCATCCAGGAAAGGTTTCTAGAGCAGTACGTCAATAGTCCGATGAGGGAAGGGGCCATATTGGACGCGATATTGGGGAATGAGCCAGGCCAAGTGGTAAAAGTTGCAATGGGGATTTCTTTGGGAATAGTGATAACAATTCTGTAAGTTTTGGAACACTTGTAGACAAAGATGAGAGTGGTCCTAAGGGAAGAGTACTAAATTGAGCCAAGGCCAATTATATCAAAATTTGGCAGGAGCTGGGAAAAGTGGATTAGGAGCAGCTATTTGAAAGGAAGTTCACATTTGATATGTGGGAGGCTTTCAAAGAAAGGTTGAAGATAGTGCAGGATAGGCATATACCTTTGAAAACAAGGGATAGCAAAGGCAAGATTTGTGAACCGTAGATGACAGCAGGAATTGTATGACTAGCCAAGAAGAAAAGGGAAGTGTACATAAGGTCCAGGTAACTAAGAATAGAACAGGCCTTGGAGGAATATCAGGAGAGTAGGACCAATCTTAAACGAGGAATCAAGCAGGCTAAAAGGGATCATGAAATAACTTCATCAAGCAGGATTAAAGAGAATCCCAAGGCCTTTATTCATATGTAAGAAGCAAGAGGGTAATGAGAGAAAGGGTTGGTCCACTAAGGGATAAGGAAGGAAGGTTGTGCGTCGACGCTGAGAAAATGGGTGAAATTCTCAATGATTTCTTTGCACCAGTGTTCACTGAGGGGAGGGACATGATGAATGTTGAGATTAGAGAGAGAAATTTGTTTACTCTGAATCACATTGACATGTGTTGGGTAAGCTAAAAAATATTAAGGTGGACAAATCTCCAGGACCGGATGGAATCTATCCCAGGTTGCTGAAGGAGGCAAGAGAGGAAATAGCTGAGGCCCTGACAGATATCTTTGTCGCATCCTTAAACAGGTGAAGTGCCAGAAGACTCGATGGTTGCTAATGTTGTCCTCCTGTACAAGAAGAGTAGTAGGAATATTCCAGGTAACTACAGACTAATGAGCCTGACATCAGTGGTGGAAAAGTTGCTGGAAAAGGTACTGAAGGATAAAATCTATTTATATTGGGAAAAGAATGGGCTTATTAGTGATAGCCAACATGGCTTTATGCAGGAGAGATCATGCCTTACCAACTTAATAGAGTTCTTTGAGGAAGTGACCAATTTAATAGATGAAAGAAGGGCTGTAGATGTCATATACATGGGCTTTATTAAGGTGTTTGATAAGGTTCCCCTGATAAACTAATGGAGAAAGTAAAGTCACATAGTGTGCAGGGTGTTCTAGCTAGGTGGATAAAGAACTGGTTGAGCAACAGAAGACAGAGAGTAGTAGTTGAAGAGAGTTTCTCAAAATGGAGAAAGGTGACCACTGGTGTTCCACTGGGATCAATGCTGGAGCAACTGCTGTTTGTGATATACATAAATTATCTGGGAGATGGCATTGATGGTCTGATCAGTAAGTTTGCAGATGACACAAAGATTTATGGAGTACCAGAAAGCATAGGGGACTATCAAAGAATACAGGAGAACATGTTAGACTGAAGAATTGGGCAGAGAATTAGCCAATGGAGTTCAATCCAGGCAAATGTGAAGTGATGCATTTTGGGAAGTCTAATTCTAGAGCGAATTATACAGTAAACCGAAGAGCCTTGGGAAAAGTTGATGAGCAGAGAGATCTGGGAGTTCAGGTCCATTGTACAGGTGGATAGAGTGGTCAAGAAGGCATATGGTATGGTTGCCTTCATTGGACTAGGTATTGAGTATAAGAGCTGGCAGGTCATGTTAAAATTGTACAAGACTTTGGTTCAGCCACACTTAGAATACTGTGTACATTTCTGTTTGCCACATTACCAAAAGGATGTGGACGCTTTGGGGAAGGTGCAGAGAAGGTATTTGAGGATTTTGCCTGATATGGAAGGTGCTAGCTATGAAGAGAGGTTGAATAGGTTAGGATTGTTTTCATTAGAAAAAAGGAGATTGAGGGGGGAACCTGATTGAAGTTTACAAAATCACGAAGGGTGGATAGAGATCAGCTTTGTCCCCAGGGCAAGGGAATCAATAATGAGAAGTGACGCGTTCAAGGTAAGAAGTGAAAAGTTTAAGGGGGATACACATGGCAAGTACTTTACACAGAGGGTGGTAGGTGTCTGGAACGCATTGCTAGCAGAGGTAGTAGAGGCAGGCATGGTAGAATCATTTAAGATGCACCTGGACAGATGCATGAGTAGGTGGGGAGCAGAGGGATACAGATGCTTAGGAATTGGGCGATAGGTTTAGACAGTGCATTTGGATCAGCTTAGGCTTAGAGGGCCGAAGGGCCTGTTCTTTGTTCTTTCTTTGAAGGAGTGTGGTGAAAAAAATTCAGGGTGACTCGTGTGGATCTGAGGAAAGTCCAGGGTTTGCATATGTAACTGGGACTTCAGTTATGAGGAGGTCTGGGGATAAAGCAGAGACATTGATTGTAATGTAGAGGGTCTCAAACGAAACAGTGGGGCGCGTAAATATTCATCAGGCCAACAGGGATTATGAAACTGCGGAAGAAGTGCAGAATGGGGGATAGGGGTGCGGGGGTGGGGTGATATCATGGGTCATAGAGGAAGCTGCAATCCACAGCAGCAAACACAAATTCTGAACCACACCAACTTGATCCAAAAATCGACTACATGAAGTGCTTTCAATTTTGAGATGTTACATTCAATATGGGAGGAGGAAGTTACATTTTTTAATGAAAGTGGGCAGAGTTGGTGACTGCAATGTGTGGCCAATTAAAAGGCCTTTAATTCCGACTTAAATCTTAAGTCCACGTAACTCACCATCCAAATCCTTGTAGCCCTGTTTCCAAGTAATCTTTAGTCCCTTTTGCAGTCCTCCTTGGGAATCAGCTAGAGGCCCCTCACCAAGGTAGGCAGAAACAAAGAGGTCCAGGGAGCAGACAGTCAAGAGAGGATTATTTGACCCGACTACTTGCCCTGACTTCAGTTATATCTGTGCCTAGGTGGCCTTGGGCAGGGTAGTATACATCGTCTATTGGCATATTCGGTGTCTTCCATGAGTACCGCAGAGACTGGAGTGCACTATTAATTTTCAAAATGACTTGATAATTTCAAATTTATTCATCTAAATTTACATGCGTATTTTCTGTCACAATGCCTCTTTAAGGGGTGGGTACATTTTAACATGGTGTAAATTGGTTTGATTTGGTTTAATTGATTTTAAATAATTTTAAAAGAGTTAGCACATTGTCCAAACATGGTTATGTCCCTGCTCTGATTCCCGTGAAGGTGGAGCAAATAGAATCCATTGGTTAATTCAGAGCCTTCCACAGTGGGCACAGCAGGCACTGGAGTGCTACATCCATTCCAAATGACATTTTAGGTGAAGTTGTGGGAATTTAAATTTCAGTATCTGATATTATTACAGTGCCCTTTCGATGGGTTTGAACCCACTCATTTGGTTTAATATCACTTAATTGGTTTAATTTGTTTTAGTTTGCTTTAAAAGCTTTAATTTTGTTAATTTAAATTGAGACATGGGTGATTTAGCAGTGATTATCCAAAAAAAAAGTAGATACGTAAAAGACTAGCTCAGCAGCCAAATGTGATGGATTTCATGAAGTACGGAGTGAAAATACATTGTGTCCCCATTGACATTGTGTATTGTGTCAGGTCCACAAGGGTCAGTGGAGCATGGGACAGTCAGTCAATTGCTCATCTTTTCCATTGATAATGGCAGAATGTCATTGGGACTGCAAAATCAAATGTTGTGGCTGCCATGTCCTCATATATAATATGAAAGGTTCCAGGAAATTAACGGTGTGGTCGAGTTGGTGGGGGAATGAGGTTGTGACAGATGTTTCATGCCAAAGCCAGATTGACACTTTTTCAGGGCGATGTAAATGAAGTCAGGCTGCTTTATGGGAGGGGGTATTTTTTGGCTAGGAGTTAATTCAACTGTAATACAAGCCTCCAAACACCTGTGATGTTGGTGGTCACAAGCTTTCCCTCAAGAATGAGTCGAAAAGTGTGGCACTGGAAAAGCACAGCAGGTTAGGAAGCATCTAAGGAGCAGGACAGTCGATGTTTTGGGCATAAGCTCTTCATCAGAAGTGAAGGGCTTATGCCCAAAACATTGACTCTCATGCTCCTCAGATGCTGCCTGACCTGCTGTGCTTTTCCAGCGCCATAATTTTTGACACTGACTTTCCAGCATCTGCAGTCCTCACTTTCTCCCCTCTCAAGAACCATGTCAATGCGGGATTAGGTGGAGTGCATGCTGTTTGGGGACTTGGCCAGGTGTGAGACTAACCTCTGTGAGGGAATGACCTCGAGCCTAATGTGGATGGATGTTAGGGGTAAGGTGTCTCATTAACAGAACTGTAGACTTTCACTTACTGTTCTCAAATCTCCTGAAAGTGAAAGAACCATTGCACAAAACACTCTATTCTTCTTGAGCTCCTGCAACTGCAAAGGAACTGTCAATGAAGACTCCTATAACAACAACACCACAGCCATTACCAACTGCAGAATGATCTGTAGATGGAAAGTGAGCAGGACAAGAGCCATCATATTGAAGAAGAGCTCTCTTGTGAAATAGGATCTGCAGGCTTCAATGCTGCAATCTGGTGATGACTGTTGGAATATTGCGTGCAATTCTGATCTCCTTCCTACCAGAAAGATGTTGTGAAACTTGAAATTTGTTCAGAAAAGATTTATGAGGATGTTGTCAGGGTTGGAGGATTTGAGCTATAGGGAGAGGCTGAACAGGCTGGGACTGTTTTCCCTGGAGTGTCGGAGGCTGAGGAGTGACCTTATAGAGGATTACAAAATTATGAGGGCATGGATAGGATAAATAGACAAAGTCTTTTTCCTGGGGTGGGGGAGTCCAGAACTAGAGGGCATTGGTTTAGGATGAGAGGGGAAAGATATAAAAGAGACCTAAGGGGCAACTGTTTCACACAAAGGGAGGTACGGGTATGGAATGAGCTGCCAGAGGATGTGGTGAAGACTGGTACAATTGCAACATTTAAAAGGTATTTGGATGGGCATATGAATAGGAAAGGCCTGGAAGGATATGGGCAGGGTGCTGGCAGGTGAGACTAGATTAGGTTGGGATATCTGGTCGGCATGGACGGCTTGGACTGATGGGTCTGTTTCCATGCTGTACATCTCTATGACTCAATGACTGAAAGTCAGTATCTGTGATGCCTCCGGCTCTCCCAAGTGAAGGTGCCACACCTCTGTCAGAGAACCTGCAGCTACAAGGTCCACGCGCCAATCCCAGACCAATTACCATGAAGATAATGATTGCCCTTTATGTTATTGCCAGTGGATCATTTTGGGAAGTGACTGGGGCCCTCTGTGGAATTGCACAAATATAAATTCATCAATGCATCCAGGAGGTCACTGATGTTATCTTCACTGGAGCTCATCAATTCATTTCTCTTAACTGTTATACAATGCATCAGCCATCCTAAAACATTAGGAATTGCTGCAGTTGCTGGTTTTCCACAGTTCAAAGAAATTAGAGCATCCTTTCATGAGCCAGCAGTTTTTGTCAAAAAGAAAGGTTTCCACTCTCTCAGTGCACGAATCATTGGTGATCACAGCAGCCAGATAAGTCTTGTGCTAGATATCCAGGAAAGCGACATGCTTGTTAAATGTTTGACAACTCACAGATACCAGCCTCCTTAAAAGGCTCTTGGTCCATACAAGGCTGATTCCTGGGGAACAAGGAAAGTCCCTTCAAATCTGGCTCAGCACGTCACTCAGAATTCCTGAGAATGCTGCCAAAGAGAGCTGCAATGCTGTACAAGCTTCGACAAGGATTATTGAAGAGCAGAATATAGTTTCCTTGAAATTAAGTGCCAATGCCTGGGTTAGTCAGACAGTGCAGTGCAATATACCCCAGACAGAGCGTCCTGCATTATAAATGATGAGCTATACCCTGCTCAAACACAGTTGTCAAAGAGGGAGATGTGTTGGCAGAGAGATGCAGGAGTGAGGGGAAGACACCAAGGAAGATCAGGGTGAAGATCCTGAGATAGGTTGCAGCAAACCTCATGGTGACAAAGAAGACAGAGCAATATTTCATCAAGCTAGAGAGACCAACGACAGTCTGAACACCTTCGGTTGTTCCTCCCACTGACAATCTTTTCCCTCCCCCTTTCCTCTTTTTCTAACAGCTTGCCCTAATTCCC
This sequence comes from Chiloscyllium plagiosum, assembly GCF_004010195.1. NCBI lineage: Eukaryota > Metazoa > Chordata > Chondrichthyes > Orectolobiformes > Hemiscylliidae > Chiloscyllium > Chiloscyllium plagiosum. The sequence goes on from NC_057732.1 coordinate 26,525,309, forward strand.
ATGCCCTCTAATCATTTTTCAAGTCATGTTATATTCACAAGTGAACATCACTCCTTTATCCATATTTGGGAGAATTTGTTTGTGTCAAAGTGAAAATAGAGTTCTTCAGCACTTTCAGGGTGAGCTTGCCAATTGGATACATAATTGGCTTAATAGTAGGAGACAATCAGTAATGCTGAAAATTGTTTTTCAGACTGGAAGCTTATCACCAGCAGTGTTCCACAAGGCTCGGTTCTGGGTCCTGTTTTGTTTGACATTTATGTAAGTAATTTGGATGGAAATATAGACAAAATTGTTAGTACGTTTGTGGACGACACAAAAATTGGTGGCATAGTAGCCAGTGAAGAATGCTTTCCAAGATTGCAAAGGGATCTTGATCAAATGGGTTAATGAGCTGAGAAATGGTAGATGGAATTCCATCTGGATAAATGCGAGGTATTTCATTTTGGTATATCAACAAGGGTAGGCCTTATACAATTAATGGTAGGGCCTTGGGTAGTGTTATAGAACAGAGTGATCGAGGGATCCAAGAGCATAATTCTTTGAGGTTTATGTCACATATAGACAGAATGGTTAAAAAGACATTTGGCATGCTTGCCTTCATTGCTCAGTCCTTTGTGTACAGGAGTTTGGAAGTCATGTTGAGGTTGTACAGGACATTGATGAGGCCTCTTCAGGAATATTGTGTCCAGTTCTGGCCGCTCCGTTATAGGAAGGATAGTATTAAAATGGAGAGGGTGCAGCAGAGATTTACCAGGGTGTTGCCAGGTACGGAAGCTTTGAGTTATAAAGAAAGGCTGGATAAGAACATAAGGACATAAGAACTAGGAGCAGGAGTAGGTTATCTGGCCCTTTGAGCCTGCTCCACCATTCAATAAGATCAGGGCTGATGTTTTTGTGGCCTCAGCTCCACTTACTCGCTCTTTCTCCATAACCTTTAATTCCTTTATAGTTCAAAAAAAATCTAGCCAAAGTAATAATCTGACTGACTGGTAGCAGGACCATGCCAACTAATTTCATTTTCTAGCAATTTTAGTGGCCAATAGTGATCAGTTGGTCAGTCTGTGTCTTGTTATTTTCAGACAACCTATTTGGAAAATCATCATACCATCATCATTACCGGTCCATATCTGATTGATGGGATGCTGAACCAATGTCAATCAAGATATTTTCAACGGAGATAGGAATTTAGCTTGTTTCACTTTATACAGCAATGACCATGATCTGCAAGAAAATCTGAAGTCCAAATCTTACTGCTTGTTAGGCTTAACTAACTACATGATATACATCAGGGAGTATTAATGTTGTAAGTACTCATTCTGTTTCCCAGGAATCTCAATTTGGGAACAGTCTGTCTGCCACAACTGCTGGATTTACATAATTACTAGTCTTGCTGTGATGTCAGTGACCATCTAATTGTGATGGAGTGAGTAATGCACTCACTGCCAATGTTGAAAAACTGCTTTGTCAAACAGGGTAAGTAAGGAAGATGAAGGAGCAGCAGCAAGGACAATATGACAGTAAAATGGTTACAGTGACAGACTCTGGATGAAAGAAGGAAAATAACAACAAGAATTCATCTCAGAGTAAGACTTGGATCTTCAGGCATTGCTAGAGGAAATATACTGGCACCTAGCAAAGTAAACACATTCCTTACCCGGTAAATTCACTGAACCAAAGTGTTCATAATGAAAGGTAGGAAGAAATTACTGCAGATGCTGGAATCTGTACTGTAAACAACAAAAGCTGGAGATCACAGCAGGTCAGACTGCATCCATGGAGAGAAAACAAGCTAACATTTCAAGTCTAGATGACTCTTCATCAGAGCTGAAGTTCCTAATGAAAGTAATGTGGATTGGATTCTGTCACTTTGTTGGGAAAATCTAATACAAAACCTAATAGGAGGAAATTCACTCTGCATTTGTATCTTGAAACACATGTAATTGCTACCACTGAATTGTTCTATAATGCTTGTTTATCAGTCATTGTACCTGAATGCATCAGCTCACTAAAATGCCATTACCCACAGGCTAAAGAAGTTTATACATGTATTTACTGCAGTTAGAAAAATTCAAAACTGGGTCTAAAGTTAAGTCTTGAATTTTACATGGAGCAAGAAATGGGCAATATTCTGCTCTTCGTGATTTTTTTGAGTGATTTCTTTTTTATTTATTTATCCCACGACTGTAACTTGTACAGTATTTTCAGTTTCTTTGAATGGATTTTAAGGTATCACGATAAATTATGCTGAAAATTGGAATAAATCATGAAAGTTGAATAAAGTGGCGATGAACTTTAATTCATCTTTCAGTGATGGGGCTGTGCGTTAGTGGATGTGGATTATGAAAAAGTGAAGAAATACTTCACAGACTTTTGGCTTTAAATATTTTACCTATACATATTGATTAGATTAGATTACTTACAGTGTGGAAACAGGCCCTTCGGCCCGACAAGTCCACACCGACCCGCCAAAGCGCAACCCACCCATACCCCTACATTTACCCCTTGCCTAACACTACGGGCAATTTACCATGGCCAATTCACCTAACCTGCACATCTTTGGACTGTGGGAGGAAACCGGAGCACCCGAAGGAAACCCACGCAGACACAGGGAGAATGTGCAAACTCCACACAGTCAGTCGCCTGAGGCAGGAATTGAACCCGGGTCTCTGGCACTGTGAGGCAGCAGTGCTAACCACTGTACCACCGTGCCGCCCACTTGCTTCCTCATATTGCTTCCTCAGTATATTCAAATTGATTGGGCAGGACGCATAACAATACTAATTATGTACAGAGTTAAAAATCACACAACACAGGTGATGAAGGAGCGGTGCTCCAAAAGCTAGTGCTTCCAAATAAACCTGTTGGACTATAACCTGGTGTTGTGTGATTTTTAACTGTGTACATCCCAATCCAACACAGGCATCTCTAAATCAATTATGTACAGGCATTAGAAGGAGAGAACTGGGTTGGCATTGGCTCATTTAAAGCTTTAAGTTTTGATATCTTTATTGTAACAAGTTTTTTTTTATTTTTAAAACCCAACAATTTGCTATGCTCAACATTCAATAGCAGTAGTAGCCATAATAATAAATTTGACCTTGACTGTCTTTCTGCGAATAAAGGTTACATATGACATACAAGAATTGTCAAACCTTTTATTAGAGAAACAGAAATGAATTCTTTCATCAGGGTCTCATCTTAGGTTGGATCATCACTTATTCATTATACTTCACACTGAATGGTTGCTCTAAAGTGGTTTGGGAAGGCAGCGGCATAGGGGCAACATCACTGGGCTAATAATCTCAACCCCAGGCTAGTGTTCTAGTGACATGAGTTCAAATCCAATTGTAGTGAAGTATGAATTCAATAAAAATCTGGAATTAAGAGCCAGTCTAATGGCAATTCTGTAATCACTGTTGATACTTGTAAAATCTAGTTCCTTTAGGGGAAGATATTTGCTGTACTTACCTGTATGTGACTCGAGAACCACAGCAACGTGATTGACTTGAAACTCCCTCCTGGACAATTAGGGATGGACAACAATTGCTGCCTGCCAATGAAGCCCATATTCTACAAACAATGTTTTTAAAAGTACCTCAATATATGAGGTACATCTTTTGCTTTATCATTCATGTGATTTCACCAGATATTTGGATTATGGATTGGGACATTGGATTATTTTTGTAGTGCTCCCTCAAAGGAACTCAATGGTTGTTGGATTTTAGTTGCGCCCCTTCAGGGACATGAAAAAGTTAATCACATGCAATCAGTAGAATCAGAGAAATAGTTTTGGAAAATTATTATTTAATGATTCATCACAATATAAAATTAATAAATAGAGACACCTTTCATCATCACACTTCGAAGTTTTCATAAACACATAAGAACACAGCACCTTAATGAAAATAGAACCAGACCTCCAGCTCCAAAGTCCAGCTCCCAGATCTGACAACTACCAATTTTTCTAGCAGGCAGAATGTATTTCTTACATCCATGGTCAGGAAAGCAGCTACAGTTTTAAAATGCACCTGCCTTCAAACAGAGCAACTTTTATGAGCCAATATTCTGAAACATGAGCTATTGACTTTACATAATTTAGCAAATGAAATAAAACTAGCTGCGTTCTTTGGAAGAGAACCCTTGGTAACACAAGGGATGGTTAATAATAAACATGAATGTGTACAATAGCTGGATAAGACAGTGAAACAGTCAAGTACATCAAATCTTCTGCTGTTTAAACTTTTTTTAAAAAGAAAGCCTACTGCTGATAAAAGAAATATCAGTGCTTACAATTTCAATTATGTTTGTTAAGATAGCCTAAGGGTTATTATTGTAGGATGGGTGTTGCTTAATTGATTCCACAACCTACCATTATCATAGTGGGTAGGGCTATAGTGTCACAGTTTGGTTGATTAGATCCAAGTGTTCATAAAGAAACCAACTGTCTTTGATTTGGGCCTGTAAACACAACATCTGTTTTTATAAGGGATTAAGTAAGCAACAACAAAAATTTCAAAATGATAAAATAAAAGGTTTGAAATATAAGAAATTGTTTATTTCATTGAATAAAGACTGTAATGACATTGATAACATGTCTCCTGAGCTCTACCATGATGGATACTGTCATGGAGCATGTAAGGTAAAGGGGTTGTGGGTGAATGACAATAGTTGACATGAGTTGATACTAAATTGTAGTGGGGCTATAAAAGGCCATGAGATGGATAGAAATTGGCATGGAGCATTTGAGGGGGCATGGGGTCGGAGAGGGCAAAATTTGGTGGCATGGTGGCACAGTGGTTAGCACTGCTGCCTCACAGTGCCAGAGACCTGGGTTCAATTCCCGACTCAGGCGACTGACTGTGTGGAGTTTGCACATTCTCCCCGTGTCTGCATGGGTTTCCTCCGGGTGCTCCGGTTTCCTCCCACAGTCCAAAGATGTGCAGGTTAGGTGAATTGGCCATGCTAAATTGCCCATAGTGTTAGGTGAAGGGATAAATGTAGGGGAATGGGTGAGTTGCGCTTCGGTGGGTTGGTGTGGACTTGTAGGGCGAAGGGCTGTTTCCACACTGTAAGTAATCTAATACATTGGCATGGGGTTGGAGAGGGCAACATACATTGGCATGGTGCATGAGGGACCTTAGGATATGAGGTGGCATGAGTTGGAAAAGATGGGGATAGGGAGTGTGTGACAACAGGGCAAGAGAGCGGCTTTTTAACTGTTTTCATTACAACAGGGACATTGTCCCAAAACATCAAGTAAAGTGTTTAAAAAGCCAATGTTGGCATCTGATATAGCCCATTGCTCTGTCTGCACTGTGTGGTTTCGGTGGACTTGACATCAGTTAATACCATCAATTAACCTATCCTGAAGTCTGGATATTTTCTGTGCTGGGTTTTTGGAGCCAGGAAATTTCCTCACTCTTTCCTCCCTACTTAGGAGAGCAAGTTTGACCCTTATTCTAAAATAAAGAACATGTAGTTACTATTATTGACATTCAACTATTGTGACAAATAGTATGTTTGCTCTTTTTCCGAGTGGTGATCAAACATAAACTGATGTTAAATATAGTTAAATACATAAAACAAGAAGATGACAAATAAAATCTTACAGATTATTATTGACCAATTATAAACAATTGGTTTTGACTCTATTCAACTGTTGCCAGTTTGGATGTTTATGTTACAATAGTAACAGAAAATGAATATTTAAGCATTTTTAAATCTGTGGTGAAACCTTTTTTGTGGGCTAATCATTAGCAATGACAAGAATGAACAGAACAGACTGCTTTGGCAGTCCAGTATTGTGTAGCTGAGAGAAAACAGCAATTAAAAATCTTGATATCCTCATATATTTGGACTGTATAACTGCCATTGGATTAGTCAAGGAGCTGGAATGAGCAAAGGAAATTGAGCAGAATGTAAAACAACCTGCCAATTAACTGCGGCTGATGTTCTCATGCAAGACCAAATTCACAGAACAAGGGACCCCCATCATCTCTGAGGGAGCTTGGTGAGCCAGAAAGATAATCTTTTAGGCTTGCTTCATGGATCCTAGAGAACCAATCCTATCACTCCGACATCATTGCACTTAAATGCTATTCTTTGAAATATTTTTCAAGTCAGTTGGAATACAGTATTCTGGGATTCTGAAGAGACAATTGGACCTTGATTTAGATATCTAAACACACTAAGTATACATCGCAGCTGGTTCAGCTAGCTGTTCAGAGGATCACATCAAACAGAGATAGCCACAGCAAAGAGGTGATTAGTTCTTCCATGACATTTCAAGATCTCCCCATTTATTTTCTCCTGGCACAATAGGAGTACCTTTGCATCTAGACCACAGGCTCCTGGCTCAGGTCCCATGACAGCTGTGGCCATGACAGCTGTGTTCATAAAGTAGCCATACAGCATGATTATTGGCCTGTAAGGTTTCAAATGTGTTCAATGTCAGACAGTAAGGGCAGGAGAGTTTTCTGATCAACTATCCCGTAGGTAGAGCACAGCCTTGTGATGCATGATTTATTTTGTTTTTAAAAATCTCTCTTTCTAAATTAGTTTCATTTTCCACTGTGTCCTGGATAATAACATACTTTATCAAGAGCAGTAGCTTTTAACTTCATTTTTTCTCAATTACTTGTACCTCTTTTTGCCTGAAGGGTAAACCACCTCTTCCACATTTATTGCTCACATTCATTCACCCTGTGTGCTAAACAGACCAGTTACAGATTAATCCATTACTGATTCCCAGTACTCCTGGCCAATTGTAGTTAAGGAACTATCATTGTGTCTTTTCTATTACTGAAGATTCCACTGGGCTTCCGGTGAAACCATATCAGTGGAACAGGAACAATTTGGTGTTATTTTATTCACATCTTCATAGTTTCCAACTTACCTATATCTGATAATAACTTATTGCAGTTATGGAGAACCACCAGCTCTCTTCAACCATCAAACCAATGTTACATCAAGCACAATGCTTGTATGTATGAGTCATAAATTTCAGTATGTTTTATAAGTTATCACTTTATCTACAAGTAGTTAATACACTTGTCCCCTCCATTAATGGAAGGCCATTCATTGTTTTAATCTATCAAATAGATTAAAGAGTGGACAAAAAACTAAAACCTGTCTCTCTGTAGTGCTGCATTTTATGGCCATATAATGTTAAACTATCTGTTGTTCTCATTGCAAAGTTGGAAAGAAAAGGTAACTTACTGGTTGGTGGATGCCACCTGGAAGAGAACTTTGATAGGGTAAAACTCAAAGCTTGCTTATTTCATGTTATCCCAGTTTCCCTAATAGCCTCTCATTAGCATAAGTAGGTGACCTGTTTGTCTATGTAACATGGTTGCCCTAGATGCCTGAGTAAAGTTCTGAACCAGAATGTGGTTGCATGTCTTGCAGGCATTGTTTGGACACTAGGCCTTATTCCCTGAAATTAGTCCTTGTGCTTGTTTGACACTTGCTGTTCTACTATACACCCTGAAAATATATTACACAATGCAAAAGCCATAATGTTTGAAAGATAATTACTTAACACAACACTACTGAAACTATTTGTAGCCTATTTTCTCGAAATTATTTCAGAAAGTTAGTGTAGGAGAGCAATTGTCTTGTGCCATCTTCTAGAGACAGTGTGTATTTGCATTGTGGTATTTCAGGCATCAAAAATCAATCTGAACCAGGACCCTTTTAAACTTTTGGAAAAACCAAACATTGTGTTTCCATCAAGTTGATAATAGTATATTAAAAGATAATATTTTTAGTCGTTTGATAATACAGAATTTAAGTATTGCTGCAAAAGATACATTAGCATTTTGTCTTTTACTCTTTCAGTCTGTCACATTTCCTCTTCTACTATGCATCTGAATATACACTTCAAATTTTGTAACATATCTCACATTTTTTGAATATCTTCAGGAAATCTATATACTCCAAGTCTATTTCATTATTTATCTAATCAACCATATTACATCACAGAAAACCTCAGGACCATGCTAAAAATATTAAACCTTTGTCAGTGCTTTCTACAGGCAGTTCCTTTTTCTCACTGTATTTAGCAATATTTAGCTATTCCCAGCTGGCTAACCTGATACCACATGTAGTGCCCTACTGTGCTAGAGCTGAAATTGGCAACAGAGACCAAAGAATCCAATATGTTCCTGCTCTAAATGACTAAATGCAATACTTCTCTGTTGATATTCTCACTGCGTCACTTAACGAGTGAAGTGATCTGAGACATATGGAGAGCCACAAATCTGGGTACAATATGTTACTAGATGCATATGGGCAGGCACATTGGAATAATATCCAAACAACTAAAATATGTCATCCATTGCACATTGGACCATTTGTGCTCTTAGAATGCTGGGGGAAGGCATTTGAATTTATCCCTTGTATCTAGTGCTTCCACGGTCAAAGTAGATATAACAAAATTGAAACACTCCAAAACTTACTGGTGAATTTTTAAAAAATATAACGGCATTTATCATTTCAAAATTTGTAAATTAGAGTCTCTAGCTAATACAGGGGAGTACAGTGGTAAAACATAAGAATTTTTTTTAGATTAGATTACTTAGATTACTTAGATTAGATTAGATTACTTACAGTGTGGAAACAGGCCCTTCGGCCCAACAAGTCCACACCGACCCGCCGAAGCGCAACCCACACATACCCCTACATTTACCCCTTTAACCTAACACTCCGGGCAATTTAGCATGGCCAATTCACCTGACCCGCACATCTTTGGACTGTGGGAGGAAACCGGAGCACCCGGAGGAAACCCACGCAGACACGGGGAGAATGTGCAAACTCCACACAGTCAGTCGCCTGAGTCGGGAAATGAACCCGGGTCTACAGGCGCTGTGAGGCAGCAGTGCTAACCACTGGGCACAAGAAGACATAAACAAATTTGTAGAATAGACGTGGAATTAAAGTCTGGATTAAATATATGAGTTTTGAGGAGGAAAGTAATAAACTTCCAGCAAATGGAGATGGATGGTATAGGTTGGCAATTGGCTAATGAAATTTAATGCTGGGAAGGGATACATTTAGTAGGAATAATTAGCAAAAGTAATATTAAATCAAAGATACGATTTTAACAGGGCCACGGTGGCAAAGGAGTCTGATGCAAACATGTACAAATGGTTGAAGGTACTTGGGTCATTTGAAAGTAGTTAATGAAACATATGGGATTGTAGGCTTTAGAACTAAGAGACAAAAGCAAGATGTTATTGTGAACCCTTCTAAAACACTGATCATGAAGGCCATAGATAAGATAAACAGGGAGAAAATCAGTGGACGGATCAATGACCAAGAGGTATAGATTTAAGTTAAGGGTAGGAGGTTTAAAAGGGACGTGAGGATTCTTTTCAATCAGAGAGAATGATGGGAATCTGGAACTCATTGGCCCTTTGTATGGTAGAGGCAGAAATCCTCATCACATTTAACAAGCATTTAAACGTACAATTGCAATGCCAAAGCATACAGGATATGAGCTAAGTGCTGAAAAATGGGATTCTTGAGATCTTTTGGGCTGAATGGCCTGTTTCTGTGTTTTGAATAGTTTGTTTTGGCAGCATGGAAATAATCTCATGGCAATTTCTGATCTTGCTTCACGTTCCTGCAAGAGCCCAAGGATTCTGCCAAAAGTGTTGATTTGCCAGAGCCAGTCACGTACTTTTTAATTGCTGAAAGAACTGACATGCTAAAGATGCACTCCAGTTCTGCTAAAACAGAATATTTATGACTAAGAGTCTTAAATAATGTTGCTAATTTACATCTGTCGCAAAATACTTTACGAACGCACTGCTTCATGAAAATTGCAGAACCATGTGGATAAGAGCAATGATTTCTTTGGGCTGCCCTAGTTAAATATCTTTGGATGGATAAATAAAGAAGAAATGCTGCATCCACCATTACAAGCAGTTCTGGCATAAAGCCAGTCGGTCAGCCTCAATCACGTCAACATGAGAATTCCTCATCTAGAGAATATCAGAAAAGGCACGCAAGCCGTTACAGCACATTATATAGTATAAAGTAAGGCCCCTAAGATAAAGAAAATGACAGACAAGTGAAGTCTTGATGAAAAATGCAGAGAATTTTTAATTTGGTACCCTAGCTTAGGATGGCTATAACATGTTTTACAAACTCAATTTTGTTGAATTCATTGAATGAAATAGGAAGTTTTAAAAATATTTTGATAATATAATCACAGTTTTTCAAAACATGGGACAATAGCTAAATAATGGAAATATGCATCAACATAGGAAATATGAAGACTTTCACGTATGTTATTGGTTATCACAGGATAATGGGTTCACTATAACAATGTTGCTGCAGCAGGTATTTTCTGTGGATGCCTTTCAAGACAATATATAGGTTAACAGCATCCCAAGTGCAATTTGTCTGTTCTATATTTAGGTGGAGCCAGGTTAGGGACTTATGCAATGAGTCCGTCTTGACTTATGGGAACAGACCGTCAAACGTCTCATTTAGAGACAATAATTGTAATAATGAGTAGCCACATTTCAATTCATGTTTAAGTTTTAAGTCTGACTTTTAGGTGCCACATCATTACATTAGCAGTTACTCTATAATTACTTTTCATGCAATAAATTCCTGGCAAACCGTGACCCATGTTTGTACTGAGAAAACAAGCAGCTGATTTTATCTTGTATATTTTGCAGATTTGCTTTAGGTCATAGAATAATATATTGCATATTTTTCACACAATCCAAGACAAATCTAAAGGTTATTCAACATTCTGCAAACCAATACTACAAAACCTGTTAAGGGCATAACGAACAACCTCGTAAATAATTTCAAAGAGCTTGCTCCATGACAAAGGCGATGTTTTACCAATCCTTTTACAAATTAGTGAATGCTAATATTGTGATATAAGTATCAAATCCATGCTCAGGAATGCTTGACTGCTGCTTTGATGCATAGCAGAGTAGAAATGTCTCTAGCCTATTCAGCAACTTAGGCAGAACAAAACAGGAATGATTCATTCACTTGTGCCTAAGGAACTGTGGATCATACATTAGCTAATGTACCCATGTGAGCCTTCCTCATGTACACACTAGGGCCACTATTATGGCATTGCTTTCAGGAAAAATAGTAAATCCGTAAATTTTAACATCTTACGTGTATGCATCCCTCCAGTTTCGCACTTGCTGTGACAAAAATATGGCTATTTGCTATTCCTTTTCACATCAAAGAATAACATTGTAGTGTTATGTTTAACACAAGTTAAAGTTTTCAAATAAGACAGATGGTATGACATAAATTAAAACATAGCATCTTCTGACCCTTCAGCTTAGTAAAGGGAATTTTCTTCCTTAATCCTGTACTAATGGTCAAAATTAAAGGCCTATAAATGTATATTTAATTATATTCTTGAATAAGGAAATTAAATATTTGGCAAAAAGAAATCCTAATGTCAGAATTGTGCTTGAATTATGAAACATTCATTGTTTAATGCAATGGAAAATCAAAATGAAGTTTCATATTTTATATGATTTATTACTGAATGATTTTTGAAAACAGTCTGTTTGTTTATGTACAAGAATCTGAATATTCTGACAAAATACATGTTTTCACGAAATATGATTATATAAGTTCTCCAAGCATTACTTCACAGTAGGTGCTGCTGGGTATTTTATTAAGCTTTAAGAACTGTAAAATATCTGATTTTTTTTGCCATGTTGTACCAAGCCTCCATGTAGTGCCAAGGCCAAGATCCACCAACATGCAGAGCCAAACAGAATTAAAATTAAACCAACACAAATTAGACATGAGCCAATACAAGGGCAGAGACGAAGAATGAGAGAGCAGAATGTATGGCAAAATAGAAACAAGCCAGTAACTGAACAAAAAATGAGGGGAAAAAAGCAGCAAATAAAAATTAAAAGGGAAATATATTGAGTAACAAAAAAAGCATCAAAAGTGAGGAAGTTAATTAAAGGGGAAAGTAACAGATGGCAGTAGTAGTTTGGTAGAGAGAACCACAGCACTCTTGCTCCACCTGGCCCACAAGTAAACCAATTCATAAAAATAAACTTACCTTATTAGCTCTGTTCTGGGACTTCTGCCTTGGCACCTGTACTTGATGCTGAGGCAGTTAACAGGTGCCAACCTCATTGAAAGCATAATAAATGGACATCAGGATCTGAATGACAACATCAGAACTCAATTTCAGCATTTCAATTAGGCATTCACTGCTAATGCTGCCTAAATGATGAGGAACATAAATCAAATGTGGTTAGCACCATAACGCTGGAGTTTTAACCCCCAAGCTCCTTTCCAATTTGGGCACGGAGGGTTAATATCAGAGCTTTGGTGTAGGAGCTGTAGTTCAGATTGTCAACTTTTGAAATAAGTTGCATCATCGTTACAGACTCCGAAATAGTTACATATTGTTGCCATGTAAAAGCAAAGAAAGATATTGTGATAATTTGAAGTTTACTGTAGACACCCTAAATCCTTTGCCAGGTGGAAATACCAGACATTCCAACCCCTAACTACTAAGATACGGTCTCCAATTTGATTTTGTATCTTGTGACTAAGTAAAAGTAATCCCTATTGGTCTGTTGTACTTATAGTCTGGCACCAACAGAATTAAGCGTGGCTTGATTTTGAATTCTTTAATACTGCCACAAGCACAAGGTCACAACATCTGACAGTCTCCCAACAAATGCTAGCCCTTGATAATGGCACTTTTTAAGCTTTTGCATTATATTAATGTGGCATGCGGAAGTAGATGATCTTACTTTGAAGCACCATTACTTTATAGACAGCATAACTTTCATACATGCTACAATAAGCAAGAAACTAAAATGTCGGCTCTCTGTGCACTGCATTTTTCACTATTGATTTGCGTCTGAAATAGTCTCATAAATTTGCTGATACAGACAAGAAAGTAAATTGTGCTTTACTGGTTTATGCAACCATGGATTAGTAATTCTAAATCAATGTTTAGAAATTAGGATAGGGTCACTGAACCTGTGGTCTAGCTTGTTACATTTTCAAAGATACTTTAAAAAGCCCTCAGAGACGAAGTCAACTTATCTGGACAATATTATAATTGAAAGGAGGGATGAAGTTTAAAATTGAGTGCTTGGCAGGATGAGTTTAGCTTTATAATATTGAGTTGAAAATTCTGTATTGTCAAGTAATTGAACAAGCATACATTATTTTTCCACGTAATTTCGAAAGCTCACTAACCTTTTCACAGAACTTAAAAAAAGATTAAAGCATAAATTGAAGCTAGATGCCACTTACTTACAATCAACAGACATGACACAGACTGTGGCCGTAAATTGAAAAGTGAAACAAATTGATTTAAAGGCATGTATAACGCTGTGATAGATTGTCATGACACTATTTAATAAAAGAATGCTGGCTGCTCAGATTAGTTGCAAGATGTTGTTTTGAAACTTGAAGTGATCATCAATCTTAAAATGATATTTCACATCTATTTTAGTAACTATTTTGAGTACTGTAGCATACAATTTAATTTAATTCTCGCGCAATTTATAATTGCAATAGTCACTTTGTGACTCAAAGGTAAAAAAATGAGAAATGTACACTTTCAGTGTGGTTTTCTTGAGCGAGATGCAGATATCTATTTTGAAGAAAACACAAGGATGTTTCCCATTTCAAGTTATGACACAATGATGCCATAAAAATTTCTGATTCAGGAAGATTTCTGTGGATCACCATTTTCAGCAAAATTAATAATATTTGATTTGAAACTATTTATATAGAGTCACTGACAGTAACCAGCCAAGGAATTCCACCTAGAACAGTAACATCACAAACAACTAGTGGCCAAGTGAAGTGTCAACCTTTGTAGTTTTTTTACTGTCAGGTAATCTGTTCTTGAGGCCAGAAAATTGCACAGTCTGATTCTTTAAATGTGTATCAACAAGATGAGATAGCCATATCTCGGTATTTATTTTCCACAGTAAAATTGCAGACTCCTTGAACTGAGTAGTTTCTGTCTGACATGCAGGTTTTGTTTTACAGCTGTGGAACAAAACAAGACCTTATTTTAATAGTTCTATCCTCTCTGCAGTGTATGTCTCTCCCAGGTGGGTAATTTTAGATGGATTAACTAGTTTCTGTATTATTGATAATTCTTCTACTGCGTTAAATGCCACTTTACAGTAGATGCTAACGTTTATGTTTTTAAATTTTTTTGGCTACAGTTATCAATATTGAAACAGTATCTTGTGTGCTATTTGTTTATTGATTATGAGTCTGAGTGACTATTTCCATGAGATGCTCATTCTAAATCAATTTGAAAGGAGAAATAACATTTTATTGAAGTCAAACTGAACAATGCTATTGGTGAACATGATGTGGAGGAGCCAGCGTTGGACTGTGGACAAAGTTAAAAATCACACAACACCAGAGTGGCTTGGTGGTTAGCACTGTTGCCTCATAGCGCCAAGGACCCGGGTTCAATTCCTGCCTTGGCCAACTGTCTGTGTAGAGTTTGCACATTTTCTTCATATATGGGTTTCCTCCCACAATCCAAAGATGTGCAGGTTAGGTGAATTGGCCATGCTAAATTGCCCATGGTGTTAGGTGCATTAGTCAGGGGTAAGTATGGGAATGGGTCTGGGTGGGTTACTCTTCGGAGGGTGAGTGTGGGCTTGTTGGGCCGAAGGGCCTGTTTCCACACTGTAAGGAATCTAATCTAATCTAACCAGGTTATAGTCCAACAGGTTTATTTGGAAGCACTAGCTTTCAGGCCCTGCTCTTTCTTCAAGTAGGTACAGAGCAGGACCACAAGATACAATATTTATAGCAAAAGATCTGTGTCATGCAACTGAAATGATATATTGAACAAACCTAGATTGTTGTTAAGTCTTTCATCTTTTAGGATGGGTTACAAGTTTTGAGTCATTAATATGTAAATCCCAGAACGTCTTTTAAGTCACATTTTCAAGATAACTTAAGGTTTTATAAAAAAAGCTGACATCTCAGCTCAGACAATGCATTAATGGTATGAAGTTAGAGTCTACCTATATCCCAATCTTGAGTCAGACTGGTTCTATTTACAAAGGGAAATTTATAAAATATTATATAGATTGATTGCCTACATTGACGGCCTGCAAGTTGTGTGCTTTTTGAGCAAAATAGAATGTATCTGCAAATATAATTGTGCAAATACAACTTCACCCCATAGACTTATATGTGTGTGCACGTGCATGAGTGAGAGAGTGAGTGTGTGCATGTGAGTGCCTTATAATTGTGCAAATACAACTTCACCCCATAGACTTATATGTGTGTGCATGAGTGAGAGAGTGAGTGTGTGCATGTGAGTGCCTGCATTGAGTGTGAGTGCGCATGAGAGAGAGTATGACTGTGTGTGCAAGCTTGGTAAAATGTGTGTGTAAGTATAATGGAGTATAATCCTGTGAGAGAATATGTGCATAGGTGTGAGCATGGGGGGTGTATGTGTGTGTATGTGAGAGAGAGCATGTGTATGAGAGAGGGTCTGCATGAGCGTGTGAGTATGTAAGAGTGTGTGTGTACGTTGCTTGTGTATGCATGTTTGAGAGAGTGTAAAGCGTAGTAGGGTCACCTGCAGTGTAACATGAACCCAAAGTCCCAACTGAGGCTATCCTCATGGGTACCGAACTTGGCTATCAGCCTCTACTCAGCCACTCTGCATTGTTGCCTATCCCGAAATCCGCCTTGAAGGATGGTCACCCAAAGATCTGAGGTTGAATGTCATCGACCGCTGAAGTGTTCTCCAACTGGGAGGGAACATCCCTGTCTGGTAATTGTTGCACAGTGTCCATTCATCCGTTGTCATAGCGTCTGCTTGGTCTCGCCAATGTATCATGCCTTAGGGCAACTTTCTCTGCAGCATATGAGATAGACAACATTGGCTGGGTCACATGAGTATCTGCTGTGTACATGGTGGGAGGTGTCCCCACGGATAATGGTAGTATCCGTGTCAACATTCTGACACGTCTTGCAGTGGTTGCCATGACAGGGTTGTACGGTGTTCTAGTCGATGTTGTCCTGAAGGCTGAGCAGTTTACTGTGAACAATCATCTGTTTATGGTTTAGCGGTTGTTTAAAGGTGAGAAGTGGAGGTGTTGGGAAGGTCTTGGCGAGGTGCCCATCCTCATCAATAATGTGCTGCAGGCTGCGAAAAACATGGTGTAGTTTCTTGGCTCCCAGGAAATACTGGACA
This sequence comes from Chiloscyllium plagiosum, assembly GCF_004010195.1. Classification (NCBI taxonomy): domain Eukaryota; kingdom Metazoa; phylum Chordata; class Chondrichthyes; order Orectolobiformes; family Hemiscylliidae; genus Chiloscyllium; species Chiloscyllium plagiosum. Next base: position 26,541,534 of record NC_057732.1, read on the forward strand.
TTGCAAAGTGGCCGAGCAGTGGCTGATAGCCAAGGTCGATATCCATGAGGAGTGAATTGGTATTTTCAGAATTATATTTGCAGATACATTTTATTTTGCTCAAAAAATGCACAATCTGCAGGCAATCAATCCATATAATATTTTATAAATTTCACTTTGGAAATAGAACCAGTCTGACTCAAGATTGGGATACAGACAGACTCTGACCTCAAACCTTTAATGCATTGTCTGAACTGAGATATTAGCCTTTCTTTTATAAAATGTTCAGTTACCTTGCAATGTGACTTCAAAGAAGTTCTTGGATTTACATATTAATGAACCAAAATCTGCAACCCATTCAAAAAAATGAAAGACTTAACAACAATCTAGGTTTGTTCATTTCAGTTGCATGACACTGTAATCTTTTACTATAAATTCTGTGTCTTGTGGTCCTGCTCCACAGCTACCTGATGAAGGAGCAGAGTTCTGAAAGCTAGTGCTTCCAAATGCACCTGGTGGACCATAACCTGGTGTTGTGTGACTTTTAACATTGGTGAACAAGTCAAGGGCATTTTTCTGCATGATGTAACCATCCAGTCACTTTATCCCATCCCCTACAAACCATTGGCCATTCTGCACACCAGTAAATATCAGCAGCACTATTTCCAATTTCTTCAGAAATAGATAAGTGGATAGGACCTCAAATGGGAAAAATTATTGTTGCTGGAATAGGAAATGGAACAAGCACCTCAAATAATGTTGCCAAGTGTTAAATTTCCAGATGAGAAATATAGAGTAGATTGGATTGATACAGTTTTGCTATGAGCAGAACTTCTGCATTTTTCCATTTGGCATTTTGATAATACTAACAATTTTCATTACTTTGAAGCCTACTCAATGTTGAATTGGCTGCAGTGTACATTAATTACATGCATTTACATCTTTACCTGTCTCAGCAAAATGTTGTGAGGGTTTTTACAATTAAACTGCAAAATATTTCTGATATCCTGTTTTCCAAATTTGATCAGTTCAGACAAATAAACCTTTCACCATTTGCATTAATGAATGAACATTGTCATTATTTGCACGTTCCTGTTGCTTGATACATAATCTACAAGCTGATTGTTTGCAAGTTGATATTGTTGTAGAAGTAGAGGCATTTTCCATTAGGATAACTTTTTACACTGTATCATACATCAAGAATTGAAGAATTAATTTAGAAGAAGGAGAAGCGTGGTATTCCCTCAAATTTCTTGCGTTTTTGAATGTCTGGAAGAACAGAAAATATCCATTTAGTTAATAGCAAGGAACTAACATGCTTTAGAGGTTCCTCTTGCAGGGAAAATTCAAGCAGACAGCTCATAACCTTTCCTGTCTTCAGAACTGGGTATCCTCTTGTACAACCTATGCTTAAGGGAGTTGCAGTCTGCAAATCTTAAGTGCATTCTTGTCAAGGTAACTCCTGTTGATAAAATTAATGTCCTTTAGAGAGTGTCCTACATTTCAACCTAATTCATTGAAGACTGGAAATCCTATTTTAAAACGGATCATGCAATCAGTGGTTTATTATAGAATAACTTGACAATAACAGTATACCATTTATTTGAAACACTTATCAGATATTGAGAAACAATATTTGAGGACCAAATGCTTACCTAACTTGACTGTACTTAGGTACGAGCAGCTTTGAAAATAATTAGCATCTTTAAGAGATCAATTTATCAAAATGTTGGTGAGGTTAAGTATCAAAATCATTAAATGCACGTTATCATTTTAAAAGGAAGGCATTACAAGAAGCAATTACTTGTGATTATAATACATACAAAGCAATGGGCCTGAGGTTTCTTTTCTGGTGGAAAGATAGTGTCATTTTGAATTTTGGGCTTAAGTCTCAAATGCCAGAGTTACACCTTTACTAACATATAAACCCAATAGAACCAGCAGTCGTCAAACCGTCGAGTATCCACATTTGAAGTATGTCTGTTAATGATGGAGTAGTAAAGACCAAAGATGCTGCCTCAGCAATTCTAGCTGAATTTCAGCTGACTTAAAGGAGATTATTGACCTGCATGACCTGAGAAGTAAAGAAGAACTGAGTTCACAATCTTCGATCCACTCACAATCTTTGAAACAGTAGCTTTGCTTCAAATGTTCAGAAAATAATATATTTTGTCTAAGTTACTAAGAAGAGATTGTGTAAGCTGCCTTCTTGAAACTATAGGCATGGAAATAGCATTCTATGGCACACAGCCCTTATCATGTCATTTAATATGAGCATTCCCATACATGCTTTTAGCAGGGTAGAATATGAACAGATGGAAGATGAATTGATAGAGGTATGCAGGATAGGATCACACCAAAGGAGAACACTACCAACTAGGATGTATTCTTCTACCAGAGCTTGCACGATACTATTTCCCCAGAGATTTTTAAGATGGTGATAATTCAGGAAGAGTTTCTTTGTGTGTGGTTATATGACCACATCTAAGAGTTAGTTTGAGACAGACTGATCAGGGAACAAGCAATATTAAGAACAGATTTCAGGCTCAGGCTCCTTTACAAAACTGTTCAATTGCATATTAAAAGTAGCTACTAATATACATACTAATCAGAAATATACCAGGGTGTAATCATATTGCTACATTATTGAAAGATTATACAATACTCTTTATTATTTGATTCAATTGGTCTACTCGATATACTTGTCTGCACGTTTCTCTCTTCCTATTTCACAATCTAACTCCGCCTACACTGTGCTACGTATGCCCAGCGTGGTACAACTCTTTGACATCATTGCACAGTTATTCCAGGTACTAATGACATTAAGCATCTGAGAAGCCAAAGGAACACTGTTTATTGTCACAAACTGTTGGCCAAGCATCTTCTTAAACATAAAGACACAAAGAAGAAACCAACTCTACAGCACTGGGTTTTGTATAAAATTAAATGATTTGTCCTTGTACATAAATACATAAAACAAGTACTTCTTTCCAGCACTTAATGTTTCTCCATGCTATTCTTCAACTTAGCTGAAAATGTGTTGCTGGAAAAGCGCAGCAGGTCAGGCAGCATCCAAGGAGCAGGAGAATTGACGTTTCGGGCATGAGCCCTTCTTCAGGAATCTCCAGCATCTGCAGTCCTCACTTTCTCCTATTCTTCAACTTAGCCCAGTGATACGTGAGCTAATAACTGTTGGTCAGGATGCTAATAATGCTTGGCTGTGCTGTAGTATCATAATCCTCTTAGGATCATGTTAACTTTCATCTCAGGGCTCTTGAGTCACTGTTGTCTGCATCTATTATTGCCGCTGCATGTACATGGTTTTCTGGTACCCCTGGCAAATAAATTATCAGACTTGTGAATGAACTGGCTGGAAATGTCACTTGAACTATTACTGAGAGAAAGTCGGGGTATTTGAAGAGTGATTCCAGGTGTATGTGTTATTTTTGTATCCTTTGACCGAAGTGATCCGATCAATTAGATACTCTCAAACTCAAATATTGTCACCCCACAAAAAGACAGATTTCCATCATTCTGTCTAAATAGTCCAACAAGGCCTGAATTCAAATTTCAGTTTGGGTGTACTGGCAAATCTGAGGGCCACTGTATCAGGGGGTGAATTCAGGCAGCTGCAACACTCCCTCTAGATTTGAACATTCTCAAACCTGTTCTGCTATGCAGTGCCATTCATGGCTGAACTGTACACATTTTTATTCCTTCGTGGGGATGCAGGTGTCATTTTTTGTCCCTCCCAAATTGCTCTTGTGAAATTAATTGTGAACCATCTGCTTAAACCACTCCAATCCATCTGGTGTAAGTGCATTTATGGTGTTAAAGATGGATGTTCAGGATTTCGAACACATGCCAGTGAAGGAATAGCAAAATAGTTCCAAGTCACGATGGCTTGTGGCTTGGAAGGGAACCTGCTGTCCTTGTCCTTCTAGATGGTAAAGATATAGGATTGGAAGCTACTAATGAAAGAACATTATTGTAATAGATCATGAATACAGTACACACTGCAGCCACAGTACATTGTTGGTGGAGGGAATTAATGTTTTGGGTAATTGATAAGGTGCTGACCAAGCAAGCTGTTTTCTCCTGGACAATGTGGAGCTTCCTGTGTGTTGTTAAATCTGCATCCAACTAGGCAGATAGAGTATTCCATCATGTTCCTGATTTATAGGTGGGGAGTCAGAAGGTGAGCTCCTTGCCTCAGAACTCTTAGTCTCTCAACTGTTCTTGTAGCCATAGCAGATATATTGTTGTTCCAAGTCAGTTTCTAGTTGGTAGTAACCTCCAGGATGTTGATAATGGGGTTTCAGCAATAGTATTCCAATTGAGTGTTAAGGATAGATTTGATTCTGCCTTGGCGGACATGGTCATTGTGTGGTGCTTGTTGCATGGGAGTATTAGTTGCCACTTATCGGCCTCACTTCCATTCCTTTTGCCATACTCCTTGGTGCCCTTTGTCATCACCAGGTGAGGAGAGCTCATGACTTCACCCTTTCTTTTTAACCTCACTCAGTCAGTCACAGTAATTTATTTTGTTTCTTTTCTGACACACACTATTAAACTTCAATTAAACTTCAATTGAACTGAGCTAGCCAGATCAAAAGTAAAGGAAAACCAATTCCAAGGGTTTCCTGAGTGAAAGTGAGGTGAGCTTTATTATCCTTATTCAAAAAATATAAAATGTGGAATTAAAAATGTACACAAAACACAGGAAATGTACTTATAAACATGGTGTTGGGTATGTGGGGAAAGATATATAATATACAGAGTAAGTTAAAGGCAGTGGCAGTTTACAATTTTTTCGAGGATTTAAGGTGCAAGTCCCACATCACGTTTGGGGTCTTCAGCAATGTCCACAGCAACTAGAATATCCATTTCATCGTACTACCAGCTCCAGAGCAGACCTTCCAGGATTTTAATTCTGGATCAGTGGTGCTGGAAGAGCACAGCAGTTCAGGCAGCATCCAACGAGCAGCGAAATCGACGTTTCGGGCAAAAGCCCTTCATCAGGAATAAAGGCAGTGAGCCTGAAGCGTGGAGAGATAAGCCAAGCTCCTCTAGCTTGTCTCTCCACGCTTCAGGCTCACTGCCTTTATTCCTGATGAAGGGCTTTTGCCCGAAACGTCGATTTCGCTGCTC
>NC_057732.1:26549784-26573657 GCF_004010195.1 Chiloscyllium plagiosum
GCTTCAGGTTCACTGCCTTTATTCCTGATGAAGGGCTTTTGCCCGAAACGTCGATTTCGCTGCTCGTTGGATGCTGCCTGAACTGCTGTGCTCTTCCAGCACCACTGATCCAGAATCTGGTTTCCAGCATCTGCAGTCATTGTTTTTACCTTCCAGGATTTTATGCCTCATGAAGATGTTTAACAATAATTTAGCAATAAATGAGGATTGATCCAAGGTTTAATTTGAATCATATGCCTCGGTGCTTAATAAATACTCTCTAACACTAACATGGTGGTTAGGTTCTGAATTCATCTGGATCTGGCAGATTTCCATTTCCTTTACTACCACTAACTTCAGCCCCTCACTGCCCTCAATGGGAAAGAGATTAGTTTAGATTCCAATTATGATCACTCCACCCAGACAACTGAGCTAAGCGACTCCTTAAAAAGTGTAATGTCACTATAGTCCGATCAGACCGAAGGATTGTATGCTCATTAGAGAGAGACTTTGTGATGCCAACATGGGTTAAGGTCCAATACTGGCTAAAGGTACAATAAAGGATCCTCTTTCTCAACCTCTTCCCTCGCCTGAGGTAAGGTGACCCTTGGGTTAGGTCACCACCAGTCATCTCTGTCTAATGAGAGAGCAGCCCTATGGTTCCGTCAGGCTATAATGATCACTGGAAAATATGCACGCATAGATGTTATGTTTAGACAAGGTAAAACTGAGCTATGTTCCCATTCCTGTAATACCTATGTTCAGCAACAGTGCTGTGGGTGTACCTAGACCACAAGATATACAGTAGTTCAATAAGACAGTTCACCACCAAATTCTCAAAAGCAATTAGGAATGAATTATAAAAGCAGGCCTTACCAGCAATGCTCATTTTCCATGAAAGAATTAAAAACAAATCATGAACAGTATATCTGGGATGTCAGATACATATTTAAATGTGCTGATCTTGTATTACTAGGCAAGGTCAAGTCACTTATTGCTGATGGAAGCAGTGTCTGTATAGAATCAATGTTCTGCTGAAACCGAGTTATCATTTCTCTAATGCCTAGAAATAATTTAGTAATGATTCGATCCCCTTTAGTGGAAATGAACAAGTCAGTGAGCAATTCCTCTATCCTTTAGGCTTAGTCTCTTGTACAAACGCCTTTTAGGAAGAATGAACTGCAATCAAGTTCAGCTTATTAGTGGAGCTTTGAAGAATTAAAACAACTTTCCAAAATTGGGCATTGGCTTTTATGCTGGATATAAAAGTGAACCACCAGTATTGCTATTGGTGGTTGCCATCTTTGTTGTTGACCACAGGGGTCTACTCTAAATGGGTGTCTTAAACTCCCACACATCTTAACATTGCAGTCTGTATTGTCTCCTGGTTTGACACCCTAGTTACTGGAACCAATAAAAGAAAATACATTTTGGGTAACAAATTGAGGCTTACTACAAATGCACATGTTTTGTAGCAGTTGGAGGGGGCTGACTTATTTGTGGAAAAATGTGATTTTAGGACCAAAACAATCAGATCATTTTATATGCCATGCTGACTTACGTGGATGGCAGACCAACACTAATAACTCATGAGCTTGGGATAATACATACTTTTTAAAATGTTTATTGGTTTATTCTCTAATTTTGGTGCAATACAATTTACTGCTTCAGGATGAAGAATTTCTTCCAGGTTCATAGAACTTAGAACAGTACAGCATAGCCCTCAATGTTGTGCCAACCTTTAATCCTGATCTAAGATCAAACTAACCTACATACCTACATTTTACTATCATCCATGTGCCTATCCAAGAGTTGCTTAAATGTCCCTAATGTATCTGACTTTACTACCACTGCTGACAGTGCATTCCATGCACCCACCACTCTCTATGTAAGGAACCTACCTCTGACATCTCCACGAAACCTTCCTTCAATCACCTTAAAATTATGTCCCATCATGATAGCCATTTTCACCCTGGGAAAAAGTCTCTGACTATCCAGTCTACCTATGACTCTCATCATCCTGTACACCTCTATCAAGTCACCACTTATCCTTCTTTGCTCCAATGGGTAAAGCCCTAGCTCCCTCAACCTTTCTTCAAAAAACATGCCCTCCAGTCCAGGCAGCATCCTGGTAAATCTCCTCTGCATCCTCACTAAAGCTTCCACATTCTTCTTATAACGAGGCAACCAGAACTGAACATAATTTTCCAAGTGCGGTCTAACTCGGGTTTCATAGAGCTGCAGCATAACCTCACAGCTCTTAAACTCAATCCTTCTGCTAATGAAAGCCAACACTGCATATGCTTTCTTGACAACCCTATCAGTTTAGGTGGCAACTTTAAGGGATCTGTGGAAGTGGAGCCCAAGTTCCTCAATACTGCCAAGAATTCTGCCTTTAACTCTGTAATCTACATCAAATTCTACCTTCCAAAATGAATCACTTCACACTTTTCCAGGTTGAACTCCATCTGCCACGTCTAAGCGTAGCCCTGTAACCTGTCAAAGTCCTGTTGCAAACTACAACAGCCCTCCATACTATCCAGAACTCCACTAATCTTTGTGTCATCGGCAAACTACTAACCCACCCTTCCACTTCTTCATCTAAGTCATTTATAAAAATCGCAAAGAGCAGAGATCCCAGAACAGATCCTTATGGAACATCACTGGTCACCGAGTTCCAGGCTGAATACTTTTCATCTACTACCACGATCCTCTGTCTTCTATGGGCCAGCCAATTTTATATCCAGGCCTCCTTACTTTCTGAAAGAACCTACCATGGGGAACCTTATCAAGCGCTTTACCAAAATCCATATTCACCACATCCACTGCTCTATCTTCATCAATGTGTTTTGTCACATCCTCAAAGAATTCTTGAAGGCTTGTGAGACATGACCTGCTTGTGAGGCATGTCCCCATCTAGCTTTCCTAAGTCCATTCATCAGTTCATTCCTGGCTACCTTGCAACATTCTAGAGCCCTGTTCCTTGCTTCCTTAACTGCAAGGAAAGTTCACCCAACCGTCCCTTCCAAGGTTCCTTCACCCTGCCATCCCTTCCTTGCCTCAGTGGGACAAACCTGTCCAGCACTCGCAGCAAGTGGTCCCTAAATAACCTCCACATTTCTGTCATGCATTTCCCGGAGAATATCTGTTCCCAATTTATGCTCCATTGGTTCCTGCATAATAGCATTGTAAATCCCCCTCATCAATTAAATACATTCCCATACCTTTTGCTCCTATCCCTCTCCATGACTATTGTAAAGGTCAGGAAGTTGTGATCACTATTACTGAAATGCTCTCTCGACGAGAAATCTGACACTTGATCTGGTTTGTTGCCAAGCGCCAAATCCAATATGGCCTGCCCTCTAGTCTACCTAATTACATATTGAGTCAGGAATCCTTCCTGGACACACCTGACAAAGTCTGTCCTATCAAACTATTTGCACTAAGGTTCCAATCAATATCACCCTTATTCCTGACACTACTTGCGTTAAAATAGACACACTTCAACCCATCACACTGACTACAACCTTGCCCTATCAACTGTCTATCCTTCCTCACAGACTCTCTGCATGCTGTAATGGCCTGTTCACCAGCTACCCTATTCTCTGATAGCTCTGGTTCCCATCCCCCTGCCAAACTAGTTTAAACCCTCCTGAAGAGCTCTAGCAAACCTTCCACCTAAGATATTGGTGCCCCCTCCAGTTCAGGTGCAACCCGTCCTTCTTGTACAGGTCCCACCTTCCCCAGAAGGTATCCCAATGATCCACATATCTGAAGCCATCCCGCCTACACCAGCCCTGCTGTCACATGTGCAGCTGCACTTGTTCTCTGTTCCTAGCCTCTCGAACTTGTGACACTGGTAGCAATCCTGCGATTACTATTCTGTTCATCCTGCCTTTTAGCTTCCAACCCAACTCCCTATATTCACTTTTCAGGTCCTCCTCCCTTTCCCTAGCTACGTACCAATGTGTATCACGACTTCTGGCTGCTCCCCCTCTCCCTTAAGAATCCTGTAGACTCAATCTGAGACATCCCTGACCCTGGCACCCAGAAAGCAACATATTATCTGGGATTCTCGTTTGCGACCACAGAATCTTCTGTCTGTTCTTCTAACGATTGACTGTCCTATCATTATTGATCTCTTATTCTCGCCCTTTCTCTTCTGAGCCACTGAGCCAGGCTCAATGCCAGAGAACTGACCACTGTGGCTTTCCCCAGTAGGACCCCCATCCCCCCCAACAACAGTATCCAAAATTGATTTCACAGGAGATCATCTTCTTGTGCCTGTATGCAGTATGTGCATGGAACAATCCTTACGACTGAAGGGATCGGCCCAAGATACATGCAATATCAGGCCTTCATCTTCAAGTGCTGATAAAGTTTAGCTGGTTAAGGGGGAAATCAACATTTGGCTACTGCAGTACTGGGTATGTAATTAAAGGGGATGAGGATGAGTGCTAACTGGGTTGGGTGAATGGCCTCTTCTTATTCTTATTGTCTATCTATCCCAAAATCTTTCATCGTCTGTGAGTTCATGCCTGTTCCTCTGTCTCTGATATAAATGCATCAAATTCATCCCTGTTCAACCATTGTATAGATCTTACTTGCTATAAATTTGTGCTTTGCTGCGCACGTTGCTATCTGTAACCACATTCAAAAGGCACTTATCATCAGAAACCCAGCTTTAGGAGCAATAAAGCTTTGAAGTTTTATTAAATTATTTTCCTATGTAGATGCAAATCTTTTTTACTCTTCAGCAAACTTTCATGAATAGTATTACAAGTTCACCGTGATATAAAAATATGACAGGCATAACATTTTTAATAACATTGATTATGGAACAAATTTTATTTTTAAGGTACAATGAGTGGTGGGAAAGGTGGGAACTGACATTGCTGCTGTATGGTACAGATGTTTATGTTTTTATATTATTTCTAAGGGATAAGAACATATTGTCATTGAAATATTCATTCAGGGAGTCACATTTTTGGCTGCACTGCAGTCAGGTGCTGAGTAACAATGTGTCAGTCCCCCAGCCCCATGGAGAGCAGGAAGAAATGCTCCAGCATTTGAAGTCGAAAAATGTGATTATTCTGAATCTATGGGAACAAGAAGACATAACACAAACCTTTATTTAATAGAATTCATTAGTCATCTTTGTGGCAAATCATAAATGAAACAGAGTTTTCAGTCCCAAAGACAGAATATTCAGCAAGTCCAGCAGCATCGCGACATTGATCTGAGGCAGTTGTGAAAAATGGGCAATAATGAATTGGCAAACTATTGGATAATGCCATCTGACTTTGTTCTTATTGAAGCAAATGGTGAGTCCAGTTTCAACGATACCTTTTCTCTTGGGCTAAACTGTAGATGACTTTTACAAACAAAAACAAATTAACTCAACAGATATAATAGCTTGCCTTGCCTAATTGTTTTCCAAGACCCAAATAATAAATAATTTTGAGATCATTGTGGTCCAATGTTTCTCAAAGCCTCTTACGTCTTAGCATTCATGGAGCTCTCTCTTTCTTGAGTGAATGAACTAAAGGTGAATCCTTGATGTCAATTCAATTTTTCTCTGTGACAGATGTCTACCAATGTTACTTAATTCTTTCATAACACTAATATTTTAGTGAGGAACAGCAATAAACTAAAGTGACAATGCTGCACTTGTCTTTAGAGAGGAACATCAGTCAGAACTCTCAAATGAGCTGACTGTTTAATGTGTATTCTGGCTGTGATGTCTTTCATAGTTAATTGGTCCACTGACACTCTGGCCTGGGCGTTCTTCCATTCATACATTTCTGACACTTCTTTGGTGAAGCGGTGATCAACAACACAAAGGTATGCCCTTGATTCTGGTATCTTCTCTACAGTCAGCCTTACCAACCTTTCTTTGGGACTAGCCCTTTCACTTCTGCTAGGGGGCTCAGAGATTGGCTGCAGCAATACTTGGCAGTGTAAAATCCCCTCTCGCCTTAAACAGAAAAGGATCCATGAATCTGTCACACTGGGAAAAAAATAAATCGGAGCTGACCCAATTCTGATTGATTCACATTTAATATTCCAATCCGAGCTTATCCATCACTCTAATAAATTGCTTCCATATTCACTTAATGGACACAGTCGTTGTTCAGGTTGGTCCCTGACCTAATTAGATGTTGTTAATGAAGGAATGGTTAGCAAATTATTCATTGAAATATTCTCTCTTCTAACTCTTGTATACTGTTGTATTGTCCCAAGAAGTCCTCAATATCGAATCCAGGCCCCAAAGGAATCTTGTGGCATCAAACTAATTCCAGAATATAAAAGACAGTATTAGTCATAGTGATCATGAAGTTACCAGATTGTTCTGAAAACTTACCAGGCACACCACTCAATTCAAACTGTTATGAGAAAGCATAATAAGAATAAAATTGAATAGACTACTTAGCATTTAAATAAGCACTGAGTTTGCACACATCAAAGGTGCACCCAGCTCAGATGACCCTGAAAAATCTTTTGCTAATGTCTGGGACTTGTGCCAAATGGGTCACCAATTAATGGCGGAGATGAGGAGGAATTTCTTCTCTCAGAGGATAGCAAATGTGTGGGATTCCTTACATAGCGAGCTGTCGAGGCTGGGTCATTAAGAATATTAATGAATGAAATAGATTGATTTTTAATCAGTAAAGCAACCGAGGAGCGTAGAGAAAAGACTGGAAAGTGGAGTTGAGGATTTTCAGATCAGCCATGATGTTGTTGAATAGCAGAGCAGACTCGAAGGACTGAATGGCCTACTACTGCCCCTATGTCTTATAATGACAAAATTGGGAGAGCTGTCCCACAGATGAGTCAAGCAGCAGTCTAATTTGGTTGTATAGTCAGACAGAAATATACCTGTCACCCAAAGTCCTCAATGCCTCCATGGCAATTCGGACATACTCAGACCTGCAGGTTTAGTAGACCCACAAGTGCTGATGACCCTGGTATACTGTATGGAGGGAATCACGGTGGGAGTCTTCAATGTTGACTAAGCAAGGAACATGGAAACTTTAAGTGAGTGGGCAAAGGTCTGGCAGATGGAATACAATGTTAACAGATCTGAAGTTATCCATTTTGGTAGGAGTAACAGTAAAAAAGATAATTACTTGAATGGTGAAAAGCTGCAGCATGCTGCTATGCAGAGAGACCTGGGCGTCCTTGTGCATGAATCACAGAGGGGTGGTCTGCATGTAAAACAGGTAATTAAGAAGGCAATGGAATTTTGTCTTTCATTGCTAAAGAAATTGAGTTTAGAAGCAGGGAGGTTATCTTGCAGCTGAACAGGGTGCTGGTGAGGCCACACCTGGAGTACTGCATGCAGGTTTGATTTCCTTACTTAAGGAAGGATGTACTGGCACTGGAGAGGGTGCAGAGGAGGTTCACTAGGTTGATTCTGGAGTTGAGGGGGTTGGTTTATGAGGAGAGACTGAGTAGACTGGGATTATATTCATTGGAATTCAGAAGAATGAGGAGGATCTTATAGAAACATATAAAATTATGAAGCAACTGCATAAGATAGAAGTAGAGAGGATGTTTCCACTGGCAGGTGAAACTAGGACAAGAGGGCATAGTTTCAAGATTAGAGGGAACAGATGTTAGACTGAATTGAGAAGGAACTTCTTCACCCAGAGGGTTGTGAATCTATGGAATTCCCTGCCCAGTGAAGTAGTTGACGCTACTTCAGCAAACGTTTTTAAAGCTAAGATAGTTTTTTTTTTTAACAATGAAGGAATGAAGGGATTCAGTGAGAGGACATGAAAAGATCAGCCATGATCTTGTTGAACAATGGAGCAGGCTCGAAAGGGCAGATGGCATACTCTTGCTCCCAGTTTTTATGTTCTTAAGTTCTCGATGGTGGCTTGGATTGAACCTCATTCCTGATGCCAATCCCTCAATTAGGCACTGAGTACCTTCAAAGGAGAGAGCCCCTTTGCCCTTATTAAGCCTGAAAACAATCTTGACAAAAGTTTTCCCACATGACAGCTTCCCCACCTGCCCCTGGTTGAATACCTGTGACAGTGTGATGACCCTCTAAAGTGAACATTAACTCAATGTCAGGACAGACTTCCCACTCTGAAATTAATTGAGGTGGAGGCAGAAAGGCAACAGAGCACCATCCGTCACCCTCATATCAAGTTAAATGCTATCCCCTCAAACCACTGCTGGAGACATTAAAATCTGCTCATAGTCTCCTTTCATTTAGTCACATCAATTTTCATTTATGAAACATTCTTGTTGTCCCAAATGCAGAAAACATGCTGGTTATACTCTGTCAATGTCTCAATAACGTGTATCGCAATGTGCAGTCCAAATGGATCCATGTCAAATGTAGTTATGGAATAGGATTAAACAAACCATTTTCATTTCTCCGATTGTTTAAAACTACTCACCCAAATATGGATGGAAAGCTCAAGGATACTTGATCTTGAGAAGTTTCTTGCCAGCATCCTGCTTTTCTTGTGAACAGAGTAGAGTTGTTATACTGTGTTACGACGCAGGGTAATTCCTCCTGCTTCATTTAAACCAGCAACACAGAAAAGATTTATCCCATGCAGTAATCTGTGACAATTCGAGAGGGCAAGAATTATTTAAAGTACAAATTAACAACTTTATTTGTTAAAGTCCATTAGAGAATAATGAAGTAACAACTATTTACAATGCCTTCCTCTAACCTATCTTTTACTTTCCCTTCTGTTATACAAGTCTGATAAAACCTCCGAAAAATTCAAATTTCAAAACCAGCCAGCAGATTTGCTCTCCAGGTCAGCGTTAATGTTTTTCTCTGTCCAAACCCCTTCTGTAGACAGATACCTCTTAGATTTCTGATCAGCAGCCTACATCTGTTGGTCTTTTGGCAGTTCTCTCCCAACTGTTCAGTTTTCCTGGTATTAAACCCCAAAGCATCGGATTGTGTAATTGGCTTTTAATATTGTCAATATACTAAGTTCAAACTTAATTGAACTGTTTTTTTTGGGGGGGAGGTAAAATTTAAACTGATTGGCCTAATTCAAATTTGTTTTTGTCTCCAGGCAACCAGTTACCCTGGCTGCTGAACCATATGGTACATTGTATCTTATTCAGCAAACTTGGTGCTGTCAGGTAGTTCTGCTAGATTTTAAATCTCTTAACGGTACAGTACACCCACATCTTTATAACACCTCCCCCCTTAAGAAAAAAGGGACCATCATGTTGAAAATGTGGCTTCACCTTTTTCCTATTCTTTAACCACTTTACCCTAACATATTGATAACTTAAAGTAAGTTCACCTTAACCTCTTCCCATAAAAGTGTATAAATCATTAAATAAATATAAATCTCATCTAAACTTTGTAAGTTAGATCCGCGATAACGCATCCGCAATTATATTCTTATGACCTGCAACATGTGTGATTTTTAAATTAGAAGTCTGTAACATAAGACTCCAATGAAATAGTCTCATATTCTTGTCTTTAAATCATTCTGAGAATGTTAGAGGGTTGTGATCTGTGTACACCATCTCCGATACATTGTTCATGACACGCACGTTAAATTGTTGTAAGGCAAGTACCAAACTCAATAGTTCTTTTTCAATTGTGGAATATTTCCTCTGGTGGACATTAATCATCTTCGAAAAGTAACCAACTGGCAGTTCAATCCCATCCTCATCTTCCTGTAGGAGTACAGCTCCAACTCTTATGGCAACTTTAAAAGGTTTGAAAAGTTTGGTGTAACTGAAACTGATTTGGTGGTTAATATTGATTTCAAATGGCCGAATGCCTCCTGGCATGGGTCTGCCCACCAACACTTTGTGTTCTCCTTCAGCAAATCGGTTAACGGTGCCACTACACTGTTGCAGTTTAAAACAAATTTCCCGATAGAATCTGATGAGTCCTAAGAATCAAAGCACCTCTTTCTTCGAGCCTTGTCATGGAAATTCCTTGATGGCCTTCACCTTTGTGTTCCATGGCGCCAACTTTCCATGACCGATGTTATGTCCCGAGAATGTCACCTCTGCTTTCACAAATTCAGTATTATTGAAGTTTACCACCTGTTTTGCTTCTCATAGTCATTCAAAGAGCTCTGCCAACTGTACCATGTCCTTATACTGCAGTAACAAATCTTTCAACTGCATTCTATGCTGCTGAGACAGATAGCTCACTACCTTTTCCCACTCCTCAAGAACTTCTTCAGTTTTTAATCTATTTTGAGGCACATCAAAATCCACATCATCTGGATTTGATTCCTCACTCTGCAGGGCAGTAACTAACACCTGTTTCTTCTCTCTAGTATAATATGGTTTCAACATGTTCACATGACATACCCAATACCCTTTTTCTCTATTTGGCATCTTTACTAGACATTTTATCTGACTCAACTTTTTTCTCAATTTGACAGGGACCACTAACCTGGCTTTGAAGCCATCACTGGTAACAGTACTAACATGTCACCCCTTGGGAAAACGTCAGATTCTCAGAGGTTTTATCTGCCACTTGCTTCATTCTACACTGTGCCCAGTTTAGGTGCTGTTTAGCTAACTCACCCACTCGATTTAACCTCTCCCTCACCTCCGATACATTATCTAAGTGTGAGATCTCTAACTTTGGTGTTGTCAATTTTTTTTCAATTAATTTCAAAGGACCTCTTACTTCATGCTTGAATATTAACTCGAAGAGAGTGAACTGAGTAGATTCATTTGGGGCATCTCTAATGGCAAACAATACGAATGGGATACCTTTATCCCAATCATTCGGATAACCCTAACAGTATGCTCTCAACATGGCCTTCAAGGTCCAACGCCACCTTTCTCAAGCTCTCTGGGATTCAGGATGTTATGCACTGGATTTAAAGTGCTGTATACCAAAGCTATCCATAACCTCCTTAAACAGGCTAGCAGTCAAATTTGACCCTTGGTCTGACTGAATCTCTCTGGGTAGCCCATACTGTGTGAAGAAAGCTATTAACTCCTCTACCACCCTTTTTGCTCTGATACTCCGTAATGGAATTGCCTCCGGATATCTGGTAGAGACATCCATTATGGTTAACAAGTACTGGTTCCCATTTTTAGTCCTTGGGAGGGGACCCATGCAATCAATTATAACCAGCATGAATGGTTCTTCAAAGATAAGAATTGGCAACAAAGGAGCTGGTTTTATTACCGCCTGTGGCTTACCTACCATTTGGCATGTATGACACACTCGGCAAAAGTTAACCACATCTTTGGGCATTCCATGCCAATAAAATTTTTTTTATACCTTAGCCTGAGTCTTTCATACCCCTAGGTGACCACCTACAGGTAGTTCACGTGCTACCTGTAACACCTGTCTGTTTGCTATCGGCAACACAATCTGGTGCACTTCAGCCCATTTCCCCTCTGCACTAACCTGTCATGGTCTCCATTTCTGCCTTAGGATTCTATCTTTCAAATAATAACCCTCCGGAATATTCTCTGCCTCCCTTTCGAAGTATGCATCCACATATATATCTTTTATCATCTTGTCTTGCTGTTGCAAGTCCCTTAGCCTTTCAGAACTAAATATCTCTGTCTGACCATCTGCCTGTTCAGGTTTTGACCGTTAAGTCAAACAGGGTGTTCACTAACTGAACCTCAACTCCTTCATCTTTCTCTTTACTTTTTGTTTCGTGCTGTGACTTATGATAATGGGATCTGGTTACTACACAATCTGGGGAAATACCAGGATATTTCTGTTTTAACTCCTCAGTTTCTTGGTTTTCCTTGGGCTTCTTCACAACAAGGGGCGTCACTCCCACCTTGGATCCTGCTAAATCATTTCCAAGATCAAACTGAATTCCTTGAACTGACTCTGTCAATCACTCCCACTGTAACTTCCCCAGTCTTGAGTTGACACTCCAATCTGGTCTTACATAAGGGAATGCTAAATTTCTGTCCATCTACCCCACAAATTACTACACTCTCAGGTAATAGATCAGAAAGAGTGCATATTTGCTCAACTCCCACTATCAGCGACCGGTTAGATCCCATATCTCTCAAAATTATAACATCTTGTCCTTCTCTCCATGTTTTTTCTGAGTAAACTTTACCCACAGAAGCTAATTATTTGTAGAGGTCAGGGGCTAGCTCCATAACCAGCCCTGCCTTGGCTGTGCACTCTCTTGCAGCTCCTCGGCTCAATTTGGAGTCTCCTTTACTACCTTCACAAATGTCACTGGCTTAGCTACTTTTACCACATCTTTTCCCACAGCACCTTTCTTTAACGACCAGCACTGTGGCTTTATGTCTCCCACTTTACCACAGCGGAAAAACATGAGGCCTTTCACATCCTTTCCACCCTCTTGGGCTTCTTTTTTATCCTGTGGTAAATTCTTACCAGTGCTCTCTACTCTTGGTTTCATAGTGTGGACCTCCCCTTCTCCCAACTTGTATCCCTCACAGGATGGAATTCTGTGTGGAAGCTTGTCTTATGCACCAAGATATACTCATCTGCTAATTCTGCTGTCCTTCTCACTTCCTGAACTTTCTATTGCTCCACGTGAATTCTTACCATCTCTGGAAATGAGTTTTTAAACTCCTCCAGCAGAATAATCTCTCTTGGAGGCTCTAACGTCTTATCTATTTTCATAGCATGCACCCATCAAACAAAATGAGTTTGTTTAATTCTTTCAAACTCAACATAAGTCTGACCAGGCTCCTTCTTTGTGTTTCTAAACTGCTGTCTATATGCTTCAGGTACCAATTCATAAGCACTTAAAATAGGCTGTTTAACCTCTTCATAATCTCTTGACCCCTCATCTAACAGCGCAGCAAATACCTCACTTGTTCTGCCTATTAGTTTAGTCTGAACTAGCATTACCCATAAATCCTCGGACCACTCCATCTGTCTGGCCAATTTTTCAAATGAAATAAAGAAGGCTTCAACATTTTTCCCATCAAAATGTGGCAGTGTTTTGACATATTTGTATGCAACACTACCTTCTCTTTTAATTGCCATCCTGTTAACTTGACTTTGTGGACTAAGTCACAACTTCTCAAGTTCAAATTCTCTCTCTTTTTGCTTGGCTAAGAACTTTCTCTCTCTTTCTTTTTCCTCTCTCTCTTTCTTCTCCCTTCCTTCTCTCTATTTTTACTCAGCCAAGAACTTTCTCTCTCTTTGTTTATCTTCTGAGTCCATTTTCGTCAATTGTAAATTAAGTTTCTCTACCTCTACTGCACTTGTCTCTTTCTCAGACACACCTAAGTGTTTAAGTAATTCCCTTACAATTTCAGCTTTACTTTTGTCCTTATTTAAAGCCAAATCTAACTTATTTGCTAATTGTAAAAGTATGGCCTTTTTCTTTCCTTCTAAACTTTTTTGGCAAATTTGAGAATCATCAAATCCCAGAACCTCTTTAGCAATTTTCAGAGCCATTTCTCTCACTTTTATTTTAATCAACCACAAGTCACCAAAATTAAACAAAAAAAAAGTCTCACCTACTTTTTATTTAAAGATCTAGGACACTATCCTGCAAGTGATTAGATCTGATGAAATTTTTCATACCCCCAAATCTATTCAAATCTGTCTAAACTAGTTCAAATCCAGGATGAGCCCCCAAACTGTTACAACACGGGGTAAACCCTCCTGCCTCATTTAAACCAGCAACACAGAAAGGATTTATCCTGTGCAGTAATCTGTGAAAATTCAAGAGGGCAAGAATTATTAAAGTACAAATTAACAACTTTATTTCTTAGAGTATAACAGAGAATAATTGACTAACAACTATTGTCAACTCCTTCCTTTAACCTATCATTTACTTTCCCTTCTCTAATACTAGTCTGATAAAACCCTCGATTAAGATTTACTGAAAAATTCAAATTTCAAAACCAGCTAGCTGTCAAATCTTCTCTTTGCAGATTTTCTCTCCAGGTCAGTGTTGATGTTTTTTTCTTTCTGCAAATTCCTTCTCTATACAGGTACCTCTCAGAGAGTTCTGACTAGCAGCTTACATCTGTTGGTCTTTTGACAGTTCTCTCCCAACTGTCCAGGTTTTCCCAGTCTTATACCCACAAAGTATCAGATTGTGTCATTGGCTTTTGATATTATCAATATACTAAATTCAAACTTGATTGGAGCTGGTATTTTTTGGGAGGGGATATAATTTAAACTGATTGACCGAATTCAAATTTATTTTTGTCTCCAGGCAACCAGCTATCCTAGCTGCTGGACCACATGTCACATTGTATCTTATTCAGAATACTTGGTACTGTCAGGTAGTTCTGCTAGCTTTTCACTCTGTTAAAGGTACGGTACACCCACATCCTCATCACAACTGTCTGAGTCTGATACATCACGCTGGGAGTGTTGGTGGTGGAGGAGAATTAGCATGTCCTATCTGCAATAGTTCAATACTGCACTACCTTTCTAGTTAAATTACAAGCTCCGGGAACCAAATGGCACAACTGATTCAAGAGAAGCTGGACTACAAACAAATTCCCACCAGTTTAATATTACATTTGTCCCATATCATATCATATCTGACTGTTGACTGTGCAGAGGTGGATGAGCCTGTTGGGTATCTGCCAGCTTTACCTCTCCAAAAATATCTTTGAGACCAAGGAGAATTTCTCGGGATTTGGGTGCTCTACTTATTTCAATAGCCCCTACCCATCTACAATTGCCACTATCAAGGAGGGTTGGCATCACTAACAATCATGCAACAATTCTCTGCCAATGTCTTCATCCACCTATCTACATATTTGTGTATCTGATCAATCCAGCCCACTCAACCTAGAATAGGGATATGTATTTAGCTGTTCATATTAGTCACGTCAAAAAAGTATTTCACTGAATGGAAAATGTTTGGCTGATAGTCAGTGAAGCCTGTACGATTACAGCTGAACAGAGCTCTTAACTATAGGACACTTAGAATACATCTACAATACACAAAGTGGATTGTTTTAGTGGCTGCAATAATCCTAAAAAGAAGCTGATGCAATGAATATCATAGAATGCTTTGTATATGTGGTTCTAAGTAGTTCAAGCTCCATTCATACTGTAAAACAAAGTCAACAGTAAAGCATCTTAACAATGTGCCTTGCTGCTCTTTTAACTAAACAATTTGTAACAGATTTTGAAAATACATCAAAATCAAACATAGTGTTTTAATAAACCAGAATTGCGCAAAAATGCCTTTGATTTCTGAAATGTTAACACAGTGCAATGCAAATATTCATTTCTGTGAGCATGTGTTAAAGCTGTTGACATTTCAATACTCCTCTTCATTAGTCAACAAACACCTCAGCTCCCATCTCTGTCCTGCACACCTTTAAAGACAGGAAAACTGATGCTGATTTTCGATTGTCCATTGTTGCCATATCATTGACTAGTCATATGGTTTGCAGGTGGTGGATATTATTGGCTATTTAAACAGATTGTTGGCTTTTTGACAGCATTTCTTCCATTAAGGGTCACACTCCCCTCCTTCAGGAATCATGATTACTTGTTAATGGTGACCCAGTTACTTAGCAGTTACCTGGTACTCCATGACTATAATGGTACAGCAAAAAAGAATTTGACAATTAAATTTATCTGGTTCCATTCGCGTTATTTTATTTGAGCCATTTCATTTTAAGCCCTATCCTTAGCTTGAAGACTCCAAAGTAGCTCTTACATGTCTCTCCTATTCTACTCTCTATAAATGTGAGGTCATCCAAAGCTCTGCTGTCTGTATTCTTTTCCTCACCAGGTCCCATTTAGCTTTAATCCTTCATTCGCTAACCTACATTGGCAACCAGTTAAACATACCACAATAATTATAGATCCCTTCATGGCCTTACCTGCCCACTCTCTGTAAATTCACTTGAGCCCTGTAACTCTCTGAAATATCTGTACTCCCCTAATTCAGCTTCTTGAGTGTCTTCCATTTAAATTGTACAAAAATCAGTGGCCAGGTCTTAAACTGCCTCGGCCCTAAAGCCTGTAAAC
This sequence comes from Chiloscyllium plagiosum, assembly GCF_004010195.1. Taxonomy (NCBI): domain Eukaryota; kingdom Metazoa; phylum Chordata; class Chondrichthyes; order Orectolobiformes; family Hemiscylliidae; genus Chiloscyllium; species Chiloscyllium plagiosum. Next base: position 26,565,704 of record NC_057732.1, read on the forward strand.
TTTTCCTTCCCCCAACCCTCCCGAACCAATTCTCCAATTTTCTAATTCCTTACCTCTTTTGGTTCAAGATGCTTCATGAATGCATTTCTTTGATTGATCTCTTGGTCATCGGCCTGAGATTGTATATCCAGTTTAGTGTCTAATTTTTGCTTTATAAGTTTCCAATGAAGTGAATTGAGATATTTTATTGTGTGAAAAATACTATATAAAAATGCATAGTTGAAGTAATATTAAAAACATAAAACAAAGTAACATGAGCTCGCTATTCCATCCTTTGAGCTTGCATTCAATAAGTTCCTGGCTGATCAATTACCTCAACTCCATCATCCCACATTATTCTGAGTCTGCTTTATTTCCCTCATCTTCCAAAGAGACACAACTTACACACAGACCTCCGGATGTGGCGTCATCAATGGCCTATATAACTGTACTAAAACCTCTTTGTTCTTATACTCTAATTCTTTTGTAACAAATCTAACATATCAATTGTGGAATTGTTTGATTTAACTGTATGTTAGTATTCTGTAATACATGCATGAGGATAAGCAGGACTGTCTGAATGCAGGCATTTTCCAGTTATACATCATTCAAGAATATTCCATCTTTTTATATGTTATTGCATTCCATCTTGTCCACAAACTCAACCTGTCTACATCCCTCCGTAATCACTTTTCCACTGAACACGGTAATGCCAACAATTTAGATACATTGCACTAGTCCCTTCACCTTAGTTAATTATGTAACATGTAAATGGTTGTGATCCAAGATTTGAAACTAACAGTATCATGATTAGTGGTTTTTTTGAGATTTGTAGCTCAGGTCGATGATAGGTCTGTAAGTTAGCTCGCTGAGCTTGAAGGCTTGTCTTCAGACATTTCGTCACCATAATAGGTAACATCATCACTGAGAGTCTCTGGTGAAGCGCTGGTGATATATCCCACCTCTCTATTTACAGGTCTTAGTTTCTTAGGGTGGGTGATGTCATTTCCAGTCCTTTTTTACAAGGAAAGGTAGAATAGGGTCTAAATCGATATGTTTATTGATGGAGTTCTGGTTAGAATGCCATGTCTCTAAGAATTCTCGTGCGTGTCTTTGTTCTGTCTGTCCTAGGATGTGTGCATTGTCCCAGTGTGTGGTGTCCTTCTTTGTCTGTATGTATGGAAACTAGTGATAGTGGGTCGTGTCTTTTGGTGGCCAATTGGCATTCAGGTATCTTTGTGACAAGTTTCCTGCTAGTTTGTCCGATGTAGTACTTTTTTATAGTTCTTGCATGGTATCTTGTAAATGATGTTACTTTTGTTAGTGGTATCTAATGGATCCGTTAGGTTCCTTAATCACTGTTTAAGTGTGTTGGTAGGTTTGTGGGCTGCCATGATACCAAGGGGTTTGAGTGATCTGGAAGTCATTTCTGATATGTGTTTGATGTAAGGTAATGTGACTATGGTATCATAGTTATTTTTTAATGGCAGCCACAAACTAAAGTGAAAGCAAGATAAAGTAATAATAGAGGTCACATGACTCCATCATGCACAATCAGAAGCAGAAATTGCTTGGAAAACTCAGCAGGTTTGGCAGCATCTGTGGAGAGAAATTAGGGTCAACATTTCAGGTGCACTGACCTTTCTTCAGAACAAACTACAATGTTCAATTGTATTTCTCCAAGCATCCCTTTTTTCATTAAAAAATTATAAATACATGCACTATCATTTACAAGTTACCCAAGTTAACCAATATCCATGCTTAATAATGAAAATTATCCCGTATTAATAAAACTGTGTTTATTCTAGTCAGTCCCACTTCCATTAATTTTTGCACATGCATTGCATATGTAATTATAAAATCATGCTTATCTTCTAACGGCACATATATGCTATTGACTGTTGGGCTGGTAGTTGGCCATTCCTTGGGTGATGTTCCATCTCCAGGGTGTGCCATTCCCACTGTGAATGTCACTGTTGTAGCACCTGGTGTTGCTGATCCATTGCTCTTGTCAGGAAGTATGGATCTTGGAGACTGATGGTCATTCTATATTCTATATTATATCTTCCTCATCAACTGTGTACAGTAAAGGCATAGCTTTACTGTAAGTATGTGTCTGTGTTGATTGTCCATGCTCCCCGCAAATGCAGACCCCAAGGTGCTATGTGGGCTGTCGCTTGTTGAGAGTGTTGGCCATTTGCACATGAACTGGATTTCCAGTGCTCATTCCTGGCAATGATTTGACAGTTTTATCCAATTAAGTTTTGGCTTTCTGCTATTTTAACTTGATGTTGTCACTGAAACCTGTTATTACTTTTGGCTTCAATTGTTCTTTTTCAGTATTATGAGTGATTTGCATATGGTGTAACATTAGGAATCAGACTGGATGCCTTTCCTTGCCTTCCATAGGTGTATTTCGCCACTCAAATATATATTGCAAGTCTGTAACTTATACCAGTCAGGACTGGATTTGCTCAATTTTTCTCTGATTCCTTTGGTAATTTCCTCAGTCACTTCCACCTTTCCACTTGATAGCAGATAACAGGTTTGGCAGAGGCAGTCTGTAAACAGCATCAAAGAATGGAGGAATCCATAAACATTAGCACTACTCCATTTTGTTGGGTAGGCATGTGTCTGCCTATCTCCATGGAAACGTTTGAATTGAATTGAAGTAGCTTTATTGTCACATGTACTCACATGATTACAATGAAAAGTTTATAAGTCACCATTTACGGTGACATCTTAGGTACCAAGTTACGTGGCAATCACCATGCAAATCCAGGGCAATACCCTTACCAATGTGTGGATTTTTTTGTTTGATTAGATTCCCTACAGTGTGAAATATTCATGACTATGCTCTCCATCATTCGAGGTAAAGTTGTTCAGCATCAATGGCAAGGCCAAAGGGGATTAAAGGGATCTTGACCCTATTCCAAGCATTAGTTCCAGTCAGGGAGACAGGGGTGTACAGGAAACATCCAAAGGCAGGAGGAGCCATACACAGAGCACTGAGAATATTCTTCTTAGGACACCTGTGTACTGCAGGGATTCTAGGCTCCTTCACACACACACACACACACAGACACACACACACACACACAGACAGACACACACACACACACACAGAGCCCCCCCCCCCCTTCCCTCCCCCATGTCTATAATTACAAAGCCTTCAATTTGGGGAGGGTGAGTCTGTGTCTGGACAGGGCTCTCTCAGGAGGCCCAGGCCATCCAGGCCCAAAAGCACTTAATGGACAGTCTGCCCAAGTCTTCCACACCAACAGGACCAACCACACATCAGGCACCCTCCACTCCAGCTGTAGAATTCAGAACAGTAGCATTTCAGGGTAACAAAATGTGCATTCAGAAACCTTATACAGTTACTATCAACAGAAGGTCCAAAAGGGTATACCTCAAGTTTCTCCACAACCTGCTGCCAATTAGAAGAGAGTTCGCTGCCCATCAATCAGCGATGATATTCTGATTGAAGCCTCAGGAGGAACCTATCCTTAGCTCCACGCAATGTTACTGCCTATCTCACTAACCTCTGCTTTTTCCCTAACAGTCAATGGAACATGTATCATTTACATACTTAAAAGTGTGATCAGCCGAAAATATCAAGCATACAATCACACAAATAATGAAACATTTATTCAGCAACAGAAAAAGTCAAAGACTGTCAAAACAATAAAGTCCAAAATGTCCTTTGTACTCAGCAGGGCTGCTTTCCAAATTACTAACAGAATATCAAAGTCCAAACCCAGCTGGTTAATCCTGGATCTAGGTTTCAATGAGATTATCTTTGGTCTCTCAAGCTCAACAATGCACTGCTCTATCATAATCTCTTGGATGGCCCTTCTGGTCAATGTTCTAATCCACATCTACATCCTCAAAAGACTGATATTGATTCCCCATTGGAGGAGATACCACTTTTTCCAAATCCAATTATGAAGGGTACAAAATGCCTTAATGAATCGGCATACGCTCTCAGGGCTATTCTGTTGGACTCTACTGGTAAGGCCAGGCATTGAGACATTATCTTTTCTGAATCCTTTCAAGTTTAACGACATCTTTCCTATAGCAGGGAGACCAGAGTTGAATGCAGTATTCCAAAAATGTCCTGTGCAGCCTAACTCCTATATTCAAATTACTAAGCAGTAAGGGCAAGCATACCAAATGCCTTCTTCATGACCACTTTCAAGGAACTATGAACATGCATCAAGGTCTCTTTGTTCATCAACAGTCCCCAGGACCCCACCATTAAGTGTATAAGTCCTATGTGATTTGCTCACCAAAATGCTATACCTCACATTTATCGAAATTAAACTCCATCTGCCATTCATCAGCCCATTGGCCCATCTGATCAAGGTCATTGGGAAACTTGTATAACTTGTAACTACAAACGATAGTGCATGTATTTTTTTAAGAAAAGGAGGATTTTGAAGAAATATATTGAGCCCCTTTAGTGTACTAGCTAGCTTGCCATGGTCATTGACATCAACCTCTGCTATCAATCAGAAGTCACACAACACCAGATTGTAGTCCAATGTACGTTTACTTGAAATCACAAGCTTTCAGAGCACTGCTCCTTTATTGGGTGTCCCCTGATTTTACTGATGAAGGAGCCGTGCCAAAAACGCATGTGATATCAAATAAATCTGTTGGACTATAACCTGGTGTTGACTGACTTCTGACTTTGTCCATCCCAGTCCAATACCAGCACATCCTTATCATCTGTTATAAGTGCCTTTATACACAGTCTGTAGCATCCATTAAATACACATCACTTGGAACAAATGCCATAGTAAATTTGGTGGTGTAATTTCCCAATAGGTTTAAATCAGTCCATCCATGTTTTAGACTGATGTCCTTGTACAGCCACTGGAACATACTGGGGAAGAGTATAGATAATGGACAGTTATTCTGATAGTAAATGTTTTACACTAATGCTCATGTTACCCCCACTGTCTCGATGTAACTCTGTTTATTAATTCATTTGTGAAGCAAGTTTCAAGTATATGTTTATCCATTTGTCATACAACCAATACTGCTTTTGTTTGCACAGAGGACAGTAGGAATTTTATTGTCATTTGTAGGGAAATAAACCCTGACAACCAGCCAACTTTCAGTTTATTTGTAAAAGGTAACTACATTTTGCAGTCTTTTTCCTAGGTACACATAAATACCTGACAAGACAAATCTAATAAATATATTTCTGTAAGGACCACAATGTTCCAGTCATATTGTCTGTATATTGTCAGTTACTGATAAATACTTAGTGTTTCGTCTCTCCCTTTCTGCAGCTGTGGAGGCTGTCATCATTGAGCCAGTCTGTGACAGAGGTACTGAGTGGCTGCCAAATAATCAGTGATTCCTGCACTGTTGTCTGCTCAAACTGAAAGGAGTTTTTCCTCTTCTTGAACTTGATGATCTCATACCGGAAACTTTGCTTTTCCCAAAGAATGGGGGTCTTTTGTGATCGGAACAGAAAAGCCTCACAATCAGCTGTAATTCTTTTCCTTTAGCCAGGCAAAGGCAGAGAGAAGCTTGACTGAGATCCAACACTGAGTAACTTCTACAACACAAAACATCATTTGAAAGCCAACTGAAAAACCAAACAAGTTTTCCTCTGAGTAACACTGACATCATTCTTTGAATAATTCCAGTTATTTCAACTCGTTTCTTTAACTGCATACAAAGGATAAAAACATCCATCAAACTGAAGTGATGAGACATGTACAGAAGCAGCTGGTGATTAACCAGGAACTTTTATGTAATTTTAAACAAAATGAATGTCTCTACTCAAGGAACAGACTTGCTGTAAGATTGGAAAGTCTGAATATTAAGATACATCCAAACAAATATGTAAAGTTAGGAAGTTAGCAATGCCATTTCAAATTAATTCCTAAAAATTGACTGTATATATCCATTACATTTCATAAATACCTGGTGACACTTTGGTTTTCTTTTCCAGAGCTAAAACACAAAACCATATTGTATACAGAATAATGAAATGATGATCATATTGTTTTGAATTTCAAGTAGCCATTTGATCAAACAGAACTGACATTCCATTTAGGTTCAAAGAGAGTACCATGGAGAACTTTGCTGTTTTTACATCTCAAATTTATTTTGCCTTTAATGGGTGGAGAAATTTATCTTGTATCTCAGCACCATTCCAAAATAGCAAACATTTTTTTTCAGAGCTGCTCACTAGCTGACACCCTGTTTCACTCAGAAGCAAGTCTTTTCTGATGATAAATTGAATTCTTAAATTGTTTGAGATTCAAAGTGGGCATAGGACATGCATTAGCTGATAAGAGTACCAAATTCAAATGTTAAACCCGTTAAGTTCATGATCACAATGTTTAAGCAGCTGACAACAATATATATTGTTTAGTCAAATGAAAAATCAGAGTAAGTGAGGTCAAAGGGAAAAGGTAATTCATTCCAATGCATTGCCCTGTTCATCTGCCCACATTTCACTCATCCCATCTTAGAAGTCAGCACTAGAAATCCCTCTATTGTAACACTTAACAGCAGACAATATATTGTTGAGGATAACTAACGTGAAAGAACATTGTAACAAGTATGCTCTAAAAAAATCAATTCAACAAATATCTGGTAGAACTTGAAGTGACCAATGTGTTTCTAAACAGTCAGAGATAATTGAACAGTGGGAACAATGTGAAAGAAATAATGACACGGTCTTGGCAACTCTGTGAACAAGATTATAAATATCATCAGTATTCTTCACTTCAATAGTTATGGGCGGAATCTTGTTTCTTTTTTGACTAAGTGTGGAGGTGAACCTAAAAGCAAGAAGTACATTGCTCAGGAGCGGCTCGGGTTTCCTCATACAATTACACATACAAGTAAAACACAACATTTTTGTGAGGAGGCAAGCAGGAGATCCAATCCCACAGCTCTGGGCTCTAAATTCAAGCAGCCATATCTAAAAGACACTCCTGGACAACACTTTACTCTCTGCTATCCAGGAGCATCCTTCAACTTCTGCTTATCTCATCTACCCATCCCCGGAGATGTCAAAGACCAGGCAAAAAGTGACACCATGCTTTAGTGACACCTTACTAAAGGTTCTCCTGCAGGCTGAACAAGAAAGAATGGAAGTTTTTTATCCTGAAGAGATAAATAAGAGGCCATTCCAACAATGAAGGCAGTTTAAACAGAGGTCTCTGCAGAGGTCAGCACCCATGGATGGCTCAAAAGAACATGGTTCTATTGTTGACAGATGATAAATGACTTGTTGCACTCTGCTAAAATCTTTATGTCCATTTGAAAGTGAGTTTAGTATTGAACAGGGCTGATACAGGTTAGATTGGGTGTCAGGCATCTCTGTCAGATCTCTATACGCAATCAATGTCTGTCATTTACTTGCAGCTACCAACATTACGCAGCAGTGCTACTTCATCTCACACTTAAGATGATGACAACACCTAAATGTTAGGTTTGCTTTCCTCGAAGATTTAGACTGGTCCACACTCAAGTCTCCATGGCAACATCAGGTTGGGTGGAGCTGAATGCATTCATCAGCACTAACCCTTTCAGAAACATTGAGCTGCCATTGTATGTGGCCTTTCCCTCCAGACAATTTATACCTGATGCAGCAATATTTATGTTCACTCTTGTAATGTAAGTACGAGACATGGATAATTTGATATGGAAAAATTCAACAGATTTTTATTACCCATTCCTGATATATAAAAACATTACAGTCACAGACAATTCAGCCTCTGGGCAAAAAAAAACTATCAGTTATAAATAGAACATAGAACAGTACAGCACAGAACAGGCCCTTCAGCCCACGATGTTGTGCCGACCATTGATCCTCATGTAAGGTAAACCTAATGTACGAACCCTCAAATTTCTGTGACAATATGCATGTCCAGCAGTCTCTTAAAAGCCCCCAATGACCTCGCTTCCACAACTGCTGCTGGCAATGCATTCCATGCTC
>NC_057732.1:26573924-26596329 GCF_004010195.1 Chiloscyllium plagiosum
ACACCAAGATCCCTCTGTTCCTCCACACTGCCAAGAATCCTGTCTTTAATCCTGTACTCAACTTTCAAGTTCGACCTTCCAAAATGCATCACTTCGCATTTATCTAGGTTGAACTCCATCTGCCACCTCTCAGCCCATCTCTGCATACTGTCAATGTCACGCTGCAGCCTACAACAGTCCTCTATACTGTCAACGACACCTCCAACCTTTGTGTCGTCTGCAAACTTGCTGACCCATCCTTCAATCTCCTCATCCAAGTCATTAATAAAAATTACAAAGAGTAGAGGCCCAAGACCAGAGCCCTGTGGGACACCACTCATAACTGACTTCCAGGCAGAATGCTTTCCTTTCACTACCACTTGCTGTCTTCTGTCGACCAGTCAATTCTGTATCCTGACAGCCAAATTTCCCTGTATCCCATTCCTCCTGACCTTCTGAACGAGCCTATCATGGGGAACCTTATCAAATGCCTTGCTGAAGTCCATATACACCACATCCACCGCTCGATCCTCATCAACTTGTCGAGTAACATCCTCAAAGAACTCAATAAGGTTTGTGAGGCATGACCTGCCCCTCACAAAGCTGTGCTGAATGCATTTAATCAAGCCATGCTCTTCCAGATGGTCATAAATCCTATCCCTCAGAATCCTTTCTAACACCTTGCATGCGACAGGCGTGAGACTGACTGGTCTGTAATTGCCGGGGATTTCCCTATTTCCTTTCTTGAAGAAAGGAATTACATTTGCCTCCCTCCAGTCCTCAGGTACGACGCCGGTGGAGAGCGAGGATGCAAAGATTTTCGTAAGTGGCGAAGCAATCACATTTCTCACTTCCGAAAGCAGCCGAGGACAAATCTGGTCTGGCCCTGGCGACTTGTCAATCTTAATGTTTGTCAAAATTTTCAGCACATCAGCTTCCTCAATCTCTATTCGTTCCAGCATGCTTACCTGCTCCTCAATGGTACTCGTGATACTCCTTGCATTAAAGCAAACACACTTTAACTGATCCCTTGGTTCTTTCCCAGGAAATTCCTTCCCACTGGCTGCACTACCTTTTGCTATTGCCTCATTTCCATCAACTCTCACCACTGGTATGTAGCTCAGGTTCTCACCCCTCTGCCAGACTAGTTTAAACCCTCCCGAACCACTCGAGCAAACCTTCCACCCAGGACATTGGTCCCCTTCCAGTTCAGGTGCAACCTCTCCTTCCCCAGAAGGCATCCCAATTATCTACATATCTGAAGTCCTCCCTCCTACACCAGCTGCGCAGCCACGTGTTAAGCTGCGCCTGCTCCCTATTCCTCGCCTCGCTATCTCGTGGCACCGGTAGTAAACCCGAGAACACTACTCTGTTCGTCCTGCTCTGCAGCTTCCATCCTAACTCCCTGAAGTCACTTTTTATATCCTTGATCCTTCTCCTGGCTATATCATCGGTGCCAATATGTAACATGATTTCTGGCTGTTCGCCCTCCCCTTTCAGAATATTATACACCCGATCGGCGACATCCCGGACCCTGGCACCAGGGAGGCAACATACTTTTCGGGAATCCCGATCCTGACCACAAAATCTCCTGTCAATTCTCCTAACAATCGAGTCTCCTACCACTAGCGCTTTTCTATTCTGCCCCCTTCCCTTCTGGGCCACAGTGTCAGGCTCAGTGCCAGTGCCAAATATTAATATGCATTCAAGAATGCATCAAGCTTCAAGTAGACCAGTTAATATGAAATCTGAAACTGTTACACTCTCAAGTCTTATGCTGTGGTCCAATGGTGATATCATGACTATGTGACGTAAAGGTATACTGTGTTGGTATGGCAATTACATTTGTCTTGTACCATCATCATACATCCACTGTAGCTTCTCTGCAACCACTGTGATGTCCATCATTCAAATATACCTAGGCCTCTCCCTCTTTGTGGTTCAATACACTTTGCCCTCTAGGAGAGATCACTGTAATTTTTCAGCTCTGATCAACGGCTGAAATACTGTCATTTTCTTTTCCTGATCATTGAATCATAGAATCCCTACAGTGTGGAGGCAGGCCATTCAGCGCATTAAGTCCACTCTGACCCTCTGAAGACCATCCCACTTAGACACACCCTATCCCTATAATTCTGAATTTCTCATGGTTAATCCACCTATCCTGCATATCCCTGAACACTTCGGGCAATTTAGCATGGCTAATCCGCTTAACCTGCACAACTTTAGACTGGGAGGATGCCCACAGACATGGGGATAACATGCAAACTCCACACAGACAGTCGTGATGTCACATTTTAGAGCTTGTTTTTGCTCTTATAATTTCAAGTACCTCCTCATTTGTCTTAGGGCTTGGACATGAAAATTCTCATGTAAGTTTTAGCATCCATAGTTCAAAGCCTTTATTTTCCTTACATAGATGTTTACTCATTGTCCATGTTTCTGAGTCATACAGAAAAGTGGAGAACATGCAGCATCTTATAAGGTTTTTCCATATTCTTGTTGTCAACACATTCGCCATCTTCACAAATTACATCTGGGTATCTCTATCTTTCTTATTAACCCCTGCATCACACTGTATGGGTGGCATGGTGGCTCAGTGGTTAGCACTGCTGCCTCATAGTACCAGGGACCCAGGTTTGATTCCAGTCTTGGGCAATTGTCTGTGTGAAGTTTTCATGTTGTCCTATTGTCTGTGTGGTGCCCTCTAGTGCTTTGGTTTTCTCCCATAACCCAAAGATCTGCGGGTTAAGTGAATTGCTCATGCTAAATTGTCCATAGTGTTCAGGGATGTGTAGGTTAGGTGCATTAGTTAGGGGTAAATGTAGAGGAATAGGTCTGGGTGGGTTACTCTTCAGAAGGTCGGTGTGAACTTGTTGGGTCAAATGGCTTGTTTCCATACAGTAGGGATTCCGTCACATGCTTTTTCCTATTTATCATGTCTTTTTAATTTATTTAGGAGCTCCCTAAGGAGCAACCTTTTCACACAGAGAGTGGAATGAGCTGCCAGAGAAAGTGTTGAAGGCGAGTACAATTAGAACATTTAAAAGGCAAGTGGTTGGGTTTATGAATTGAAAGGGTTTAGAGTGGTATAGACCAAACGCTGGCACAAGAGACTAGATTAAGTTAAGATACCTGGTCAGCATGGATGAGTTGGACTGAAGGGTCTGGTTCCGTGCTGTGCATCTCTATGACTCTACGACTCAATGTATTTATTTGTTCCAGTGTGACATCATCCACTTCAATTTTTACTCTCGTCTCTTCAATTGCAAGTAGTTCTAACTACCATTGCTTTTGTCTCTTTGGTGCTCATGTTCATTGCATGCTCTATACTTCTAGAGTTTACTTGACCTATGATGCTTTGTCAGACTTCTTCCAATTTTGGAATTGTTGTCAGCATGCTGTAAGCTTGTTATTTTCTTTACTCCAACTTTACCCCTGGAAATCTGTCTATTTCTCTTAATGTTTTGTGCTTTCTACATATTGAATAATTTCATGGAACAGCATTTGATCATATTTCTCACATTTAGTTAATAGAAATATGCTGAAATGTGACATTGATAATTAAGATGTGAATATCAAAGTCTATAGAGTCATAGAGATGTACAGCATGGAAACAGACCCTTCGGTCCAACCCGTCCATGCCGACCAGTTATCCCAACCCAATCTAGTCCCACCTGCCAGAACCCGGCCCATATCCCTCCAAACCTTTCCTATTCATATACCCGTCCAAATGCCTCTTAAATGTTGCAATTGTACCAGCCTCCGCCATTTCCTCTGGCAGTTCATTCCATACACATACCATCCTGTGTGTGAAAATGTTGCCTCTTAGGTCTCTTTTATATCTTTCCCCTCTCACCCTAAACCTATGCCCTCTAGTTCTGGACTCCCCCACCACAGGGAAAAGACTTTGTCTATTTATCCTATCCAAAGTGTATCCATGGGGGTGGCAGAGTCAGGATTGGGCTGATGCAGTATCCCACAGCATCAGTGGCATTCTGCATTGGTGAAGTCCAGCGAGGAACCACAGTGGCAAGCATGTCGGTGGAATTGAGATGGCGTTGAAGAGTGGTGACTTTTGTTTCAGCAATGGCACAGTGTGATGAAGGAGACTCGTGGTTGGCCACCAGGCCCATGGCCCATGATGGAACACTTAAGAAGTTGGACATTGAGTTGTAGAATCATAGAGATGTACAGCATGGAAACAGACCCTTCAGTTTAATTAATCCATGCCAACCAGATATCTTAACTTAACGTAGTCCCATTTGCCAGCGCTTGGCCTATATCCCTCTAAACCCTTCCGATTCGTAATCCCAACCACATGCCTTTTAAATGTTCTAATTGTACTCACCTTCAACACTTTCTCTGGCAGCTCATTCCACCCTCTGTGTGAAAAAGGTGCTCCTTAGGTCCCTTCTAAGTCTTTCCCCTCTCATCCTAAACCTATGCCCTCTAGTTCTGGACTTCCCCACCCAGGTAGAAGACAGTGTCTATTTACCCTAGGAACAGGAGTAGGCCATCTGGCCCTTTGAGCCTGCTCCGTCATTCATTATGATCACAGCTGATCCAGTCATGGACTCAGCTTCACTTACCCAGCTCTTAATTCCTTTATTGTTTAAAAAAAAACTATCTTAGCTTTAAAAGCATTTACTGAAGTAGCGACAACTACTTCACTGGACAAGGAATCCCATAGATTTACAACCCTCTGGGTGAAGACATTCCTTCTCATTTCAGTCCTAAATCTGCTCCCTCTAATCTTGAGGCAATGCCCTCTTGTCCCAGTTTCACCTGCCAGTGGAAACATCCTCTTTACTTCTATCTTATCCAGTTGCTTCATAATTTTATATGTTTCTATAAGATCCTCCCTCATTCTTCTGAATTCCAATGAATATAATCCCAGTCTACTCAGTCTCTCCTCATAAGCCAACCCCCTCAACTCCAGAATCAATCTAATGAACCTCCTCTGCACCCTCTCCAGTGACAGTACATCCTTCCTCAAGTAATGAGACCAAAACTGCACACAGTACTCCAGGTGTGGACTCACCAGTACCATGTAGAGCTGTAATATTACCTCTCTGCTTTTAAACTTAACCGCTTTAGCAGTGAAAGACAAAATTCCATTTGCCTTCCTAACTACCTGTTGTACCTGCAGACCAACCCTCTGTGGTTCATGCACAAGGACACCCAGGTCCCTCTGCATAGCAGCATGCTACAACTTTTCAACAAGTAATAATCCTTTTTACTGTTACTCTGACCAAAACGGATGACTTCACATTTGCTAACATTGTATTCCATCTGCCAGACCTTTGCCCACTCACTTAAAGTATCTATGTTCCTCCGCAAAGTTTCAAGTCCTCTGCACACTTTGCTCTGACACTCATCTTAGTGTCATCTGCAAACGGTGACACACTACATGTGGTCCCCAACTCCAAATCATCTATTTAAATTGTGAATAATTGTGGTCCCAACACTGATCCCTGAGGCACACCACTACTTATTGATTGCCAACCAGAGTAGCACTCATTTATCCCTACTCTTTGCCTCCTGTTAGTCAACTAATCCTCTATCCATACTAATACTTTACCCTTTACACCATGCAGCTTTATCTTATGCATCAGGCTCTTGTGCGGCACCTTGTCGAAAGCCGTTTGGAAGTCTAGGTACACCACAGCCACTGGGTCTCTGTTGTCCACCTTGCTCATAATATCTTCGTAGAATTCCAAAAGATTTGTTAAGCATGACCTGCCCTTCATGAACCCATGCTGCATCTGCCCAACGAGACATTTTCTATCTAGATGCTTTGCTATTTCATGTTGATAATAGACTCAAGCATTTTCCCCACTACAGCCGTTAAACTAACCAGTCTATAATTCCGCATCTTTTGTTTTCCTCCCTTCTTAAACAGCCGTGTCACATTTGCTGTTTTCCAATCTGCTGGAAACGCCCCAAAGTCCAGTGAATTTGGGAAAAGTACCACCCCTCAACCTTTGATCCTCCAGGGAAAACAGCCTCAGCATGTTCAGCGTCTCCCTGTAGCTCAAACTCTCCAACCCTGGGAATATCCTTGTAAATCTTTTATGAACCCTTTCAAGTTTCTTTATTTCTTCATTTTTCTGCTTGTATATTCTCGGTTTTGTGTTATTGTTTCTGTGTTTTAAGGTGGTGACACTGTACAACACCTTTCACTGTATTTTTGTTACAAGATATATGCGACAATGAAAAAGGTCAAATAAAATATTTTGTTGCCAAGAAGCCAATAATACCCGTGTAAATGTATATCATACACAGCTTAGATGTTTCTCATTTTCCTTGCTGGCATATTAATCTTTACAACTCTTTACACTATTTATTTTGTTTTTACCGTAGAACCACCAGTATATTACCCAGAAATAATGGACCTATTTGTTATATGTTGGAAGAAGTGGTAGGGTCATGCACAGAAGTATGCCAAGCAAGCCAGTCTGCACAAGAGATGCTCAATGCCCTCTCACCAATATGCACACACCGCCATCTGTGGACACCAGTGAATATGCCATGCTCTGTCAATTGATCAAAGTGGAGGTTTCCTAAATGTTGCTGCAGAAAAGCTAATTGTCTCCTAAGAAACACCACAATACCTTATGCTTTTAGTGGCATCATATGAGAAAAATACATGTCAGAGTAATTGGCATCCAGATTGGCACACTTTCCAGTCAAATCTGCAGATGTGGTACAAACACCTGGCAACAACAGTGGAAACTGTCTCCAGAACATTGAGAGTGAGTGTACAGTTGATGATGGGTCCTAAATAGAACCAGTGAACCAGGACAGTTACACTTTGGAATTGTTGAATACTGATCATTTTAAAAAGTATTTGCGTATTACCAATTGAACATTTATAATCACAGCAAATTAAGTTGACAGTATTGTTTAATCATGGTGTAGTAAAACATAGGTTTCCTAAACCAAGCTTTCTCACAAGGTTGCTGCAAGGCAGACACTGATACTGATAACAGACTCCTGCTTAGTCTTGTTTTTTCAAGAGGTGCATTCACAAAATTCCTACTTGCAGAGACATAAGAGAAGAAATTGAATCCATTTATCTCCAGAGACGCTATTTTTATATGTACATGCAAATATCCCACTTTCTTCAGTGTGTTTTATGTAATTTGTGTAATATGTTCCCCTAGTTTTCCTGTTTAAGACCTATGTTTAATCTTTTATCCTGCTCATTCCCGCCATAATCTTCCCTGAGTCTGTAGAATCCTGGTGGGTGGTATAGTCTTTGTGAGGCAGGGCAGACTTCTACAAGCCAAACATTCTTTTGAAGTAACATCAGCGGCTTGTGTGAGATCTGGTTAGACAGTTCCCAGAGACCAATCTTCACTGTTTAATACATTGCTTATCAAGCAGTGCAGAACCTACAAGTGCATAGATCCATATGATAATAAGTAGCAGGGAAATTAATTTAGAAACAAAGAGGGGTGCGTGAAAGCTATCATTCTTTTACCTTAAAAGCATCATGTGTGTCTCTTTTGTTGAATTGAGCACAATGTTTATGGCTCCCCATCAGGATAATTGCTCCAGACATAAATTCATTAAATGATCTTAAACCCTATCCTGTTTGTACAGCCAGGGTTTTCCAGTTAATTACAATAATTATGATGGGCACACCTCAGAATGTTTGCATTTTTTCCTATGATGAATGATGCACAAAATTTTGGAAATCTCATGTTGTATTCAATTGTAATTTTTCAGCTACATGAACACATCAAAAACAAAGTAATTGCTATACCACCTCTTTTCTGCTCTTTTTTTTGTTTTGCCTATTTTCTTTGAAAGACACAAGCCAAGTTCTAATTTGTACTTCAAAATTAGAAATATAACTTAAAAATAAGTTGCATACATTAAAGAATATATTTTATGTATGACATAAATTCTAATAGTTATAGTTAATGCAGCTAAGTAAGCATTCACTTATAATAGACTTCTGTTTTGTAATGTCAATGTTTGCTATCTCAACTAATAGGAAAAAATATTTGTACAGGGGCTGAAACATTTTAATTTTACCTCTCCAATTGAGGATGGAAAATGAAGATATCAAAATTACATTTTCCTAAACTGGATTTGTACAATATTACACTGCAGCTGTGAATTCTGTAAACTTCTAGGTCAGTTAAATTTCATCAATAGCTGCTACAGTCTCCATACCTTCTGGACACTAAAAGGCACGTTCCATCTGTTTCCTTACCCATCCCCCACCACCAGCCACCCACACTCTCCACACAACCCCGATACCATGCTTCTGAACCCCAACTCTTTATCCTTTTGCTTTTTGATTCAAAGTTTACCACACTTGCGTAACATACTCTGAACAGTGGCACATGAAACAGTGCAAAAATTATCTTGTGGTTTTGGAGTTTTCTGTCTATTCATTTCTGGAATTTAACTACGATATACAAGCCTAAAGTCTCAGAACATTTTTAAAATCCTACATTAAGCATATTTTGCATTCCGCATATGCTCCTTGTAGCTTGGTTTGTCTCCTCGGTGTTTGAAAACAATAGGTATATTCGGTCCTGTTACAATTATGCCCTGATTGTAGAATTTGTGGAATGCACTAAAATCGTTTTGTTAATTCTGATCCCAGTAGTGGCAATAATACTTTTCCATTTTCCTTTCAAAAACAATTGAATAATTGTTACAATGTGTATGTGCCGAGGTTCCTTTACAATTAAATTGGTAAATGACTACAAAGAAAAACAAAATAAAATAAATTCCCTCAATATCACACTTTTTCACATATTTTGCTCTTTTTATATGACATTAACAAAATGGTTGGGGTGAGGTGAGATAATTGTTCTGACTATTCTATTGAACAGCAATATGAGAAGAGAGAACATTTCTGATTTTGGCATTACCTGAATAGAGCTGTATTTCTTAGGACACTTGCACATCCATTTAGCAGCCTAACCAGTTTACTCATACGGCCACATGATTGTCTGAGCTCAATACACATGTAAATTCCTTTTGGAGTTCTGGGAAAGAAAAGCTGCTGAGAATATATTGATCTATTACTCACCATACAGCCCAAACAAAATTCAGTAGCATTCAGGGCAGAATATTGGGCTGGGCAAATAAAAGGCCAATGTGATTGTACCCAAATTTTCATCACACCCAAAAAGAATCTTTATTCCACTGCATCGTTACACAAAGAGAGAAAATAAATACTTCCTCATAATGGCACTAAAATCATATCAACACAGTTTATAATAATTTGAAGTTACGAGAGAGTGTCAGTGCAGCTATGCTTTCAACCACCAATGGGAATGACACGCTGAGGATTGAAAGTGGCTGATGGCAACAGGATATGGCAAGATAGACATCAGCAAGTTTATATCATCCATTAGAAGATTAAAAATTAAACATTTGTTTCATCCTTGGCTCAGTGCTAGTACTCTCTCCTCTGAGTCAGAGCACCCACTCCAGAGACTTCAGCAGATGATCCGGCATGACACACTGTTGGAGTGCTGAGGTATTGTTGAAGTGTCAGAGGTGCTGGCTTCCGATGTGGCATTAACCTAAGGCCAATCTGTCCTTTAAGACCAACAGAAAGAATCTGTGGCACTATTAAAACAAGGAAGAATGTCATATTGTGGTCAAAAAGAACACACTAAAAGTGATTATCTATTTACCTATCTCATTAGTGCCTTAGGATATTGCTGTGCATAAATTAGCTATTGGATTTCCCTGTGTGATGGCAGTGATTTTACTCAGATATATTTTCACTTTTGTGAAGTGCTTCAGAATACTTTGTGGCAATGGAAGGCACTATATAAATGCAAGATGGCTTTAATTTTTTTTTTTACTTTTTTTTAACTCTTTCTCAACCCAATTGTTGATTTGGCACAATCACACTTCTTCTTGTGTGCGGAATAAGGAAAAATTCAAAAAGGACTACTTAACATTGCTTCTTTGCATTAAGTTTATTTTGACATTGATCCATCTTGAATAAACAGATTAATGCCCACTTAATAATAGCAACAAAACAAGAGGACCTGCATCAGGACTCTATTCAAAATGGCTACAGCACACTGCAGCACTCCCATTCCTGCGAAGAGAAGAACACCTTGAAAGAATCTTCACCAAGAACAGATACCCCCGCAACTTCATCCACAGATGCCTAACAGACAATCAATGCAATGAGCTAAGCCATGACCCAACTCACTAGACACGCAACCTTACATAAAAAATGTCTCAGAACTAACAACCAGACTTCTCTGACCACTTGGATTCATGGCAGCCCATAAACCAATAGCCACGCTCAGACAACAACTCACGAGAACAAAAGACCCTATATCCATCATGTGCAAGACTAACGTAATTCACAAGATTCCATGCAAAGACCGCACAAAACACTACACAGGGCAAACAGGCAGACAACTAGCAATCCGCATCCATGAACACCAGCTAGCCACTAAACGCCATGACCAGCTGTCCCTAGTAGCCATATACACAAATAACAAGGACCACAAATTCGACTGAACATTCAAATGTGAACTTCAAAACTGATGACTGCCAAAATGTACAAAGATCCAGAACAACATGTTTGCAACACCAACACCTCAAGGTTTTCTTCCAAGTCACACAATACACGGGTGGCATGGTGGCTCAGTGGTTAGCACTACTACCTCACAACACCAGGGACCTAAGTCTGATTCCACTCTCAGGTGACTGTGTGGAGTTTGCACATTCTCCCTGTGTCTGTGTGGGCTTCCTCTAGGTGCTCTGGTTTTCTCCCACAGTCCAATGATATGCAGTTTAGATGGATTGGCCAAACTAAATTGCCCATCATGAGCAGGCTAGGGGCACTAGCCATGGTAAATGTAGGGTTGTAGGGTTGGGGTGGTATGCACTTTGGAGGACCAAATGGACTTGATAGGCTGAGTGGCTTGTAGGAATTCTATTCTATGATTATATATCATCATTCATTTATTGTTGATGCTTAAAAATCCTGGATATTCCTGTCTAACAATATTGTGAAAGCATCTCCACTGTACTAATGATAATAATTTAAGACCCATCCAACCAGGTATGGGCAAAAAATGCTAGGCATGTCCTTAATTTTCAATTTTTTTAGTTTGTTCATGGAACGTGGGTGTCTCTGGCTTCATCAGCAATCATGACCCATCTCTAACTGGCATGGAGAAGTAGTGGTGAGCAGCCTTCTTGACCCTCTGCAGTCCTTGGACTGTGAGTGTACACAGTTAAGAAATGAGTTCCAGTTTTTGATGCAGCAACAGTGAAGGAATAGCAGTCCAAGTCAGAATGCAGTGAACTTGGAGGGGAATATGCAGCCTGTACATTTGCTATGTCTGCCCATCTGCATGGTAGAAGTCACAAATTGGGAAGGTGCAGTTGAATGAGCCTTGGTGAGTAGCTGCAATGCATCTTCTGGATGATACATACTGCAGCCATTGTTCGTTAGTGCTGAAGGGAGTTCATTTGTGAAAGAGGTGGATAGACTGTCAGTCAAATAGGTTTAGTCCTCAATGTGCCTTTAAGTATTGTTGGAACTGTACTCATCCAGTCAAGTAGAGATTATATCACTCACTCATCAAGCTCCTGACCTGTGCCTTGTGGATGGTGGTCAGGCATTAGAGAAACAGGAAGGAATGCCTTCTCATGCTTTCCTGCATTCTTAATTGAACCAGGCATGGTCCCCTAGCATCCATGATGTGGTATGGACCACCCGCAGGAGTAGAATTGCATTCAAACACATTTTGTAACCTCATACCACACTAACCACACTACCATTACCATCAAGCTGGGGACCAATTCCTGACCTTAAATAAAATGACTTAAGAAAATGGTTGATTAATATGATTTAACATTGATATTGTAAACAACTTTTATAACAATGATAGCTTTCAATGAGCAGCATTCAAGTTGTATGTATATGTATGCACATTTAACATGAGCAAAACAGATTGCTATAAATTTGCGATTTTTTTTTTCATTTTAAAAAAGATAAGGGAGCTCTTATTTGTGCCACTTTCTGGCATTACTGATACTTAAGGCTTCCTGGAAGAATACCTTCCTCCCAGAGGATCATACATTACCAATGACTTTTAAGATGGTGATCACTGGAGACCTCCTACCCAGTTTGCTTCGAAATTTTGCACTTTGCTATTCTGCAAAGAGTGAAGACAGAGTGTAATAAGAAAAAAGGAATAACATAAAGAGGAGGAAAGGTTAACTTTTGTGAAAGATAATTGTGAGGCATGAGTGCAAGATGACACACTGTTGGCTGTTTCAATAGAGCTGTGAGGAAAATGACAGGAATGAATGAGGATATAAGCATTATTGTGCATGAAAATACTAGAAAAATTAGAATATGGTGTTTGGGATCCAAAAGTATGTTGCCTTTCAGCTTTCCTGCCCCCCCTGAACTCATCATTCCATGTGATAGATTTAGGACAGATGTCAGAGGTAGTTTCTTTACTCAGAGAGTAGTAGGGACGTGGAACGCCCTGCCTGTAACTGTGGTAGACTTGTTAACTTTACAGGCATTTAAATGGTCATTGGATAGACATATAGACCAAAATGGAATATTGTAGGTTAGATGGGCTTCAGATTGGTTTCAAACGTTGGCACAACATCGAAGGCTGCAGGGCCTATACTGCACTGTAATATCCTATGTTCTATGTTTGAGGGACCATGCTGCTGCTGCTCACTTCATTGACCATTTCCAGGCACATCATTTTATTTTGAGAGGCCAAAATTCTACAGAAATAGAAAGAATAATCAAATGAGCCTGTGGCTAAAAATAACAGCGGCACAGGAGGGAGTGCTTTAGATTTCTGGAACATCTGGATCAGTTATGGGGCTAGCGAGGTTTGCAAGGTTTACATATTAGCAGGACCAGGACTGATTTCCACCTGGAGAGATTTTGCTAGTACTGACCTGAGGGATTTAAACTAGTTTATCAAGGGGATGGAAAACTAAGACGGGAGAATAAAAAAGCTAGTTAGAGGAGTAGGAAAGCAGTAAACATAAGTGAAAAACAACAGAAACAAATCCTAGAATAAATTAGCATTGATTTGTAGAATAGTGCTCAATCTGAATGCACATTGCATTCACAACAACATAGACGAATTGATGGTGCAAGTAGATGTAAATGTATATGATTTGGTTGGCATTACTGAGATATGACTGTGGGTGACCAATACTTCAATAGACAGTGTAGCTGCAGAAAGAATGTCTCAAGTAGTGGTAGGGTCTATAACCAAAGACCACAATCTCAGAATAAAGGACAAACCCAAAATATGACTGAGATGAGGAGGAACTTGTTCAGTCACAGAGGTAAATCTTATGAACTCTCTACTCCAGAGGCTGTGGCAGTTATTGACTAAGTTTGAGACAGAAATTAATATGATTTCTAATTACTAATGACATCAAGAAATATGGAGATAGCGAGAGAATGATGTATTGAGGTAAATGATCAACCATGATTTAGAATGGTGGAGCAGGTTCAAAGGGATGATAGTCAAGATTACAGTGGTGCTGGAAAAGCACAGCAGGTCAAGCAGCATTTGAGGAGCAGGAAAATCGATGTTTCACCAGGCAAGTATTGTAGCAGGTTTGTTGTAGTTCTTTAATTTAGCTGTTATAAAAACATCTCACTTTGAGCAGGGCTCCTGCCGAAACGTCGATTTTCCTGCTCCTCGGATGCTGCCTGACTTGCTGTGCTTTTCCAGCACCACGCTAATCTTGACTCTGACCTCCAGCATCTGTGGTCCTCACTTGCACCTCAAAGTGATGATAGCCTACTCCTACTCTGATGTTCTTATGTTCCTGCGTTCCTTCTGTCCCCAGAAAGCACATTCACTTCCCTCCTTCAGACACTGCAGTAAAATCTCCAAATAGGATGCAGAAATATTAGCATTCAGCCTTTCCAGGTCTCTTTCCATTCCCACAGCTACTGTAGCTACATGAATCAATGTAGAATTCAATCTATCTAACCCTGCTCAGAATTTTTTTAACTAGAAATTCTTCCTTTGACAAATTTAGCACATCATGCCATCCATACTCTGCAATTAGTTGGGAAACCTCAAAGTGAGATGTTTTTATAACAGCTAAATTAAAGAACTACAACAAACCTGCTACAATACTTTTCAGATTTTTAATCCATTTCAGCTTCTTGCTGTATATGGTCTGTTCAGATATAATTCTGCCTATCCTGCACAAGGTTGTTTCAGCTGCAAAGTAGTTAGTTGCCTGATCTCCCCCTCAGTCACAGCAATGTGGGCTTAAGTTGCAATACTGGATTAGGTTCAGAATTCAAGCTGACACTTCAGTGAGACACATTGTGGTATCCGAGATGTTGCTATGTTTCAGGTAACATATTCTTTTTAAATGCATTGGTTTTTTCTTTTTTCTTTTCAGTCACTTACTTCTTGCAATAATTTTGGCTCGATTCCCTGGTTTGAGATTCTTCCATTGGTGCTCGAAGGCTGTTTGCTGGAAGAAATTGATGTGCATTTTCCTTTCATTTTCTCCCAATAGATATTTATACTTATGGGGACATTCATTACTCCAATTATGATATAGCTGAGATCAGAACTCAATTTATGCATGATGAATTTTTGTATCCATTCTTTTATTGCACCATTCTACAGTGTAATATTTTGTGTCATGACACTTTAAATTTTTTTTTGCTATTGAGTGGTCAGCATCAAAGAGATATGTTCTTTGCAAATGTATTGCATCTATTACATCCCTTCCCTTACATCATGGTCAGCTGTTGCTCCACTTTCTCAATAGCTCCTGAGAAGAGTCAGCAGACTATTTTCTTTATTGATGTAGATCTTAAATGCAAGTACGGAGGAGGTGCCATAGGTTGTTTGCTGTAACATTCTCAATTGTCTCATTGTTGTTCAGACATTCCCGAGTGCTGTCTGTATCTTATTTAAGACACTCCAAATATTTCCAATGTTCTGTCAGACAATCAAATGTTTTGTAGAGCCTTAGAAACATTGTTGGGTCTAATTTAGTATCAGCATCTTCATCAGGAGATCTTCATCTATATCTCTGAAAAGCATCTTAAGCCATTTCACAATGAATTGTTTCATTCTAACATCATTCTCTACACTCAATATATGCAGAAGGTATGTGCATACGTGCTCATAAACTATAATTTTATGCTTTCAATGACTAGCTTTGTTGTATTGACCACAATTTAAAAGCTCTTTCAATTCCCTGCTGTGTTTTAAACTTGTGACTAGCTCTGAAAGTTAGCAGGAATATCACATTCAGCTATTTTTTTCATTTATTCTTGGAATGAGAGGTCACTGGTTAATGATTTATTCCCATCGCTCTGAATGGGAACTCATTGCTATGGGTCTGGAGTTACATGTAGCCAGGCAAGGTAAGAATGGCAGTTTCCACTCCGAACTGGCATTAGTGAACCAGATGGGCTTTTTTCAACAATCAAGAGTGCTTTGATGGTCATCATTAGACTCCTAATTCCAGATATTTTTAAAATATTGAATTCAAATTCCACAATCGACCATGGTGGGTTTTGAATTCAGGTCTCCAGAATATTATCTGGGTCTCTAGGTTAACAAATCCAGTGATAATACCACTAGGCCATCACCTTCCCATTGTGATATCATCATTGTTTCAATAGGGAAATCTTCACTGTTGCATTAATTAAGATAATCTTCATCATTGTATTGCTGTCATAAACAGTCCTTCAAAAGAAAATAATGTCAATCAGGCTTCATGATATGTCTAACACCTTGAGGTAATGTAGTTTTACCACTTGACAGGGGCACATCTAGTAAATCTGAAACTGTCAAAATCACTTCAAGAATGGAAGGTGCTGCATCTTGAATTCCACAAAATGACTCAGTGCAAAAATATTGAGCCTACCTTTCCTTTGAAGAAATGATCTAGGCTAAAAAAAATCATTTGCACTAGAGTGTTTTATTGGTAAGTTAAAGTTGTCCTAATGAAAATCAGTTTTAATTAATATATAATGATGCTGGACAATGCCAGGATCTATACAGGGAATTTCTGAAATACTCTAATTAACATTAGAAAATAGCAGGAAGACACTCATTAATTAATGATCCCATTTCCAATCACTATCCAGTGACACCTAACGAAAAGGACATACATATAGATATTCGCTGAGGCCAAATATAATTCAACTGTCGTGACCCTACAGATAGGAGAAAGTGAGGACTGCAGATGCTGGAGATCAGAGTCAAAAAGTGTGGTGCTGGAAAAGCACAGCTGCTCAGGCAGCATTGAGGAGCAGGAGAGTCGATGTTTCGAGCATAAACTCTTCAGAGCTCCTTGATGCTGCCTGAGCAGCTGTGCTTTTCCAGCACCACACTTTTTGACCCTCATTCTACAGATAGCCTGCCAATATCAATAATAAGTCTAAGCTCAAATATGAATAAAAGGTAAAATATTAGAGGTGGTTTGGCCTTGCAGAATCAGACCCCAACATCAAGTAGCATATTCATTGGAAAAGCAGAAAAAATGTAACTGTATCGTTCACTTAATATAGAGGGTATTTTATTATTAGGGTAGTGTCCCTAAATACATTTAATTTTCAGTTAAGTGGACAGTTTTTGGAAGTACAGAACTTAAGTATGGCTGAAAAAAGACACATTTTGTTAAAGGTTTTCCCCTTGCACTCATCAGGACAGTTTGCAAGAATACTAATTTAAGGTGAAAGTCAACATTTATACTGTCCGAGGGGAAACTGCAAATTGGTTGGCACATGGACTCTGATTGGTAGGGACATTGCCACAGAGAATACAGCAACTAATGATCATTGACAGTTTACTGCCAGGCTGTTTTTGCATTTTAAACCAAGCAAGTTGATTCTGATTAGTCAAGGCACTGCCCCGAGAAATGAAGCAGCAAAAGGCTGTCATTCTTTCCTGTGGAGTTGAAATAGGTGCAGTGTGTGTTCATGTTCTTTCTGTTTGCAATGAAAAGAGTTCTGCGTAATAATGCATGTAGCATCCAATACTCACAAGTTCACCACACTGAGCCTGACTGACTAAGTTGGTTAATTCTTCAAATCTAATGTTGGACAATATGTTGCCAGTTTGTAATCATGGGCTGGTTGGGTATGGTCAGTACTTGGCTTATTGCAAACAGTCAAAGTGATGTGCTATTTGATGCAATCCACTAGTCTATGGACTGCACAGTCTACATACTTGGTGTTACACCAACATTGAAAGGCCATCATTTTTGGTCTGATTTTCTTGGAAGCATAGGGTATCTGAAAGATTTGAGCAAGCTGTAAAAATTTGTAGTTTTGCACTGTTACCATGCAATAGCAACGTGAGTGCTGTTTGCCATAATAGGATAAAAACCAAAAGACCTGTGAATGCTGTAAATCAGAAACAAAAATAGAAATTGCTGAAAAAGTTCAGCAAGTCTGGCAGCATCTGTGGACAGAAATCAGAGTTAACCTTTTTTCTTCTTGTACCCGAAATTCATTAAGGTGGGGAGGCAGGGGAATACAACTAACACTTTTGCTGAGTACAGAACTTCCAACTTGGAATAGCAGAACGCCAGGGATGGTGAATACAGGAAACAGTCATTCTGAGGAAGGACCTTCTCAACTGGAAACTTTTAACTCTGTTTTCTCTCTACAGATGCTGCCAGACCTGCTGAGCTTTTCCTGCAATTTCTGTTTTTGTGCCATAAAAGGGTCTTGCTTTAAAGCCAAAAAGACACAAATGCCAAATCACACAAATGAATAATGTGGCATCTGAGTTTCAGTGCTGCTATGATGCCAGATATGTAGGCCCTATGCCCCAAGGACTCGCAGACTGTATTAAACAGTAAGTCCCTTTGGCTGTTTGCAGCAAACCACAAACTCACCATACTCAATCAGCCCACAACTGCAAAATTGTAGTGCAGTGTCCAACATTAGATGTGATTCCATAACAGGACACTTTTTTTTTGTTGGATAATCTTAAGTATGCAAGAAACTAGACTAACAACTGTTTTAAGATTGCAAGTTGGGCTTGCAGTGGGGAACACTGGGACATGCTGGAAGCTATAGATATTCATACACAGACAGCAAGAACATGTACATGCACTGTGACTGTTTCAATTCAATACAATATGTCCTGTTCATTTCTCAGAGTTAACCTACCTCGTTTAACATGTAAACAAAGTA
Organism: Chiloscyllium plagiosum; assembly: GCF_004010195.1. NCBI lineage: Eukaryota > Metazoa > Chordata > Chondrichthyes > Orectolobiformes > Hemiscylliidae > Chiloscyllium > Chiloscyllium plagiosum. The sequence continues at coordinate 26,592,100 of NC_057732.1, forward strand.
TGACAGTTAACTGTCAATCATCAATAACTGGTGCATTCTCCTTGGCAATGTTTCTACCAATCAGAGTCTACTTTCCAACCAGTCAGCACTTTTCTTTCATACAATAACGAAAGTTTCCCCCTTAATTTAATATCCTTGCAAATTGTTCTGTTGGAAAGCTTCAACAAATATATCATGTTTCAGTCAAACTCAAATTACAGCAGAGACCAATTTCAAAAGATAGCTGCGTTTTAATAGAAAGTTTAATTTTCCTTCAACATTTGGCTACTTTTTTGTCTGTTTTCCACTAAATTGAAAAGCTAACTTAAAGGATTTGGATATGTTAGTCTCATTCAAACCACAGTGAAAAATTGCATGCAGCCACTGTCAAGAATTATAATGATAGTTTCAAAACAAGGGAGCCAAAACATTTGAAACAAGCCAAAATATTGAGGTTTTTACATAGTTTTCTGGTATAGTAGGAAAAATATCTATTTATACTTAGTGACAACATGTCTTACTCAGACACATGGTAAGTGTAATGTCTGTGTGTTTGTATGTATATCTTATATAGATGTACAAATAAAGAAATTACAGAGGCTGTAAGTCATGGAGTCTGGATCATGTGCTTACTGCAGCTTAATACTCCCTTCATCATCAATTTGATCCATTGCATTGCTTATGCCTTCAAATAAGTTTGTGTGTTACCACTTAATAGGTAATTTGGATAAAACAATCCAGAAGCATTTTTGTAGGAAACATTATCTATAACTTGGACATTACAGTAATACTGAATATCCCAGGTCAGACTTATCTAAATAAGAAAAACAATGTGTTGTGTACATTAGTAATGATACGCAAGTTTTAATTTAGAAAGAGCTTTCAAATTTTAGATTATTAAAACTGATTCAGACAAAATTACAAAGAGCAAAAGCCATCAATCTAATGTAGTGATCATTAGTTTAAAAAAGTATTGATGCTTTGGATGCTTTTATGCTGTTTGGTCTTTTTGTGCTAGTAAATTGAAGCAAAGCTAAAAGCACTTGTCTTTTGACTTTCTACATTAACCTCTTATTGATTAGCGTGCAAGTACTTAACCAAAGTAGCCAATATAAACTTTATTACCTACAAAAACCATGTCAGTATGCTTGATCATGACCAGTCTTCAATTTGCAACCAACAGTTAAAGAGTATTCTGACTGCTGAGATGACTGGTGAAAAAAAATGCTACTTTTTATCTCTCCAGCAAGTGTAATGGGAATGTTAGCTATTAAATGATTATAAGTGCAGTAGCTATTATGTTAAGTTTGTGTTTCAACACCACCATCTTACAAGATGGAAGGCTGTCACAACATTGGCCAAGATAATGGGGATAATTTCTCTGCCTTTTTTAAAATATGCCATACAATATTTTACCATGTGGTCAGGTGACCCTTGACTTCCAGGATTGTTGCAGAAATATTGCCATCTTTTCATGAGCATAGATACAAACTTGAAATGAAGAAGCCAACTTTAAACCTAGCCGGACTCTACAATTTGCATGGTGTAGAGCTGGAACAGACAGTATTCATGCAGCCAGGCTTTGGATGATTAGCTTCCCGTTGAAACCACAAAGGCCTGAAACTGCCTGACCAGGTGATAACAGCCGCGTTTTTTACACGTGAACCTGCTTTGTGAGAAGATTGTTACACAGACTCGGTGATACCCAGCTCAGTAGGAGGCCAGAGGCAGAGTGTGACAAGGACAGCACTGGGCAGCTGAAGGTTCAAAACCATATTCTGTGATCTCCAAATATGGAAAGTAGTAGACCGTCCTGCCCCCGTCCATTGCTCATATTGGACACAGGCCACAGAATCTTAGAGAAGGGCACAAAGAGCGGGATAAAAGAGTCAACCCAGAGCCCCAGCTTTCACTCTGCTTTTTGCGCCTTCTTCAGTGGTGTCTCCAGAGAGTGCCTTGACTGGCAAGCTGCACAGCATCTTCAGCTCCTTGAACTTCATGGTGAGCATCGTCAGACTGAGCAGACCCAGAGAGACCACTTTGGTGAGACAGCCCAAAGACCAGAACCAGCCCGAGAAGACAGGGAAAGCTTAAACCGATGACTGAAATGCTGAAACATCAAGCAACCCTCAAATATCAATGGACAACATGTCCCAGTCTTATTGAATAGGTATTACCTATCTTCCCAAATAAACAGTAGGGACCTGTGGATAAGGCATAGCAAATCCTCAGAGGTGTGTGTCAGGAGTAGATAGCCAGCTTAGATTTGAGATTGTTTACTTCGAGATTTAAGACTGTTTAGTGAAGAGTCCTATGAAGAGATTGATAAAGTATAATTAAAGTACAATGGTAGAGTCAGATAAATATTGTTTTTCCTTGTTATAATGTTCAATAAAGTTGTGTTGAACATTTTCCTTACTCTTGTTCCCTATGTCTATATGGAGTAATGCACCTGAGTTAAAAAGGGTTACTGCAAACTGGTCAAGGTTAGTCAGGGTACATTTACCTATCTTTTCACTTAAAACAACCATCCGTCTGAGAAAGAAAGATAGGGACTTAGTCTTAATATTACGTCTGAAAGATGGCATGTATGAAAGTATAGTAATCCCTCAGTTCTGAGCTGGAGTGACACTCTACATTTGGACCATAACAACAATGGTTGTACTGATTGATTATAATGGGTTTGGGATGTCTTGAAGACATGATATATTGTGCAGATTATTGATTTCTCTATGTTCTAACAAAATCTGTTATATTGTATTCTACTGAAACTCATTTATTGCTAGTTCCTTAAATCTGTTGTTGAGGCCGTACTGGACATTGGTTAGGCCATTTTTAGAACACTGCATTCAGTTCTGGTCTCCCTGCTTTTGGAAAGATGTTGTTTAACTGTGCTATATACTTCTATGATTCTCTCTCTCTTTCTTCAACCTACCCGTTCCCTCTTCAATCAACAGGATGCTCGAGTCTACTGTCCTCCAACTATCATTCCTTGAAATATCGAGCTTTTCTGCAGTTCCTTTCACCCACTGCGGATCTTGAACCAGAGAATCTCCACACAGTTTTAAAAGTCTGAGAACAAATTCATTAAGCGGTACAATCTTGAATACACCTGAGCCTACGTTTCCGAGGAATCAGAGCCATTCAATACATAGTTTGGAAAAGGTACTCCTTGGTAGCTCATAACCATTCATTCTATTTTGTGTGGCTTTGCAAGGCTGTCACAAAGTTACACATCAGCAATTGAATCGATGAGTGAAACGTATTCAGGCCTGAGCAACAGACCATCTAAACATTAGGAGCCATTCTCAACATCTTTAATGCATTTCACAAGTGACGTGGTGATTTTCTTACCAGGCTGTGGCAAGATGCCAATTGACAATGATTATTGTTTCTTGAACGCCCTACTCAACTCATATATGTTCAGACTGCCGTCTACCCAAACTCGCCAAACTGGCTCAAAATCGGGAAAACTTGACGAGAAACCAGAGCAAGCCCCTCGTGGATTCAGCTCACTGTTTGCAAGCTCCATGTTGGAAACTAAGAATCAACATCTCCATGGGCACTGGCCATATGCGGCCTACTCCAGCAGACATTGGCATCTGATCCTTCTGGCATGCCTCCTATCCACTTATAGGATGCTTCTGCACATCAATACTGCTCCTTGGGTGCACCTATCATTGTAACACTGACAAGGACACTATGCACTTCGAGACACACATTCAGCTCATGGATTGAACCAGGCTGCAACTCTGGGCTTTTTGTTCACCATTATGGGCGGCACAGTGGTACAATGGGTGGCACGGTGGCACAGGAGTTAGCACTGCTGCCTCACAGCGCCAGAGACCTGGGTTCAATTCCCACCTCATGCCACTGTCTGTGTGGAGTTTGCACATTCTCCCGGTGTCTGCGTGGGTTTCCTCCGGGTGCTCCGGTTTCCTCCCACAGTCCAAAAATGTGCAGGTCAGGTGAATTGGCCATGCTACATTTCCCATAATGTTAGGTGAAAGGTAAATGTAGGGGAATGGGTCTGGGTGGGTTGCTCTTCAGAGGGTCGGTGTGGACTTGTTGGGTCTGTTTCCACACTATAAGTAATCTAATCTTATAATGCACACTCACTCTGAACCTACCTGGATGCTCACAGCATCCCTGCCTTGCATTCTCTTTTTGAACTTTGGCCTCTAACCCAGAGAAGCGCAGCAGGTCAGGCAGCATCCAGGGAACAGGAGAATCGACGTTTCGGGCATAAGC
>NC_057732.1:26596351-26635235 GCF_004010195.1 Chiloscyllium plagiosum
AACGTCGATTCTCCTGTTCCCTGGATGCTGCCTGACCTGCTGCGCTTTTCCAGCAACACATTTTCAGCTCTGATCTCCAGCATCTGCAGACCTCACTTTCTCCTCTAAGCCAGGGAACCAGGCTTGCAATATCACTGTCATTGGGCTTTATTGCACCAACACAAATCAAGGAGGCTTGTTGTGAAAGTCAGCAGGCATCAGTCAAGTCGAGAAGATAGCCTTTGCTTAGGGTTTCCCAACGAGTAAGTCAATGGCAGTCCCCAATACCAGAAGAGGCCCTGTTCAGGATGGGCAGAGGCAGGATCCTCTCCCCATAAAGGGTGAGGAGCTCAATAACAGGCAACACGCTACCATCACGACTCTTTCTGCCCCATTTTGGGCTATTTTCCTCCTGGAAAGGTGGGGTTTTACAAGAGATGAAGACGGGTGGCATACTTTTTACTGTTGGTGTGGGTGGAAAAGTGTCTCCTGAGAATCGCAGGCAGTGCAGAAGGCATGCAGGTTTAATGTTGTAATGGTTTGGTGGATGGCATTGAATGAGGTAAGATATTACAGGCAACAGTGAGAGTGCCAAAGCATAAGCCTTGGCGGGAGGTAGGTACAACTGCAGAGATAGGGTAAGTGTGAGGTATCAGAGAGAAAATGATGAACTTGACTGGCAGTGTGGAGAAGGGCATTGGCCTTCTTCTTACAGTGCTGGGCATTCTGAAACTGCTTTATTCAGGATGGCAAATATGGTCTGGCACTGTGGCCTCCACTGCTATTCTTGGGGGAGGAGGAATTTCCATATCTGCTCCTCCTCAGTCAGCAGAACCTCCAGTACCAGCTTGCAAAGTGGGGCACCAATGTTCCCCTGTCTGTTGTGTCACAGACAAGTGTGAGGGACTGTGTAGAGCAGCTCCAGACCGACAGTCCCTATCCAAGTGCACAACAGGCTTTCGGAGATGACGTGGGAGCAAGGGATGCTGGTGAATTCTGGCATTTCCGCTGAGAGATGGGTTATTGTGGGAATGGCGTGGGGCAAGGTTGGGTGGAAATCAGAAGGAAGAGGAGCCATGGGGCTTTGAGTGTAATTAATGAGACAAACAGCAAGTTAAGGTGAGAGAACTCGCTGGGCTTTGTGGTGAATAATTCTCTAAAGAACCCAACGGTATTGTCATCCAAAAAAATACCAATTTGTATCAGAATAGAATGTCATTGCTGACTGCCATTTGACAAGCCGTTCAATGGCCCATTTTATAATCTTAGGAAGCAAATACAAGTAGCTATTTGACCCCAGAGCATCACAGAAATCACTGGTGTATAGATTTATCTGTATAACAGTTTGCACAAAAAGAGGTAGTTCCCAATACAGTACTTTATAAATAAAAGAACAGGGTCACACAAAACACTGAGAAATGGAGCCAAATCAAGGTCAGATTTAAAAGAAATGGAAACTTACTTACTTCAATTCATTTGTAAACCTAAATGGTTAAAACAAAGCATAAACTATATAACTATATCCATAATCTAGATCTAGAAGGCAGCATATTGTCATTTTGGCAGTTCAAAGATGGAAACAAGAACGTTCCTTGTCTATAAATCCCATTTGTACATTTACCAACTTTTATTAGATTCATTAATTACATGACAGTAGATTCAGGGACAGTGTGTTTGTTTGATTGATTATAAGATGTTCAAATGATTGCTTGAAAGGAAAACCTGCAGTGATGATTGTGATTTTTTTCGGTAAGTTTGATTTTGCTAAGTATTACCTGGAAATTTAAATGTGCAGGTTTCATATGAAGAAACAATTTTTGGGTTAGTTCAAGTAAACATCATTTTCTTGTAGGTCCACACATCTGCTGTCTTTTATCATTGCATCAGTATTTCAAAAGCAAACAGTGAAATACTGAAAAGTGATTCAATTCCTAATCTCATAGGGAACAGAAACGTGGGAGATTCAGCTAGGAAGAAGAATGTTGAAAGAGTTAATCAGATCAATGTTTGACAGGACCCAGGTACGTTTCATATAGCTAATGCTATATTGTCATTCTTCCATCATAACATAGCTGTTGGAAGTAAGTTCCAAAATTCTGCTGGCTCTTTCTTTCCCAATGTAATTAGAAACAAAACATTTAAATGTCTGAGACGCAATGCAGACTCACATTGCTGTTGTTGTCCTTGCTTGTTGATTGAATGTTTCAAATATTTGTCAGCTTTTCCATCTTTAACATGTGACCCTGAAGAAGCAGTAAGTACATCTTCCAAAGAACAGCACTTTGAGAAATACTGCCTGGGGCTTAAATACCACAGGCATTCTGCCAGGTCTCTGGATATTTTGTCACTGACTTAGAAGGGGTGGAATTTCCATCTGACCTTTACAAGTCGAATGACAGGCGGGTGGTGAGACAATGGGTGGGGATTCCCTCAGCTATGACTTCCTCCTCTTGTTCCACAGGAAACCTAATAGCTGGTCTGTCAGAGACGGCCTGTGTACTCCACAAAGATGTGAGTGGAATGCAGAGTCCAACCTCTCCCCACTTCATCATTTTTCTCCATGGAAATCATAGTATAGTATCATAGCATCCCTGAGTATGGAAACAGGCCCTTTGGCCCAACAATTGCACACCGACCCTTCAAAAAGTAACCCAACCAGGCCCATTCCTCTACCCTTTATTTAACTCATGCACTTAGCCTACACATCCCTGAACACTACAGGCAATTTAGTCAGGCAAATTCACCGAACCTGCACATCTTTGGATTGTGGGGGGAAACCGGATCGCCGGAGGAAACTCACGCAGAAACGGGGAGAATGTGCAAACTCCACAAAGACATTCGCCCAAGGTTGGAATCGAGCTTGGGTCCCTGGAGCTGTGAGGCAGCAGTGCTAACCACTGAGCATCAACCCATTACTCAAAGGGGTGACCCTCAAGGAGATCAGTGCACCTGTCCCCAGGCCAGTGTAGAGATACTGTACCATGTGGCAGGGAAGATTTGTCTGAATTGATTCCTGCTCTCCATTGCACTGTGCTAATGAGGTGCTGCAGTTTTTACTTGTTTGTAAACATCATCAGATCATATACCAAATTTGTTCATCATAATTTTTAAGAAAACTAAATTATTTTAATAAAATCTAAAATTAGATTAGAGTCCCGACTCTCTCTAATCCCTTAAATAATGTGAGTAAAAGGCAATGTTTTGCCATGTTTTATTCTCATATGCACTAAAATTAATATCCTGAAATATTTTGCAAAGAATTTCCAAACCTGCAAACGTGGTTCATCCACACAGAAGAAACATAACATCTTATGGCACTTTACTTCATTTGACAGGAGGTATTTCGAGGTCATTTGTGTTTACACTGAAGTACTATATTTGCTGATGTGCAGACTCAGTGCCGCACCCTGTTACTGCAGATCTCCATCACAGAGCTTCAGAGCCCTCTGCAGGCTCTCATATGCTACTGGGTGAAAGGAAACATTTCTGCTCTCACTTGATGTACTTTGTTGCTTTATCTATACAACAGTTTGCACAAAAAGAGGTAGTTCCTCACACAGTACTTCACAAATAAAAGAACAGGGTCACACAAAACGCCTTGATCACCTGTATAAATTAAGAATTCAGCCCAAAAGACTATCTGTGCATTTCACAGGTGTTGCACACCACCATGCTCCTCTGCAGACCACCCACTAACCTGACTTGAAACGCTACAATTCTTCCTTCAGTGTCACTGGGTTACAGTGCTGGAGCTCCCTTCTTAACGTTAAAAGTCTCACAGTACCAGCTTACAGTCAGGTTTATTTGGAAGCACTAGCTTTCGGAGCGCTGCTCCTTCATCAGGTGGTTGTAAAGCAGGACCACAAGACACAGAATTTATAGCAATAGATTACAGTGATACAATGATATGTTGAACAAACCTAGATTGTTAAGTCTTTCATCTTTTAGAATGGGTTTGCTGGTTTTGGTTCTTTAATATGTTAATCCCAAAACATCTTTTAAGTCAGGTTCTCAAGATAATTTAAGGTTTTAGAACAAAAGGTGACATCTCAGACAATAGACAATAGGTGCAGGAGTAGGCCATTCTGCCCTTCGAGCCTGCACCACCATTCAATATGATCATGGCTGATCGTCCTTAATCAATATCCTGTTCCTGCCTTATCTCCATAACCCTTCTTTCCACAATCCTTGAGAGCTCTATCCAACTCTTTCTTAAATGAATCCAGAGACTGGGCCTCCACACAGAGCATTCCACACAGCCACCACTCTCTGGGTGAAGAAGTTTCTCCTCATCTCTGTCCTAAATGGTCTACCACGTACTCAGCTCAGACAATGCATTAAAAGTGTGAGTTAGAATCTGTCTGTATCCCAATCTTGAGTCAGACTGGTTCTACTTCCAAAGTGGAATTTACAAAATATTATATGGATTGGCTGTCTGCATTGACTGCTTGCAGGTTCTGCATTTTTGAGCAAAATTGAATGTATCTGCAAATATAAGTCTGCAAATACAAATTCACCCCATAAACTTACATGTGTGTGCACGTGCAGGAGAGACAGCAATCAGTGACATTTCACTTCAGACCTTTGGTGACCATTCTCCATAACCTGGTTTTGTGTGATTTTTAACTTTGTCCACCTCAGTCCAACGCCAGCTCCTCCAAATCATCCCTTCTTAACAGCACTGTGGACGTACCAACATCACATGTACTACAACAGTTCAAGAGGCAGTTCACAACAATCTTTCAAGTACAATTAGGGATTGGCAACATATGCTGGCCTTGCCCCTCATGTCCAAAGTCCAGGAATAAGTTTAAACAAATGTTTGGAATGCCCAAGGAGATTTCTTCTAACCCACTATTCAAACTGTGGTGGGAAATTGAAGGAATTTGTATCTAAATAACAAACAAAATTGCTATTTTGTGGCATTGCATCAGAGTTTCCCATCATCAGTTGATTGGGAAAACATTGTCAAAATACCGAAACAGAATTAGCTCCTACTTCAGAACTCTGGGTGGTTTACTAAATTAAATGCAACAGGACAGCTCTGATTGCCAAGGAAGCTCCTGATTTCAGTTCTCAGTCTATACCATGTTAGCTAGTCTCATGACGTTTCTGCTTAACTTCATGGATGAGGTAAACACCCTCAACTCTTTTAAGAGAACCTTGGATCTGAAGCATTGCAACCTACAGGGATATAGAGCAGGTGTTGGAAAACACCTGGAATTAGCAATAAAATTCAGCTGTTGCAGGCATTCGTTTGAGGATTCGGGGTCTTTCCTTGATGGAGTTTAGAAGGATATGGGGAGATCTAATTGAAACGTACAGAATACTGAATGGCCTGGACAGAGTGGATGTTGAGAAGATGTTTCCATTGGTAGGATCAACTAGGATCTGAAGGCACAGCCTTAGAGTAAAAGGAAGACCTTTTAGAATGGAGATAAGGAGAAATGTCTTCAGCCAGAGAGTGTGAATCTATGGAATTCACCGCAACAGAAGGCTGTGGAGGCCAGGTCATTGTGTATATTTAAGACTAAGATAGATAGGTTCTTGATTATCAAGGAATCAAAGGTTACAGGGAGAATGGGGTTGAGAAACTTATCAACCATGATTGAATGGCAGAGCAGACTTGAGGGGTTGAATGGCTGAATTTCTGTTCCGATGTCTTATGGTCTTATGATTGGCTAAATGGCCTCTTCCTGTGCTGCAACTTTCCTCTGGTTCAGTAGAAATGTCAGTTGAGGACTATAGTAGGAGCAAGGAAAATTTAAGTGAGAGTTCCCATTCTTGACTAATGTCCAGTGGCCCCTACCAGAAATATATGAATACCAAATAAGAACAGAACTGTGCTCTGAGGAAGGGTCATCGACCACGAACATTAACTCTGAATTCGCTCTACAGACACTGCCAGACATGCTGAGCTTTTCCAACAACTTCTGTTTTTGTTTCTGACTTACAGCATTCACAGTTCTTTCAGTTTTTAAGAACAGAATTGGGATCAGCATCAATGAGTTCACAAAATCAAAACAAAATCACTCTCCTCAGGTATAGCAGGTATTTACAATGAATTAATGAGCAGAAAACGGTTCATGTTTTGGGTCTGGAAACATATATTACACTAGCTTGCTATTTAAAAAGGCAGTCATGACACAAAATATTGGAGAGTAAAAATATCAGACTCAAATATAAAATCTTATTGCCTTGGCAACAAAGATTTGCGATCAATATGAATTGACTGGACAATTTGGAATAAATTTTCTTGAAATATTATTTCTGTTCCTTTATGTAGAAATGCTTTTTAACTCACCATTTCTTGGCTCAGAGTGCAATCAAATGACTCCCAAAAGGATAGAACATTGGACAATACACAAGAATGTCTGGGTTTCATCCTATTCCCTCACTCTGCCCCACCCCCATCTCTGATGCTCAGTAATAGCGGTGTGTCCCTTCTATGGGACACACTGCAGAAATTCACCAAGGATCCTTAGACAGCAGCTTCCAAACCCAGGACCACTTCCATCTAGAGGGACAAGGACTGCAGATGCACGAAAAATCTGCCATCTACAAGTTCCCCTCCAAGCTATTTACCATGCAAAGAGGGAAATACACCGTCATTCCTTCTGTGTCACTGGGTTAAAATCTTGGAATTCCCTCCCAAATGGCATTGTGGGTCTACCTGCAGCAAATGGATTACAACTTATCACTTTCTGAAGGGCAACTAAAGATGGGCAATAAGTGTTTGTCAGTCAGCAATGCCCTTACCTTGCATGTGTATAAAAAAAAACACCACTCTAGCAGGAAACACCTTCTCATTGCCTTGTAATTTAGCCCATGAGGAATTGCAGGATACAAACTATATTTTGGCATTCCACATTACATTGATTTGGATGACCAATCTGGTCAAAGCTATTTAATAAGATTGACCATGTATTATGTTTTGCATGAAAGTGAAACTAGAACATATTTTCAAAAGAATAAATCCTATTTATAAATAATTAGTAGCTCTGCTTCCTGTCTTTGTGCAATAGTCAGAGAGCTTCAGAACTCATAATCTAATCATGAGTCTTGGCCCAATGTCAGATTAAACATAATCAGAGATCAGAGAAATCAGTCATGATATGACAAAAAGTCCATTGACTTAAATTGGTAGCTCTACTTCTTTCCCCTCAAAATGCTTCTAGTAATTTCTGATTTCTTTTCTGATTTCCACCATTTGCTGTATTGTGCTATTCTATTAGGTTAAGCACTTCCCTGACTTTCTGATGGTCTGCACTACAAAGAATGTGATAACACCGTTATTATAACTGTCAATGCTGACTGGTTAAAGACCTATTAATTGTGTGAAAATGTTTTGTATCTCGTTGTATAACTGACATCGGCAGATCTCAAATTAATGATTTTGATGAACATTGGAACTAAGACTATATGTTAGAAATACAAAACTCTTTCAATCATCTGCAAAAAAATTTTTAAACTTTATATACGCTCTTCCCAAAACAACATCTAAATATTAACTGCCAGTTATCACATTATAGTCACCAAACTCATGTCTACCATGTTTATTTGTATACTATGTTATGCTCACCCTATGCTGTTAAAAAACATCATTTTTTACTTAATGTCAATGTGGGATTATGAATCTAATGCTTTTTTTGTTTCTGTACTCTGACCCTACCTGTGTATGTATGCCTTTCATACTCTGTATTATAAAAGAACCTTTTAGCACCTAATTACATGACATAATGAGTAATTCACAACCTAAAATACAAGAGAAACACACAAGGAAATAGTCTGACTTGCTGTGTCCTAACAAGAACACACACTAGCCTTGATTTCTCCCTTTGCTGCCAACACAAGCTTGGGCACAGATTTATCCACCTGGCATCTGAATTTGGAAGTTCTAAACGTCTGCAGCTAACTGTATGTAAAGATGATTTTAGCATGAGCAATGTCAGCCTATCTGTCTCTTAAGTACATTTTTATTTCGTCATTTGGCAGTAATCTGCACTCACTGACAAGTATCTCTTTGATTCCTCAATGTTTAGAAGTCCTAGAATTAGTAGCACTGTTTTTCTGTTCTTGGTCTGGTTTACTGCAGTTCTTAAAGTGTATATCAAAACATGGATTACAGTTTGAGAACGATTCCAATTTACAGCATGTAACTCCAGTACAATTCAACACTATGTCTGACATGCTCATTCATGTTCAACGATCAAAAAACATTTGTTAGTCTTTTTGCTGAAACAGTTTCATTTATGCTTAAATAAGTTTACAAGCTTATTTGTTGGCATGGGGTTTTACAATAATCTACCGATAAGGTTTTCAGCCGGTTCCCATCCCTCCCCCACCCACGCATCCCAGCCCTAAAGACAACACAACAGTATGTTACTTCACAACGTTTCTGGCTTTATGATAAAATGATAAAATTTAAGTTGTGATTTTTTTTGATCAGCTATCTGCATGCTGAATAATCTTGAAACAATGCTGCTAAGAAATCCACACAAATACTTTTTATTCATCTAATGTGGAGTATAAATCAGATCAAAACGGTGGTTTGGCAAGAGCTAACTGTGAATTGTTTACAGGTGTGTTGCTGAACTTTAACCAACCAGACTTATACATATTCTTAACACAGCTGGGACCATCTACTTGTTAGGTCTTTGGTTTAAAGTATTATCAAGATATAAATGTGAACATTTTCCATCATTTACTCACTTGGGCCAAGAAGTAGCAGATGGTATTTAATTTAGATAAATGTGAGGTGTTGCATTTTGCTCAGGCAAACCTGGGCAGGACTTCCACAGTTAATGATAGGGCTTTGGGGAGCATTGTTGAACAAAGGGACCTAGGGGTGCAGGTTCACCACCCTTGAAAATTGAGTCACAGGTTAATTGGGTGGTGAAGAAGGCATTTAGCACACTTTTCTTCATTGGTCAGTGCACTGTAAGTGAGTTGGGATGTGATGTTGTGGCTGTGCAGGACATTGGTTAGGCTACTTTTAGAATATTGTACATTATAGGAAAGATGTTAAACTTGAAAGGGTTCAGAAAAGATTTATAAGTATGTTGCCAGGCTTGGAGGGCTTGAGCTATAGGGCGGGACTGGATAGGGTGGGACTTTTTTTTCCCTGGAGCATCAAAGACTGAGAGGTTATCTGATAGAGGTTTATAATATCATGAGGGGCGTAGGTAAAACTAATTGCCAAATTCGTTTTCCCAGTGTCGGAGATTCCAAAACTAGAAGACCTAGTTTAAATGTGAGAATCATAGTGTCACAGTATAATAAGAGTCACACAGCATGGAAACAGACCCTTTGGTCCAACTTGTCCATGTTCCCGAAACAAACCAATCCCATTTGCCTATGTTCGGCCCACATCCTTCCAAACCTTTCTTATTCATGTACTTATCCAAATGTCTCTTAAATGTAACTGTACCCGGATCCACCATTTCCTCTGGCAGTTCATTCCACACACCAACTACTCTCTGTGTAAAAATCTTGCCACTTGTGTTTTCTAAAACTTTCTCTTCTCACCTTAAAAATATGCCCTTAGTTTTGAACTCCCCTACCCTAAGAAAAAGACCCTGGCTATTCACCTGATCTATGCCCCTCATGATTTTACAAACCTCAAAAGGTCACTACTCAACCTCCTATGCTTCAGTGAAAAAAGTCCCAGCCTATCCAGCCTACCTTTATAATCAAACCTTCCATTTCCAGCAACATGCTGCTAAATCTTTTCTGAACCTTTTCCAAATTAATAATATCCTTCCTATTGCAGGATGACTAGAACTATACACAGTACTCTGGAAGCGGCCTCACCAACATCCCATACAATCTCAACATGATATCCCAACACTGATACTCAAAGGTCTGAGCAATGAAGGCAAGCATGCTAAATGTCTTCTTAACTACCTTGTCTATATGTGGCACAAATTTCAAAGAATCATGTACCTAAACCTCTAGGTCTCTCTGTTCTACAACACTACCCAGGGCCCAACCATAAACTGTACAAGTTCTACCCTTGTTTGTTTTATCAAACTGCAATACCTCTGGTTCCTACTGTCAAGCCAATTTTGTATACAATTGGCAAGCCCTCTCTTAATCATATGTAATCTAACTTTACTAATTAGTCCACTGTGCAGAACCTTGGCAAAGGCTTTATTAAAGTCCATGTAAATAACATCCACTACTCTGCCCTTTTCAATCTTTTTGGTTACACCCTAAAAAGAACTCAATCAAGTTTGTGAGACACCATTTCCCTTGCCCAAAGCCATGCTGACTATCCTTAATCGGTCCTTGCCTCTCCAAATGCATGTAAATCCTATCTTTCAGAGTCACCTCCAACAACTTAGTTATCATCGATGTCAGACTCATAGGTCTATAGTTCCCAGGCTTCTCCTTACAGTTTTTCTTTAAAAAAAACACAACAGTGTTCCGGCATTCCATGCATGATTACAGATGATTCAAATATCTCTCTTAGGGGCCCTGGAATTTCTTCACTAACTTCCTACAATGTCATGGTATACACTTCATCAGATCACAGAGATTTATCCACCTTTATGTTTTCTAAGACCTCCAGCACTTCCTCTTCTGTAAAGTGAACACTTTTAAAGACATCAATATTTATTTCCTTGAGTTCTCAGCCTCCATTTCTTTCTCGACAGTAAAAACTGACACAAAATATTCAGTTAGTACCTCTCCCAACTCCTGATGTTCAACACATATATGACCTCATTGAGCTTTCAGGGGCCCTCTTCTCTCCATAGTTGCTCTTTTGCTCTTAATGTACTTTTCGAATCTCTTTGGATTATTTTTAACCTTCCCTGCTAAGGATACCTCGTATCACCTTTTTGCTCTCCTGATATCCCTCATGATAATGCCCCTCCACTCTTTACAGTCCTCAAGAGATTCATTTGATCCCAGTTGTCTACATCTAACCAGAACTTCAATATCTTCATTCATTCTGAGAGGGGTAAATTTTAAAAGGAACCTGAGAGGCAACTTTTTTGCACAGAGTGTAGTACATATATGGAACGAACTGCCAGATGAAGTGGTAGAGCCAGGTACAATAACAACATTTAAAGAATATTTGGACAGATGCATGAATAGGAAAGTTTTAGAGCAATATGGACCAAATGCAGAAAAGTGGGGCTACTTAAGTTTGGAATACCTAGTCAGCATGGATGGGTTGGACTGAAGGATCTGTTTCTGTGCTCTATGACTTGATTATTTTATATTCCTATCAACCATTCTGGATGCCCAATTGGCAAAAGTTCTGTTTAGTTACGTTAATATGCTTGCCTCAGAAGTTTAACTAGGTACTAATATTTTAGCACCATATGTGCCAAGATGGTGATACATCAAGATAAAAATATCCACTTATTTCATTCCTCCTAAATAATTATTGTACAATTATCATAGAATCCCTACAGTGCAGAAAGAGGCCATTTAGCCGATGGAGTCCACACCGACTCCCTGAAAAACATCTCCCTCAGATCCAGATCCCCACCATATCCACACATTTACTACCGCTACCCCACCTAGCCTACACATTCCTGGACTCTATGGGCAATTTTAGCCAATCCACCTAAGCTACACATCTTTGGACTAAAGATCTTGTTCCCTTGGTTGATCAATCAATAACTTACAAGTGAATGTGAGCACCTACCAGCAATCCAAACAGCATGGTGAGCACAATACATGATGCAACATGTGAGTATATTGCATAACCACAGACTGGACATATGTCATAGAGCACTGAGTGGTTGTTCCACCTACTGGAAATTTTTACTTTGAAAGCCAGCTCTTTAGTGCTCCGTTCCTTCATGCTATGGGTAACATTTGCCTCCTGTAGTGTCAGTCGTGTGCTGCACATTTCTGGCACTAACTGCGCCAGATGTCACTTTGATCAGGGAGATACCACTCATTCAGGGAGTATCAGCTGGCAGTAGGCACGTCTTATCATCAGTCATCATTGCAACACTGATTGGACACTAGCACCACCATTTCAGATCTCAGCTCTCCAGCTAATACATTCCCCTAAACACATGCAATTCTTGCCTTCAAAGTCAAGAAGAACCCTTATCAGCACAAATTTAAGGAATCATTAACTAGTTGCAGGTTAATTACTTATTGATTTTGATACATTTTTGTTACAATTGTTGAAATATTTGGCAGTTTCTAAAATTTGATGTTGCTGAAGTCTACGGGGAATTGTATAGCAAATGCTAAAGGAACTTTATTTGAATTCAGGATTCTGCACAAGTCATTTGCTGCTTCAAATGGATGCTGTCATTTTCAGCTCTCTTCACCTACAGAGTAACGCAGAATGAGCAAAATTAGCACAGAATAAGGTGAGCCATTGGAAGTCAGAGGATAAGATTAAGGATTCACAGCAGGAGCCTTCTCCATCCAGCACGCTGAGGGAGCAATTCCTTTGCTTGCGCCTGAGTTAAGAGTAGCATACAGCTGTTTTTGCTTTACCAAGGATGTTCTCACTGAAATTTATTATCTTCTGCAGCCACAACTGCAACCTCTGAGTTGGACAATGCTAGCAGCTGTGAAGATGACTGTGGATAGGAATTTTTCTGCATTCAGTTCCTTCCAAGCTGAGGCAGGTGGTATTTGTTACAGCCCCCTGTTGCATAAGGGAGATAACTGATGGTTAAAAGTACAAGAGCACTGTATAAGTTCCTTCCTCCCTTGCCAGAGAGAAGTAAGTGAGCAATCAGATTGAGTTTTCACACGTTCACATCCAGTTGCTATTTTTATATAGCATATCGTGCTGGTGAATTTCAGCACCCTGATTCCTGTCATCTTCCTTTTATTCCCTGTCAAAAAGTGTGTTGCTGGGAAAGCACAGCAGGTCAGGCAGCATCCAAGGAGCAGGAGAATCTACGCTTCAGGCAAAAGCCCTTCATCAGGGCTTATTCCTTTTCCTGATGAAGGGCATATGCCCAAAACATCGATTCTCCTGATCCTCGGATGCTGCCTGACCTGCTATGTCTTTCTGATCTCCAGCATCTGCAGTCCTCACTTTCTCTTCCTTTATTCTATGGCAATTTGAGCCCCCATGACGAGATCAACAGTGGGATCACTGGATGACCGGAAATATACTTTGATGACAGGCCTGAAAACCGTACTGTACATCTCATGGCTAGCATGTATATAATGAAAGCCACATTGTCACATAATCCCGCCAATCCAGTGATTAAACCTTAACATCACTGAATCCCCGGATACTGAGATGGGGGAGGTGTGGTTTGGAGACTGAGCTTACTGGAGACTAGTCGAAGCAGTAGGGGTGTTAGATGTAGGAGCGGGAGTGGCTTTCAGCTGGCCCCCTAGCACCCCATATCACACCTCCCCAATTCCAAGTCAATTCTTCCATGCACTATGTACCTGTCAACAGGGGACATCTGTTAAGAGAGTTCAGGAAACCTGAAAATGCAGCAGAGTCATTTGAATCCTATTATATCCCTCACTCATGAAAAACCTCATGGATTCAGTAATTATTGCTATGAAGTAGTTCATGATGAGCCTTATTGGTGTGCTGGATTCCCCACTGACGTCCATTAAAATCAGGGACAGGGTAAGTTGTTTTATAATGAGGACCTGGTCTATTCTCCCAGACTCCCACGCCCACACCATTAAGCCCATTCTAGTGTGCTCCATTTCGTTCCACCAGAAGTCTCTGGAAACTATCAACACACTGATTGGGTTGACACATGTCAGGGACATTATTTACTTTTACTTAACTTCCTTGATGTAATAAAAAGAACTGAATGTAAGCTTGCACATATGACCTAAATAAACCAGCTTTCTGATTACATTCTGCTGCCTATTATTTGATTAGATTAGATTACCTACAGTGTGGAAACAGGCCCTTCGGCCCAACAAATCCACACCGACCCTCCAAAGAGAAACCCACCCCCACTATATTTAGGTAAAAACAATGACTGCAGATGCTGGAAACCAGATTCTGGATTAGAGGTGCTGGTAAAGCACAGCAGTTCAGGCAGCATCCGAGGAGCAGTAAAATTGACGGTTTGGGCGAAGCCCGAACCATGACTAATCCACCTAACACTTCAGGCAGTTTAGCATGGCCAATTCACCTGACCTGCACATCTTTGGACTGCGGGAGGAAACCAGAGCACCAGGAGGAAACCCATGCAGACACGGGGAGAATGTGCAAACTCCACACAGACAGTTACCTGAGGTGGGAATTGAACCCAGGTCCCTGGCGGTGTGAAGCAGCAGTGCTAACACTGAGCCACTGTGCCACCCATAATGGAAAGGCCTGATCAGCCAGCAGGTTTGTCTTCATGCTTTGGCAGTTTCATTGAGGGGAAAGTGTGGCTTCGTAAAATAAGCAAAGATTCTACTTGAAGCATGAAAAAATTGCCAGAAGAGCCTGCTGAGTGCTGCAATGTATTTTTGTATTCAGTGGAGACTTCAAAAAGGCAGACATAAGAGCTGAATGCATTGAAAGCAGCACCGATGATTGGTTTAAATGTGGCATCCACTCCAAGAGGTCTTGTTAAAATTCAACTGGATGCATGCTCAGACATACGCTTATATTTCCTTGGTAACCACCTACGCTAACGCAATGTCAATCCACAAACAAAAATACACGGGCAGCAAATGTTATGTTCTGACTGCTTTTCTGAAGTAATGCCTGGTGTGGTTGTTGAAATAACTTAGAATTTCCTTTCAAAAAGAACAATTTGACTTCTTACGTGTTACAATGGCAGCTTTACTTTGACCCTGGAAATGTTTACAGTCTGACAGATTTTAATTTGCATGTCCCCAGTTTGAAATTTGTAACCTACTCACACTGTTTCAGTAAAAGCACAATACGGATTTTCTCCAGAATACCTTGTTTTCTAAAAAGCCACAATGTCTTATGAAGGACAAATGTGTCCGCAGTTCTTCCCGCAAATTAAGTGTCGGTAAATTGACATTCTATGTGCTTCCGCGTTCTCGTCACCGGGCACCTGCTCATCTCTTGCTCTCACTCTTTTATCTGCTATGGTGTTATAATTGCTGACTGAGGAATCTCTCTCTCTCATTTGTCAAACCCAGTCACGACCGCACATGCTAGCAGCAGTTAATAGAATTCTGTGAAGTAGCACAGTGATACTATGTTCCCCTTGCCTACAGCCATTCCTTTCCTGGAATCAAAGAGAGGAGTTACAAATGCAGGAGAATCCGACTGACATGCAGTGCATGTATTTGGTGTGTTACTCCTCCGAGCTCTGCTTGCGTAAATGAATCAATACGCCTCCAGATGGGGTCTTCCAGAAATCCTGTGGAAATGCCACCTGCATTCTAAACAGCAAGATTGTCTCCAGAGATTGAGCTTTCAGAAGCAGAGCTGTTTCAAGATGAAGTGGAGGATAGCTCAGGGCTGAAAGTGCAGACGCAATAGGGGAGCCCTGCAGTGTAAAAATACTGAATTATTCATTCTTATCCTCTACTTGTTCCAGAAGAATGCTGAGCACTCTGCTGCTATCAGCCTCATTCACTATCACTTTACTCTAAGTCTTGAAGAATGTATTATAAGGTCTGCTACAGTTACATCTCTACTTACTTTAAGCATATGTTTATTTGTTACAAAGGCAACATTTTTCCAGCTAACCTACATGGAAACTCTGAGCTCAATTTTCACTCCCATTTGTGTTGAGTACAACAGTGGATGGATATCAAAATTCACAGAGTTGCACCATTCTGCCCTCAGGTGGTTTTGGGAGTCAGCAAAACCAAATGCCAGGTATCCAATTAAAATTAATCATGCCAACATACACCACACCGTTACTGTGTCTTCTGTAAATTATGCCCACCCCTTCTATTTATATGGCAACTCTGACACAAGCACATCTGTTCACGCTCACAAAAGACCGTCATTCATTCCCCCTTCCCAGGTTTGATCCAGGCTTTTTGTTCCAAAATCATCACTATTTTCCATGCTTCAGAGACTATTCTGGCCTCTCCAGCAGGGAATCGTCACATCTATCTGAAAGAGCATAGTATATCTCAACAGCCTACTCTGTCATATCCTCACTCAGCTGAGAAAGGAGCAACTTCAAGTGAAGTAAGACATCACCCCTGAGCCGTTCCTTGATATCATTGCCTTGCATAAAGTCACCAGCCAGATAAAAGTGTCATAGTCACACTCTCTCACTAAAGAGAGAGAGAGACAACTGGTTTAACCTGAGGGCTAGTATACCCCAGGCAAGGGGCAAGGTTGAGAAGGCAGGATCTTCACGGTGACCTCAGCTGGTACGTTAATTGAATTTTGGCATCACTCTGTGCCACAAACTGGCTGTTCAGCCAACTGAGCTAACTAACCCCCTGCCTTGTTTAACTACATGATTGAACTGTGTAGCATGGTGTGTGATTAGTACAGAACAATGCATTGCACATTAGTAACCATTCTAAACTTTCAGATCTTCATCACATAGAATCATAGAGATGTACAGCATGGAAAAAAAAAGATTCTTCAGTCCAACTCATCCCAAAAGTAATCTAGTCCCATTTGCCAGTACTTGGCCCATATCCCTCTAAACCTTTCCAACTCATACACCAATCCAGATTCCTTTTAAATTTGTAATTGTGCCAGCCTCCACCACTTCCTCTGTTAGCTCATTCCATACACGCACCACCCTCTGCATGAAAACATTGCCCCTTAAGTCCCTTTTATATCTTGTCCCTCTCACCCTAAGCCTCTGTTCTCTAGTTTTGACTCTCTCACCCCAGGGAAAATACCTTGTCTATTTATCCTATCCATGCCCCTCATGATTTTATAAACTTCTATAAGGTCACCCCTCAGCCTCCGACGCTCCAGGGAAAAACAGCCCCAGCCTGTTCAGCCTCTCCCTATAGCTCAAATCCTCCAACCCTGGCAACATCCTTGTAAGTCTTTTCTGAACCCTTTCAAGTTTCACAATATGCTTCCTGTAGGAAGAAGATCAGAATTGCACGCAACATTCCAAAAGTGGCCTATGAATTCAACGGGAATAAGAAATTGGGAGAAGTGTGAAATATGCTGCTCTCAACCAAGACAAACATTTACTTGAGATTTCCATGTGTGAACATTCTTGTTCATAATCAGGAACAGTTTGTTTGTGTACAAAGATATGAATTGTAAGCTTTTTGTGTGCATAGGTGGAACTGCAGCTTCCTTTTATGATTCTTGTAATCCTTCTCTCTTTTTTTTCCCTACAAATTCCAATTAAATGACTCATGGACAGTTCCCTTCGTAAACCCTCTCAGGTGGGAAATAGAAAAGCACTTGCAAGAAGAGCTGACTAAATTCACCGATGGAAAGGAATTAATTGATTAGGCAGCATCATGATACAGCGACCTGCCACAACTATGTACCAGACTAGTTCTCAGGCACAAAAAGGATCAAGATGTTATAATAATCCAGGTAATTCCAAACCAGTGGGTCAAAGTTATAGAACTCCCTTGCTAATGGCATTCTGGGCGAATGAATTGCAGTGGTTCAAGAAGGCATCTCACTACCACCTTTACAAGGGTAACTTGGGGTGAGCAATAATTAAATAGAATCCTGACAGTGCAGGAAGAGGCCATTTGACCCAAGAAGTCTGTACCAACCCTCCAAAGAGCATCCCATCCTATCCCCATAACCCCACATTTTTACCATAGTTAACCCACTTAGCCTGCACACTACGGCACAATTTTTAACACGGCTAATTCATCTAACCTTTGTTGGAAGGAACTGGAACTCCTGGCAAAAACCCACTCAGACATGGGGAGAACATGTAAATTCCACCCAGCCAGTCACCCAAGGCTGGAGTCAAACTCAGGTTCATGGTGCTGTGAGCCAGCAGTGCTAAGCCATAAACGTTGGCCGAGAACAAAATATTAGATAGGGGTGTCATGGATAAATTGATTGATAGATGTAGGGTGGAATGTTTAGGAGCCTGAACAATATCGAGGATGTTGAGAAATCTGGGAAAATCACACGAAAAGTCGAGGAGACCTTTCCTTTCTCAACTGTGGGAGCAACCCATTGCATTTTAAAATTGACCTCTGAGCTTTAGGGTGAGATTCTCTCTCAGCAGCAGTTTGATGGTTAAGAATGAGGATTACATCATTAACATGTAGCTTCATAATCTACTACCTGCTGCAAGGAAATTAGATGTTGACAATTTATGGTATGAAAATCAGAGTGGGTATCTGATGACATCAGCTTAGCACTTGCTCCTCCAGGCTGCCATCTTCGACATCTGGCAACAATGTCTCAAGGCAGGCTCTCTGGGCATCAGTCATGTGTACCGAGTGCCCACAAACACTGGCATCTGAGAACCCTCATGGAACCTTTCCAATTGATTTGCAGAACACTCTTTTAAAGCCATACTTCAAGGCTCATCAGTAACCAGCACTGAAATGCTGCAGTAAGGACACTTCACCCACAAGAACAGGTAACCAGATCACTGATTGGACCAGAATGTATCTCAGGGTTTCTCCCTTGCTCTCTTAGTGTTCACTCACTTAGCATTCTCTGATTGTTCACAGTATCCTTGCCTCCCCATCCTTTGTCATGTCATACTTTTTAGCTCAATTGCGATTCAGCCAGAGCTGAAACTTTCACAGTACTGCAGCATCGACTTGCTGTTTAGCACACATACTGACCTACGCTGCTGGTCAGTGGTAATTAGTAATGAGAGAGTGGACATCCTGCTTTACGGTAGAGTGAGACATCAATCACACATCACACACATGTTAGCTGCCTACTCAGCAAATGCACTGCATGATTTTTCAACCAAATGGCTATGTCTCAAAAAATGTGGGGAGTCGTTCTCCATCAGGTCAATGTTGGGTGGAGGGGCTGCTGTCAGTCAGGTGGTCTCAGGGCTATCACTCAAGGTCTAGTCATCCCTTTCCTGAGGTTGTCCATCAAAAATGTCATGGGGCTGGAAAACAATCATGGCAGGGGCCCCTAAAGTGAATAGGAAAGAGGGACTGGACGATAGGCAGTCCTTAATGGTGATAGGGGATAGGGCCATTCAAAGCTGGAGTTAAAGTGTAGAGGTATTTGTTCAGCTGGGGATAAGGTAACAAGGATGGTATTGGGGAGAAAGTTGAGAAATTAGAGGGTAAGAAGTATAAGCTGGAAAGGCATAAAGTGTCTGGGAGGGGGGAAGGTTATTGACAGTGACCACCATCTTGACCTCCTGGAGCCAGCATACAGGATTATGGTGGGCTTCATTAAAGTGAAATGTCAGAGTTCAGGGGCTAAGGGGAGGTTGGAGATGCATCACCATGCAATGGGTTTCCACATGCTGCAGGGGAGTGATGGAAATGGACTGTTTAGGAAATGCAAGGTAAAAAGACACTTGAAGACACTGGTGGGGAGTAGCTAGCTAAGCCCATGCTCAGGGTGTCCACCATGAGCTGCCATCACTCATCATTTACTGGTAACTAGAAAATATCTGACTTAATGTCCAGGATTGGCAGAGTGAGTGTCAGTTTGGTGGGTAAAAGCTCAGGGATCAATTCTACAGCACGGGAGGACATTGAAAGGGCACTGGGGTCATGGTGTGCTTGAAAGATGCAGCGACACTTCATTTGCAGCCATATTGATAAGCATGTGAAATATATGAGGTCTGAAAGTATAATGTTCAAATACTGGCCCCAGCCTGTATCCACCATGTCACTGGCCCTTGCAAGTCGCACATTAAGACTTAACTTAAGCAGATTTTATCGCCAATGATTAAAAGAAGAGGGTACTGGCCACATCTAACACAGAACTTGAGAGACATCCAAGGAGACTGTAGTGCCCTTTACACCTGCACTGTTTGAGGCAACTCTATGTCATGCTAACTTCCACAATTGATGTGGGATTGAGTTGGGATGTGAATAGGATTGTGAAGAAGGTATTTGGTATGCTTTCCTTTATTGGTCAGAGTATTGAGTACAGGAGTTGGGAGGTCATGTTCTGGCTGTACAGGACATTGCTTAGGCCACTTTTGGAATATTTTGTGCAATTCTGGTCTCCTTCCTATCAGAAAGATGCTGTGAAACTTGAAAGAGTTCAGAAAAGATTTACAAAGATGTTGCCAGGGTTGGAGGATTTGAGCTATAGGGAGAGGCTGAACAGGCTGGGGCTGTTTTCCCTGAAGCGTCGGAGGCTGAGGGGTGACCTTATAGAGGTTTACAAAATTACGAGGGGCATGGATAGGATAAATAGACAAAGTCTTTTCCCTGTGGTGGGGGAGTCCAGAACTAGAGGGCATAGGTTTAGGGTGAGAGGGGAAAGATATAAAAGAGACCTAAGAGGCAACATTTTCACTCAGAGGGTGGTACGTGTATGGAATGAGCTGCCAGAGGATGTGGTGGAGGCTGGTACAACTGCAACATTTAAAAGGCATCTGGATGGGTATATGAATAGGAAGGGTTTGGAGGGATATGGGCCGCATGCTGGCAGGTGGGACTAGATTGAGTTGGGATGTCTGGCCAGCATGGACGAGTTAGACCGAAGGGTCTGTTTCTGTGCTGTAGATCTCTATGACTCTATGACTGCTGTGTATTGCTCACTTAGCTGGTGCAACAAATGTATGAATTAGGTAGCTATCTCAGAGAGCCAGGAGAATTCCAAACCTGGGTCTTTGCTATTAGGCGCTATGTGTCTCATTATATTGAGCAGAATGTGCAGCCATCATTTGTAAAATATGCCATGAGTGACACTTATCTGAGCTAAGAACCTGCTCTGTTCCCAACACAGGTCCCTGCAGGAGGAGGCCACAGATGGGATGTTCATTGGAGTATCTGCCTTGCTAAGAAGGTGAGAAAAGATACAAGTGGAGAAGGGCCAGCAGCAATCCCAGATCCAACAGTAATCCCAGGTCCAGCAGCAATCCCAGGTCCAGCAGCAAGGCCAGGTCCAGCAGCAGGGCCAGGACTTAGCAGCAAACCACAAGCTTACAAGGAGTGACAGGTGAGGTGTGTGGGACTGCTCAGTGGTGCACCCACAACTGCTTCAGGACACTGATTTATGACATCTGTGCAAGATCACACCCAGGACACTTCGTTTCTCCATGATGAGGACATAGAGTCATAGAGTCATACAGCACGGAAACAGATCCATCAGTCTCATTCATCCATGTTGATCAAGTTTCACAAACTAAGCCACTCCCAATAGTCTGCATTTGGCCCACATCCCGCGAAACTAATTAGTACACCTTTCCAAATGTCTTGTACCTACATCTACCACTGCCTCTGACAGCTCACTCCACATACGAACCACCCTCTGCTGCTTAGGTTTCTTTTATATCTTTCACCTCTCACCTTAAAAATATAGTTTTGAACTCCCTCACCTTAGGGGAAAAAAAATTTGCTAATCACCTTATCTATGATGTGGGGGTGCCAGTGTTGGACTGGTGGACAAAGTTAAAAATCACACAACACTCTCAGTGAATCCAGGGAGAACTAGCCATTTGGATACAGAACTGGCTCAAAGGTAGAAGACAGAGAGTGTGGTGGAGAATTGTCTTTCAGACTGGAAGCCTGTGACCAGTGGAGTGCCATGGGGAGTAGTGCTGGGTCCACTGCTTTTTGTCATTTAGATAAATGATTTGGATGTGAACACAAGAGGCATAGTTAGTAACTTTGCAGATGACACCAAAATTGGAGATGTAGCGGACAGCGAAGAAGGTTACCTTGGATTACAACAGGATCTTGATCAGATGGGCCAATAGGCTGAGGAGTGGCAGATGGAGTTTAATTCAGATAAATGTGAGGTGTTGCATTTCGGGAAAGCAAATCTTAGCAGGACTTATACACTTAATGGTAAGGTCCTAGGGAGTGTTGCTGAACAAAGAGACCTTGGAATGTAGGTTCATAGCTTCTTGAAAGTAGAGTCGCAGGTAGAAAGGGTAGTGAAGAAGGCGTTTGGTCTGCTTTCCGTTATTGGTCAGAGTATTGTGTACAGGAGTTGGAAGGTCATGTTGCGGCTGTACAGGACATTGGTTGCAATTCTGGTCTCTTTCCTATCGGAAAGATGTTGTGAAACTTGAAAGGGTTCAGAAAAGATTTACAAGGATGTTGCCTTTGAGGAGAAGAAAAGGAGGAAGCTCTCTTTGTCCATGACAGTGCTTAGCTGCATAGGATGCCACAAGAAAGTCAGGACCTGACTGACATCCACTTCCAGTGGAAGAGAGCTGGGTCCAGCATATAATTCTGGAATGTAAGGTGGTCACTGGTCAGCATGCCAGGATTTTGTTTCCATTTTGAAGGTAAACCGCAGCTTCTATTTGTTTTGTTTATGTTCATTTCTGATGACTGCAAACAAAAGGGTCATCTTTGGAATTGTCTGAATGTTTGCCTTTCTGTGATGGTCCCCCACTGGACAGTGTTAAAGTGCTGGTCTGCAGTCTGCATTGGGGACAAAGCAGCAGTGACTTAGAGAGACATGATGTGGAGGAGCCAGTGTTGGACTGGGGTGGTCTAAGTTAAAAATCACACAACACCAAGTTATAGTCCAACAGGTTTATTTGGAAGCTCTAGCTTTCGAAGTGCAACTACCTGTTGAAGGAGCAGCGCTCCAAAAGCTAGTGCTTCCAAATAAACCTGTTGAACTATAACTTGGCATTGTATGATTTTTAACTTAGAGAGAGAGGTTGATACAATGTGGCTAAAGAGTGCAAGGTTTTTTTGCATGTAGTTAGACAGAAACTGGGGGAAGAAAGTGGATCTGTACGTGCCAGGAAATGTCAGCCATGCCAGCTGTGTTTATGGCTGATGTACCATTAAATTGCCAGTAAAGGGCAAGTCCAGAATGCCAATACCTGGTCAGATGTTTGGCTGGCACCAGAAGTGTTTGTCTTTTCCAGGATATCCACGCAGTGGTGATTGTATTTGTTGCATTTGAGGGCGAGGATCAGAGGAGAGAGTTATCACATGAGTGATAATGAAGTGAGTTTGGGATGATAAAGTGAGAAATCTCACGAAACCTGATGGAGAGAAACCCTCCGTGAAACTCAGCAAAATTGACACTTAGCCAAAATATCATAATATTAAATCCATAAGATAAAATGATCTGTGTATTCATACAACACAGATAGTAAAGGTAACAGAATGCTGCCAAATGTACCGTGCTGTCAGAGTGAATTATAGGTGATAGGTTCTTAATCTTGCTGTCATTACAGCATCAAAGGATCAGAGATGAAAAATAAAAAGCATTTCAAAAAGAAGGTAGCAAGATTTCAAGGACAGGATAGGGTAAATAGAAGTGTCTACAAGGATATTGTAACTAGATATAGTAGAATGGCTCTAGAAAAAAACAACTGACATAGAAGATTTAGGGAAAATGGAAAAAATATATTCATCTTATTGTCATTGTTTGATCTTCCATTACAGGAATTTAAAGCAGCAGAGATCAAAAGACAAAGATATTGTGTGGAAAATGAGCCATCCTTGAACATGTATTATCCAGTCACACACTTTGCAGCTGAAGGTTTTGCCGGCATGGTTGTGAAGTATGCAAAGGTTTGGAGGAATATCCGATTGAAGGAGATAGGCAACTAATCAAAATTCAACAAAATAAAAACAGCAATGTAAATGGTTTGGCTGAAGCAGAAAACCATAGCTGGAAGTCACTCATAGTTTACACTGATGAGAGTCACAGATTAATAAATCATACCATGACCCAAGGAAAAATTGTGTTATTAAATATTTATAAATTTAGAAGTCTTCTTATGATATCTTTATACAAATTTCAAAGAGTAACTGCAGCCTAACTAAAGTCTTTGAACAGAATATTAACATCAATATTCACACCTCAGCCATTGTGATGGGGCAGAAGTCATGTTACAAAAATTTCAAAGCTGAGAAAGATTCTAATTTTCAAATGGCCAGTGCTTTTTAATAAATATTTTTAGCAGTTAACTAGCATGCAGATTCCAAAAGTGTCCGGTAATCAAAGGATTTATCTGTGTTTTTTAATTTCAAATGTTTTTGCCATATGTGTGACAAAAGGCAAATGGAAATCATTGAGGTTGAGATAAAACAATAAATAAGAGAAATATTTAATCACAAAAAAGACAAGTAGATTTTAGTCTTTCAATTTAGTAGTACTTAGTAATATTTCAATTCATCAGTGCAGCAACCAACTGCATTTTTTTGCCTTAATAGTTTTGGTTTCATGTCAAACTGCCGAGATTACAAATACATAATGTTGTTTGCAACTAAAGTGTGCCAGAGCACCTGATGCCCAATTTAATGGGAACTCTATTTAGTGACAAAAAATCTGCAGATGCTGGAATTCAAGGTAGATGAGCAGAAGGCTGGAAGAACGCAGCAAGTCAGGCAGCATCAAGAGATGGAATGAGAAGGGTTACACCCAGAATGTTGACTTTACCACCTCCTGATGTTGCCTGGCTTGCTGTGTTCTTCCAGCCTCCTGCTTATCTAACTCTATTTACTGGGCAACAAATCCAAAAGTCTCTGACTTGGGCAAAGAGGCAAATGTGCATGTGCACCCTCATTAACATATTGTCTTTGGACATCCTCATTTCAAGTATAGTGCCTACTCTGTGTCCAGAGTTGCTGCCATGGGTGAAATAAACAGGTCAATTTTCATCCACATACCTTTGAGGACATGGGACAGCATATCCCATGATATAGAAGGATCCAGACTGAGGAATTTGATTATTTTTCCTTCCTTCTCTGTCATTGCCCTGTCTCATGGTTAAGTAATGGGACCATTCAACCATCCTATCCAGTCCACAGAGATGGATTTTGCAGGGGTTTTGTCTGAAAACTCATGGATCTAGCTTCAAGGATATGAGCATTTGTTCAATCGTATTCCTGTAGATGCAATGGACACACTGCTCATGGGATTTCTCTACCACTCTTATGTGTCACTGGTACAGTCCAGGTCTCGCTACAGTACAGGACAGTGGTGTTGACAACTGATTTCTATACCAGAACATTTGTTGGCATATGCATATCTAACTATTTAAATAGGCACTGACTGAGTTTTAGATCTTTGTGGAGGACACCATGAAGGCATCATGGCTGTTTCATTGGTAATCATGACTGACATGCAGAAAATGAACAAATAAATCACTCAGTTTTCTACTAAAGTGAGCAGTCCCAAACTAGCATGTCATAGGATGTGACCAAATCACTGCAAAAAGTTGATTTCAGCTGTCGTCTTGAATTGTTCACCTTCATAAAATTTACCAGAATGAATTTCCTGGTGAAAGAAACCAATAAAAAGGAAATAATTAAACCTGATATTCATTCTTACAATTGCATTAAAAGTTCCAAGGTTTTGTTGAAGAACTTCCAATGGAGAAATTTGAACATTCAGTTTGATTCTCTCACTGTGGTCTCTGAGATCTCCAATACAGATGTTGCTGAAAGTGATCAACACATTCAATGACGGCCGATTTTCAGTAAAGCAGGCATGCATGATTCCATAGATTCTTGCTTTTAACAGCTATAAACATTCACCTTTTTCAGTTAATTGCCAAAGAAACAACATTTTTAAAATGCATTAGTACAATTTTGTTATTTTTCAATTGTTGGGTGGCACGGTGGCTGAATGATTAGCACTGCTACCTCACAACGCATGGCACTCAGCTTTGATTCCAGCCTTAGGCAACCATCTGTGTGGAGTTTGCACATTTGCCCCCTGTCTGTGTGGATTTCTCCTGCATGCTCCAGTCTCCTCTCACAGTGTAGGTTAGGTGGATTAGCCGTGGGATATACCGGGTTGGGTTGGGTCTGGGTGGGATGCTCTTTGGTGTGGACTTCCATATTGTAGGAATTCTACGTTGGACTTTTAGTGCCTACTAATTATTCATTAGTAATGAATTTGGCGGTTAGCATGAAGAATATTTCTCTGCATAATTTTTATCCTTGTGTCAAATCCCTCCATGGTTTTACTTAACTGCTTAAATACTTTGACAATTTTGTATAACTTCAACCCTAGCCTCATGTACTTCGCCTGTTAGTCAGACTCCATCATTGGTACACATGGCTTCAATCTTTTAAGCCTGAAGCTCTGGAACTCCATCAATCTGTTATTCCACTTTTCCAGTCTTCTTTAATGTCCTCCTCAGAGCCAATCTCTTTCTTCTGGTTCTTAGTCGCTCCACCTTTTATCATCATTTCCCGGTTTTTAATATTGTACATGGGTGATTTTCCTTAGTTGAATGCATTACATAAGTTAACATTCCTACTGTTTGATCTATATTGGTTTCATTTTGGGAAAAATCAGTATAATTTATTTATTTCAGTGAATTATTCATTTACTCAATTGTTTTTCCCAATTATTTAATTTGTAACATCATACTTTCAGGTGCTTATATGATTACATCTTGTCAATTACTTAATAATGCAGATGTCCTGTTAAAAAAAAATTCAGGCAAACATGCCTTATAAGAACAGGAATTATTGGAGAAACTCAGCAGATCTGGCAGCATCTGTGGACAGAAAGCAGAGTTTATGTTTTGAGTCCAGCAACCCTTCCTCAGAATTTCAGAACTTCCATTCTGAAGAAAGAACACTGAACTCAAAACATTACCGGTGTTCTGTCTCCACAGACTCTGTCTGACCTGCTGAGTTTATCTAGTAATTTCTGTTTTTGTTTAGGATCTCCAACTTTTCAGATCGTTGTTTTATGACCTCGAAGAAGTTGGGGCCACAAAGCCTTCTGATTCTTCTCATATGCCAATTTTCCTTTATCTTTGAGTCTATAACTTTCCTCAGTATATTCACTTTCTGAGTAAAGGATAATTTATTGGTATAGTTTTAAATGTGCTTTTCTGCAATTTAAATTTGTGTCCTCTTGAAATAAAAGATGACAAGTTAACAAAACTGCAGAATAGCACAACTTATGAAACATGTTTTTTTCTGTGAGTCTTATTTCATGATTAGATAAGTCAAAGAATATAGTTATTCCTCTAGTTTTGGTTAATTTAATTTCAGTCAGTTTTAACATGGCTGAAAGATACAGCATTGTTATAAATTTCCATTGCTAAATGAAGTGGATTCAAAAAAGAAAACACAATAAAATCCCATACGAATTTATTAGCAGTCTATGAAAGTTACAGTACATAAATATACAACATCCTACTTCCTCTGAAGTGAATGTAAAAAGACTATTGATCTGTCTCTTGGTACTTATATCTAACAATATTTCAGGGATGGGTTGGTTTCAATTCACATTATATCATTCTCAGAATAACACAGTGAATGACTAGGAGCCTATAGTACCCTTTGTTCTTGTTTAAGAAGTTAGTAAAGTTAATAAATTACAAATATACATTGTTACAGATATTTAAACATTTATGGAGCTACAGGATCATTCTGTCCTTCTGTTAATCACTGTATCTTATGAGAAAATTGTGTTCTATTCATGACGCATGAATTTTTGACGCAGAATTGTTAGTACATTTAAAACTAATAAGTTACACTATAAATAGTGGCTTGCAGTAAGTCCTGTACTTCAGAGCTATGATATAATTTCAATGTGTAACCAATTCAGTCTACTCCAAGTTGTTTTGTGGACTATTAGTGCATGTTGAAATCACATTCCAGAGTGAAGGGCTAACATTGAAAATAAAGTTCTTATTCCTCCTGCAATGGCATCTCCCGATTGTCCCACCAAGTAGCAACAAATTATCTGAATTTATACAGTAATGAAAGAATCATATTCATTGAGAGTCTTACTGAATCTCAAATTTTCCTTTCATTTTTTTTTCCTTTGCAGACAAGCCAATATGAAGGAGAGAAATAATACACTGTTTATTTTACTATACTGGTTTTCATCAGACTTGGAGACAGCCAGTCTTTTGAAAAGCAGACTGGCATTCAGCAGAGAAGTAAGATCATTATGTACTGGCTCCAAACTTGCCTTTCCATTTAAACTGGGTACCAGTGGACGCAGACCATAATCCTGAGAAGGAAGTAGAAGAGAGGTCCTAATTAGTGATTCATAGAACAGTACTACAGGAATGCTGACTTCTTCAAAGAACACAGGAATTTCTCATTTCACCACAAAATAGGCCAAAAGTCCACAAATTGGATGTCACAGAGAACACAAAATAGTGAATGTGTCTGGGGCATAGTCCATTTTCATGATACTGGATGAAACTAACAAAAGGACATTTAAAGAGGTGACAAAAGCCTTTCCATCAATATGTGATGACCTCAAACAATTTTCTGGGTTCCCTGGTATCACAATATCAAAGGATAATTCACTTGCTTCCTCGGCATTTCTGAAATGTGTGGAGCCTGACAACCAACAATGGACTTTCATTCTGTGCCATTGTACACATTACTCTCCAGGACTGTTTTTAACTATCTTCACCTGGCATAAATTGCACAACAATAAATCAAAAGTAATCTTGGAAGTCACTTATTGACTATGGAAGCTGCTGCTGTGGCTATTGCTATCATGGATAAGATCCTGAGAACATCGAGCAGAATGCTTGTCTATGGTTGAAACAGAAGCTACCTAGAACCTGAGGAGTGTAGATAAAATCAACCTTGATGTACTTTTGTACTGAGGAACTGATGGCAATGCAAGGCAACCGCATGGTGAATACCATTTTTGGCACTTTATATGCTTGGTGCATGAAATAGTTGGAGCACTAGGGTAGCATTGAAATCATAGCTATTTTTCTTTTATTTTCTCACTTTTGGCTTGGAATTGTGAGTTGCAGTTGAGAATTGAATTTGAACTTGGAACAACTGCTTGTTTAAAAAGAAAGAGACACCAGCAGATTGATGTGGCCTGAAAAGATAAAGCAGGTTAATTATTGCTCTGTGAGCACTGTAGGTGAACTGGCACTAAGATGGTGCCAGTTATGCTCAGGGACTGGCAGCTAGCTGGATGTTGAATTAGTCAATCAAAGGAGGACCAGTGTTGACCAGCCAACAACAGAGAACATTGTAAAAGAAAATCCAAAGAGTGAACTGGCTCTGACTGGGTTTTGAGCAGAAGGCAGTTTTGCTTTAGAAACTGTAGACTAGGGTTTTTTTTGGCCTTTGCACTCTCTAGTTATCCCCCAGCTATTGTTGGAAGTTCTGAGAAAAGAACGTCAGTCTGTAAGAAATAGGAAAAAGTTTCCAGAGGTCTTCAGAAGCTGTTTGTATTGACTGTTAACCTCAGAATTCAAGCAAGAGATACAGTCCTACTTTCCTGGAATATAACCCATTATCAAAGGATTTCATGAATGCCTGATTTCATCACTGAAACAGTTATCAAATAAACAGATTCCTAAGGTTTTATCTTCTTTTAGAATTTATCCCTTTACTGTATCAGTCTGTTGATATGATAGTAGGAGTTTATATTCAAAGATGGTTGGGTTTAGGTCATTGACATTTATTAGATTGTCTCATTGTTCATCAATGTTTTACTGAGGATATATTATTAATAATTATTTTATATTTTTTGTATAATTTATAAACTTGGTGTCCACGATCTGTTATTTGTAAAGTCTGGTTAGGAACAATTAAGCAATTTTGAGGGTCATTGAACAATTTCCACTATGTTACAAATGCAGTGACATTCAATCTGGTTTGGTTTGGATTGCTGTCCTGTGTCATAGCAGTCAGATGTAAGTATTTTCAAGTGATATAGATCTGGCTGCTGCCTATGGAATACCAGCATTTTCTTCCTGTTAGGGAATGGAAATGGTGATTATACAGTACAATTTGGAATTTTGGATTTTCAGGCTGAAGTATGGGTGCATTGAATATTAATTGACACTATAGAACATATAGAACAGTACAGCACAGAACAGGCCCTTCAGCCCTCAAATTTCTGTGACCATATGCATGTCCAATGGTCTCTTAAATGTCCCCAATGACCTTGCTTCCACAACTGCTGCTGGCAATGCATTCTATGCTCTCACAACTCTCTGTGTAAAGAACCCACCTCTGACATCCCCTCTATACTTTCCTCCAACCAGCTTAAAACTATGACCCATCGTGTTAGTCATTTCTGCCCTGGGAAATAGTCTCTGGCTATCGGCTCTATCTATGCCTCTTATTATCTTGTATACCTCTTCCTTTTCTCAAATGAAAAAAGTCTGAGCTCAGTCAACCTCAGTCAACATCCACAGCTCGACCCTCATCAACTTTTCTAGTCACATCCTCAAAGAATTCGATAAGGTTTGTGAGGCATGACCTGCCCCTCACAAAGCCGTGTTGACTGCATTTAATCAAGCCATGCTCTTCCAGATGGTCATAAATCCTATCCCTCAGAATCCTTTCTAACACCTTGCAGACGACAGACGTGAGACTTACTGGTCTGTAATTTCCAGGGATTACCCTATTTCCTTACTTGAAGAGAGGAATTACATTTGCCTCTCTCCAGTCCTCAGGTACGACTCCAGTGGAGAGCGAGGATGCAAAGATCTTCGCAAGTGGCAAAGCAATTGCATTTCTCATTTCCCAAAGCAGCCGAGGACAAATCTGGTCCGGGCCTCGACTTGTCAATCTTAATGTTTGACAAAATTTTCAGCACATCAGCTTCCTCTATCTCTATCCATTCCAGCATGAACACGTGCTCTTCAAAGGTTTCATTCACTACAAAGTTTGTTTCTTTTGTAAAGACAGAAGCAAAAAACTCATTTAGGGCTTCCCCTACCTCCTCAGACTCCACACATAAATTCCCTATGCTATCCCTGATCGGCTCTACTCTTTCTTTGACCATTCTCTTATTCCTCATGTAAGTGTAAAATGCCTTTGTGTTCTCCCTAATCCGTTCTGCCAAGCCTTTCTCATGCCCCCGCCTGGCTCTCCTCAGACCATTTTTGAGCTCCTTCCTCGCCTGCCTGTAATCCTCTAGAGCTGAGCTTGACCCTAGCTTCCTCCACCTTATGTAAGCTACCTTCTTCCTTTTGATGAGAAGCTCCACCGCTCTCGTCATCCAAGGTTCCTTTATCTTACCACTTCTTGCTTGTCTCAGAGGGACATATTTATTCATCACTTGCAACAACTGTTCCTTACACATGTCTATAGTGCCTTTACCATGGAGCAATTGCTCCCAATCTATGCTTCCTAACTCATGTCTAATCGCATCATAGTTTCCTCTTCCCAATTAAATATCCTCCCATTTTGCCTAATCCTCTCCTTCTCCATAGCTATGTAGAATGTGAGGCAGTTGTGGTCACTATCACCAAAATGCTTTCCCACCACAAAATCTGATACCTGCCCCGGCTCGTTTCCGAGCACCAAGTCTAGAACGGCCTCTCCCCTCATCGGCCTGTGGTAAGTTTTTTTATATCTGGATCTATCCTTCAGCCACCATTTGTAATTTCAAATTTTCTATTCACTGACATCATTTCCTATCAGGGGCGGCACAATGGCTCAGTGGTTAGCACTGCTATCAGGGACCCGGGTTTGATTCAAGCCTCGGGTGACTGTGTGAAGTTTGCACATTCCCCCCATGTCTGCATGCATTTCCTGCGGATGCTCTAGTTTCCTCCCACAATCCAAAGATGTGCAAGTCAGGTGAATTGGCCTTGCTAAATTGCCCCTAGTGTTAGGTTCATTAGTCAGAGGGAAATGAGTCTGAGTGGGTGAGTCTTCAGAGGGTTGGTGTGGACTTATTGGGCCAAATGGCCTGTTTCCACACTATAGGGAATCTAATCTATTAGTGGATACGCACATTATCACAGTCCCGAGACTCCAACTCGGCACCTCCCTCCAGACCTGTCCGTACTCCCCCCTCTGCCCAATTACCTTCACCCTCACCTTCATCCACTTATCGCATTCTCAGCTACCTACCCCCCCAACCCCACCCCACTCCCATTTATTTCTCAGCTCTCAGTCCACAAGTTTTATTCCTGATGAAGGGCTTATGCCCGAAATGTCAATTCTCCTGCTCCTCAGATGCTGCCTGACCTGCTGTGCTTTCCCAGCAACACACTCTCGACTCTGATCTGCAGCATCTGCAGTCCTCACTTTCTCCACATTAGTAGATCATAAGCATTCATGCTTGATGCTATCAGAAACCACCTTAAGTACATCTACAGTTTACCATTGCATGATAGCTTTTTTTCTATTCCTGATGAAGAGCTTTTGCCCGAAACGTCGATTTTACTGCTCCTCGGATGCTGCCTGAATTCTGTGCTCTTCCAGCACCACTAATCCAGAATCTGGTTTCCAGCATCTGCAGTCATTGTTTTTACCTAGCTTTTTTCTAATATTAAGTAAGAACAACTTAAATCTATAATAAATCTTTCTTTTCCATAAAGTATGTCTTCTAAAGCATGAAAATTTTGAAAAAAAAAACCATTCTCCAGTAAGACCATTGATGTGAATGCTATCTCACCATCTGTTATGAATCTGTTCAAGGGTCATTGGCAAGAGAGAAGCCACTTTTCACTACTGCTTCAATGGTCCCTGCTATTTGTTGTTAACTTTAAGTAATTATCAAAAGTTTTTAGGACATCTTCAAACTTAGCTGCACTTTCTTTGATGGCTTGCCCATTAATAACATCATTCCCAAGGAGGAGATTATGGTAGGGATAGAGTGGAGAAGATGAAAGGGAAACCAAAGAACACCAATCATCAAGCATTGTACCAAAAATTCCTTTGTCCATTAAAGCATTCAAATAAGGAAGGGATTGTCTAACTGAGAAAGGATTCATTGTCATCCTTCTTCTGTTGAATTGAAAATGGAGACAGCACCAAGTTAAGCATGGTTCAGGTTTGAAGTTTTTAATTGGAACTTTCAACGCAAAGCAAATCCATTTATTTTATGTGAGGAGGTGTTAAAGTTACTCCATCTCCTCTATCAGGTTAAAAAAAGACCCAAGTCGCAGCAATGTACCAGGTGAGCAGCCTTAAGGTGAATACATAACTCATCCATTTTATGAATTAATTTGAATACATTCAAGGCTTTTTCCAAGGCAAATTACTTCAAAGCTCTAGCTAAAGTCTGGAAATTTCCATAGTTTGAATGGATAGAATATTACTCATTATTTTTATCTGTGGTCTCTGTAAACTTGCAAATAGCCGGTTGCTATTAAAGTTCTACCTGCTTGAATATGTTTTAATTTAAAAGGAAACATCATGACATAAGTTAATACTATGAATTATAGGCACTTCCCCTAAACAGGATCCCAGCACTTATTTACTGAAACAATTAATTTTACAAACATTCCCATATACAGGGCTTCCCATGATCACACTGAATGTGTACTTTACAAGCCTCTTTCCAAATAATGGCTGACTGATGTGTTTGCTTGCAGTTTACTGAGGTGGACAATGTCTGTTCCTGTGGTTCATTGTTAAGAAAACCTATTTGCCAATTGCTCTCCTTCCTGGTTTAATACATAAAAATGCATCAGAAGCCCTTTCTGACTTCATTGCATCAGTTAACCCTAGCCATATGTTAACTATGGCAAATCTTGCTCTTCATTAACATAATCTTCAACAATTAAAATCTATTTTCTTTAAAGTTGCTGGTACCTCTAAAATGTACAATCACTAATCATGAGTTAAAACTTTACAAGGGCAACTTGAGATGGGCAATAAATGCTGGTCAGCTGGTAATATCGACGTACCATGGGTGAAAAATGTTCAATTTGCCCTTATACATAAAGTACAGTAAAAAATATAACAATACATCAAAATATATAACAAACTTAATTCTTTTTTAATTCACTTAGGGACAGCATTTGTTATCCAGACCTGGTAGGTGGGGATATTCTGCCTTCTTGAACCACTGGAATCCATTTGCTGTAGGTCAACACACAATGACTTTCGAGAGGGAGTTCAAGGATTTTGACACACTGACACTGAAGGAATGGCAATAGTTTTTTTTCTCCAAATCAGAAAAGTGAGTGGCTTGGAATGGAACTTGCAAAAAAGTTATTTTATGCACTTAATGCCCTTGTCCTTCGAGAAAGTTGTTGCCTTGAGCTGGAAGGTGCTGTTGAAGGAGTCTTTTGGAATTCTTTGTTGCATCTTGTAGATGGTCACACTGCTGTTATTGAATATCAATGGTGGAGGAAGTGAATGTTTATGGATGTGGTGCCAATCAAGCAGGCTGCTTTTTATTGGATTATGTCAAGCTTTATCACTGTTGACGAAAGTGCACCCATCCAGAAAAGTAGGGTGCACTCTATCACACGCCTGACTTGTGCCTTGTTGGTAGTGGATGGGCTTTGTGAAATCAACAGGTCAGTCACTCATTGCAGGATTCCTGGCATCTGCCTACTCTTGTAGTCACAGTACTATATTGCGAGTCAAGTTCAGTTTCCGGTCAGTGGTAACGTCCAGGATGTTGATAGTGGTGTTACAGTGATGGTAACTTGATTGAATGTCAAGGGGCAGTGATTAGATTGTTTCCAAACATCTCAGGAATTTTGCTCTTTTGTCCATGTTTGAACTAAAGCTGTAATGAGGTCAGGAGTTGAGTGACCCTGGCCCTGAGTAGCATTGCTTGGCTAAACATGGCATTGTGAAACCTAAATAAAAGCATGGTGTAAGCTAACTACAGCATGCAACACAAACTGCCTCAAGGTACATTGTAAAATCATAAAGCATAGCATCTTATACCTGTGTGGTTTTATGCTCTTTTTAAAAAATTACTGTTCCTTATTTAATTATTAATTGAGGTAACAAGAGAAGCTTATCATGTTTCTGAAACTTCCTTTTGACCTGCATGTTTGGATGACATTGCAATTTTTCGTGGTAAAATCAATCTTCTTAATGCAGTCTACTAATAATACTTCCTCCAAATTGTTGTTCATGTTGTTAATGATTTGATAGGTCAAGTGGAGTTAATGCATGCTACGAAAGGCTCACATAGACCAGAAATTATTACAGGGAGCACATTGAAATGGAGTGTATGTGAACCTTCACTGTCTAGACTTGGTGGACATGTGAATGGTGAGTGGTTCATGCTGATTGAATGATAAGCTAAGATGAATCCACATGCTGTGGAAAAAATGAGAAGAGCAGGTAAATATCAGAGTAGGTGGCTGAGGGCAGTAGAGGATGCAGAATAGGACATCAAGCATCTCATTTTTTGTAACGTTAGTTAATATAAAATATTTTCAGATTTTATATATATGACCTTTCCATATGAATAAATGGTTAAGAGCATTTGAATCAAGACCTAGGGGTCAGATACATGGTTCTTTGAACGTTGTATCATCGTTAAACAAGGTGCTTAAGAAGGCACTTGGCATGCTTCATTGCTTTCATTGCTCACTCTATTGAGTGTAGGAGTTGGGACATCATGTTGCGGATGTACAGAACATTTGTGAGGCCACCTTTGGAATACTGTACACAGTTCTGGTCACCCTGCTATAGGGAGAATATTGTTAAATTGGAGAAGGTTCACAAGATGGTTTATAAGGATATTGGTTGGACTGGAGGATTTGAGTTCTAGGGAGAGGCTGGATAGACTGGGACTTTTTTCACTGGAGCATAGGAGATTGAGGGGTGACTTTAATAGAGGTTTATAAAATCATGATGGGTATAGATAATTTCAATAGCATTGGTGTTTCCCCTAGGGAGGGGAGTTTAAAACTAGAGGACATAGTTTTAAGGTGAGAGGAGAAGGACTTGAAAGAAACACAATTAGCAACTTTTACACACAGCAGGTGGTTCATATGTGGAATGAACTTGCAGAAGAAGTAGTAGATGCAGGTACAGTTATAACATTTGTTGTTGTGTCGCCATAGTCTGACCAGGCCATAGGGGCTGCCTTCTTATTAGAGAGAAGTGACTGGTGGACATCTGGATGGGTACATTCATCAGAAAGGATTAGAGGGATATAGATGAAATGCTGGCAAGGGAGACTAGTTTAGTTTGGGAAACCTGGTTGGCATGGATGAGTTGGGCCAAAGGGTCTGCGTCCATGCTGTGTGGCTCTTATGACTCTATGGTACAAGAAGCAGTGTTGTATTTTACATGTGGGAAATGTCTTTCAATGGTGATTATTTTTATTCGAGTGGGATTATTTTAGCAGAAAGACATTTGCAACACCCCTAAACAAATGGCATTAACAGTGCTTGCTCTATTTTTCCACAGCTTTTCCAACAGAAGTCAGGTGGAAACACTTCCCTCAGGTACTAGATATAGCGAGAAACGTGTGCACCCAGAAAAACTGAAGGAGATCCATTCACCTGATTAAATAAAAGTGAAAACAAAATCATTAAATAAAATCACATAGATGTACTTCTGCAAACAGTTCAATGCCTGTATGGGTGTAGCTTCAAGAACACTCAAGAAGCTTGACACCATCCAGTACAAAGTAGCCCACTTGATTGGTACCACACCCACAAGCATCCACTCCCTCCACCACCAAAGCCCCGTGGCAACAGTGTGCACTATCTTCTGCAAACAGTTCAAGTTGTTTAACAGGCAGAGTTTTCGCCCTTTGTTTACAAACAATTCGCTAAATCATTTAGAATTTCAATTTAAGTCTCATGATCACACAATTTACAATGTCCGTGCCAAATTTGCAAGAAAATATTCATTATGCCATAGGCTATTGTACGAAAATAGGCTTCCCATTAATGCAACCTGACTCACTGTGGGTGGCACTAAGCCAAAGATCAGAAGAGTCCAGGTTGCACAACTTCAAATGTTATCCAGGTCACCTCAAGCAGCAAATAATGTCATTAATTTAGAATATGAAGTTTAGTGGCGCAGCAGCTTCCTCTTGCACAGAATCCTATAGCTAGGTGTGCTTGTGAAATCACATCGTTGCTCATAGATCAAGAAAAACAAGGGCAGAACATTTTTTTTATAGTAAGTGTGAAGATGGGTGTGAATGCAGGAAGGACCTCTTGGGGGGGTAGGCAGGGTTTTCCTGCACAGTTATGTTCTTCTCGGCTCATTGCATCTTCTTCCATGAGGAAAATGTCAAATTTTAAAGGAAGGATCAAGGATGATCTTCTTCAATAAGAGTGAATCTGAAGATGTAAGCTACTTACATGAGGTTGGGTTTACCATAGAATACAAGCTGGCTGGCTATCTCAGTGGTCCAAACTTGTAGAGGAAGCAAATGTCCCATGACTCTTCAGCTCACCATAATTCAGAAAGAGTACACCTTATACATCTACACTGAGCTTATCAACAGCAAACTTAAGAGAGAACCAGCTTATGATTGGAAGAGAGAGAACATGGCAGCAATCAGCAAGGCTGGA
Source organism: Chiloscyllium plagiosum (assembly GCF_004010195.1). Classification (NCBI taxonomy): domain Eukaryota; kingdom Metazoa; phylum Chordata; class Chondrichthyes; order Orectolobiformes; family Hemiscylliidae; genus Chiloscyllium; species Chiloscyllium plagiosum. The sequence continues at coordinate 26,633,485 of NC_057732.1, forward strand.
GGAAGCTGGAGAGGGAATGGGAAGTGAAGAAGCCAAACAGAGGAGTGGAGCTAGTGAACAAGGCCATTGAGACTTGGGAGGCAAAACTAGGAGCATGGGAGCGCTGAGGATGGGGAGGGAAGATAAGAAACACTCACCTGACTGAGGAATAGGAAAATTGAGGGAATGAATTCCTTGCAAACAAATGCAGACTCTCAAGTTTAAAGCTGCAGGAGCTCAGGAACTACTATCTGTGAGGCAATGTAATGGATCAAATTGTAATGGACACTGTTTCAATTGCATAATTTAATATTAAACTTTTTTCATAAAGATTTAAATGTATGTGTTATCACATTTCAAAGCATTTTGCATCCTATGAATTAGTTGAGCTGCAATGAGTATTTAGGCACAAGCATGCAGTAGCTTAGCTGTGACTACATCTGACTGTGGAAGGTATAGTTAAGGCATCTTTAAACTTTTTGTATTTAGAAATGTGTCAGAATTTATTGCTAACTTATGCCTGCTGTCTCATGCTCATTCAAATAAAGTGGCGTGTCGAAAATCAGTGCTTCCATGTGTGCTGTGGCTTTAGGTTTGATGGAATAGTGATGACTATTGAGGACAGTGATAAATTCTCCTCATTCTGCTTCTGTGATCTGCCATCAGAAACACAGAAAATATTGATGCTAACTGACTGCATTACCTAATTAATGAGCTTGTGAAACTGAAAAAGGAGCCTCTGAACATCAAAAGGTAGCTACTACATATGACTGAGACTTCTCATGGACTGATTGGTATGGAGAAGCTTCACCCCTTACGCTACAAGAAGGTGACTGAGACTTCTCAACAGCTACTGAACATCGAGAAGCTTCACTCATTACATCGTAACTACAAGAAGGGAAACTGCAGAGGACCAATCCTTCTCATGAGCTTGCTGATCTCATGCAGCTTCACTATAAGCATCTCTGCAAAGAAATTGATAGCTTATAAAGGAGCAAGTTAGCAAAGACAAATGTAATCTCTGAAGCTTGAAGGAAACAGTTAACCACCCCTTGTGTATACCTCTTATATATAGACAGGTTTGTGAATGCACGTTTCCCATTTATTTTGGCTAGCAAGATTGCACACATGAATGTAACTCCAGGCTGGGATGTGCATGAGTATTCACCACATGCTAATGAATATAAAACATTCATTGTTGGGAAGGACTTAACTCATCTACTCGAGTTGTAATTGCAGACATTTTCAACTCCTTTCTTCATTTGTTATTTATAACATGAAGCAAACAGTGATCACTCTTCGACCAGTACATTAGAGACTCAGCCTCATACTCTTGGTGATCTCCCAAAAGTACACATTCCCTTCATGATAGCCCTCTCTGTGAACCTCATAGGAAATGAACTTCCATGTCTCCAACCACCCTGTCTATCTAAATCTCTATGCCTCCAGTTTATACCCCCAGCCTCAGGCATGTCAAGTCAACATTTTAGCTGAGTGATGATGTCACTTCTGCCCCCATCATGGCCACTCCCACAGCCACTTCTGGCCCTCATATCATCGCCGATGCCACACGCTCAGTGACTTCCGCCACACCTACTGCCGTGTCTGCCACCACTTCCGCCCCCACCAGCGCCACTCACCTGCATTCTGCTGACACGCCCCCCACAGACCCCACTGTCACTATCCCCAACCCCCAGAACCCCGAGGGGAACACTAACCCTGCTCATGCCTCCATCCCCATTCCCCCCACCATCACACCCACTCCAGGTACT
>NC_057732.1:26637799-26641502 GCF_004010195.1 Chiloscyllium plagiosum
CCCCTTGACCTGTCCGGACTTGTCCGACCTGCCTAGCTCCTTTTCCACCTATCCACTCCACCCTCTCCTCCCTGACCTATCACCTTCATCTCCTCCCCCACTCACCTATTGTACTCTATGCTACTTTCTCCCCACTCCCACCCTCCTCTAGCTTATCTCTCCACGCTTCAGGCTCTCTGCCTTTATTCCTGATGAAGGGCTTTTGCCCGAAACATCGATTTTGTTGCTCGTCGGATGCTCACTGAACTGCTGTGCTCTTCCAGCACCACTGATCCAGAATCTGGTTTCCAGCATCTGCAGTCATTGTTTTTACCCCACTGTCAGACCCATCCAAGCCAGGTTGTTCCTGACTGTTGATGACCCCACCTCCAGCATCACTCTTTCCCCTTCTATTGTGTTTGACCCCCACTTTTATATTGAGATCCCCTTCACCTTCACAGTTGTTACCTTCTTTGTATTCTAGCATGTTACCTCCCATTCCACAATAGAGTTCCCTAACATCCATTCCACAGCAATGATCCCTGACAATCCCTGATTGATTTTAATCTGTTGGACCTCCAGGACTGATTATGCCCACTACCCCTTTCAACCCACCTCCTTAGACAGACAGCCCCACATGATGAGTGACCACAGAACAGAAAAGAATCCTGCAGTGTGGAAACAGGCCATTTGGCCCAACAAGCCCATACCGACCCTCCGAAAAGTAACCCACCCAGACCCGTTCCCCTATCCCATTACTTTACGTTTACACCTGACTATTGTACCTAACCTACACATCTCTGAACACTATAGGCAATTTACCATGGCCAACTCACTTAACCTGTACATTTTTGGATTGTGGGAGGAAATCAGAGCACCTGAAGGAAACCCACGCAGACACAGAGAGATTGTGCAAACTCCACACAGCCTGTCGTCCGAGACTGGAATGGAACCCGGGTCCCTGGCACTGGGAGGCAGCAGTGCTAACCACTGAACCACCATGCTGACCAGACCCCTGACTGATCTCCTTCAAGCTCCAGATTTCCTCGCAATTGCCTGGACTGCTTGCATTGGGCCCATTTGGCTGACTATGGCCCGTTCATCAAATGGCAGACTGACAGTGCCCAAGCTCTCAGATTGAAATCAAACAATGCCCTTGACTTACTGTGTTGGGACCCCCTGACGTTTGTCAGTCCCCCTTGACTAGATTGAAGACTTAGACTTTGAGACATAATCACTTTGTTCCATACACATGCAGTGTGTTAGCCACATATATGGCTGGCACATGACCAGGTGTGAGATTGACTTAACACAGTGACAACCAGGCAACGTACAACCCTTTAACTAACCACAGCTGGCAACCATGGCAAGCTGTCTGGTTTTTACTCTGCTCCAAACAACAAGGCAAGATGAAAGTACTGTGAGCATTTAAGCTCCTGTTCAGGCAACAAAGCACAAAAATGCAAGGCATGGATGCTGTGAGCATCATAGTAGGCTCAAAATGAATGAGAACTGAAAAGGTGAGTGAGGATCCCCGAAGTGCATCAACAAGATGGGCACGTGTCCCTGCATGCTAAGTGTCCCAACAGCAGCAGTGCAAAGAAAGGTGCCTGTCTGCTCCAAGGTGCACCACTGAAGTGCAGAGGTGTATTGCAAGTTGATCAGAGATGAGCCATGATGATGGGCAAGGCTGGTATAAGTCAGGTGCCAAGGTCCATGTCTTGGAGGTTTGTGCAGCTGCTGCCCATGCAGTATGCACTAACAATTTGGTACCTGATGTCAAAAACTGAGATCTGGATATGTTGTAGATTCAGAAATGAAAAAGACAGACAAGTTTTGGCAACAGAAAAAATGAAAAAATGTCAAAGATGGAGGTGATTTCCTCAAATTCCAAGAGCAGCAATTACTGTTTTATTTGCTGTTGCATCATTTTGGAACTTTAGAGAAAAAAAATCAAAACAACAGCACCTTTAAAAGGGAGAAGAACAGACAAAGGAAGTACACGGTGAGGTCAGTGCAAGAGAGAGAGAGAGAGAGAGAGAAAGAAACCAACGCTGCTAACTGACAGAGTTAGCAGTTACTGCCTTTTCTGACAAATTCATGTATTGCTGGACATTGGAGAGCATCTGGGAAAATTAAGAAACAGTGAAATTCACAACTGATCTTGGAGGAACCTGTCTGGGAGTGGTCACAGCACAGAAGCAGGTAAGTGGATTTTTAGTGCGACCTTAAACTGAGTCTGCAGTAGTGAGTACATAGAACATAGAACATTGTTCTATGTACTCCTGCTGCAGACTCAGTTTAAGGGTTCTTTAAGAGTAGAGTGGGTTCTTTCTTGATTATGTGTTTTATTGAGCTATTTCTCTTGATTAAACTTAAAATATAAGCCATAAGTATTAATTTAACCTGGAGCAGCATTTTGTAGAGGAATAAGGCAATGCTATTTTCTGGGTCTGTAGATTGAAAGAAGCAAAAAAGACCCTTAGTAGAGTGATATGCTCTTCTTGTCGGATGTGGGAGTTTAGGGAGAGTTTATGTGTTACTGAGGATTATATCCGCAATAAATGCCTTTGGTTGTGAATCCTATCAGATCGAATGGATCGGTTGGAGAGGGAGTTAAAGGAAATGAGGAATTTACAAGAGCAAAGGGATGTGATGGATGGCAGTTATAGGAAGGGGGGCGCGGAAGTCTCAGATACAGTCAGATAGATGGGTTAACTCCAGGAAAGGTAAGAGAGGTAGGCTGATAGTGCAGGAGCCTTCTGTGGCTATCCCCATTTCAAACAAGTATGCTGTTTTGGAAAATGTAGGGGATGATGGATTCTCAGGGGAATGCAGCATGAACATCCAAGTTTCTGATTTTGAGACTGGCTGTAATGTAATGAGAGGTACATCGGGTTCCAAAGGATCGATTGTGTTAGGGAAATGTCCAGTCCGAGCTACAGATAGACCTTTCTGTGGCCAGCAGTGAAAAATCAGAATGGTGTGTTGCTTTCCTGGTGACAGGATCAAGGATGTCTCAGAATGGTCACAAGGGGGAGAGGGGCCAGCAGGAGGTCATTGTACACATTGGAACCAATGATACAGGAAAAGAAGAGGTTGAGATTCTGAAGAGAGATTACAGAGAAGCAGAAATTTAAAAAGGAGGTCCTCAAGTATAGTAATATTTGGATTACTCCTGGAGCTACGAACTAGTGAGAGCAGGAACAGGAGGATAGAGCAGATGAATGTGTGGCTGAGGAGCTGGTGTACTGTAGAAGGATTCATATGTTTGGATCATTGGAAGCTGTTTTGAGGTAGAAATGACCTGTACAAGAAGGACAAATTGCATCTAAACTGGAAGGGGACTAATATACTGGCAGGGAGATTTGCTAGAGCTGCTCGGGAGTATTTAAACTAGTAAGGTGGGGGTGGGATGGGACTCAGGGAGATAGTGAGGAATGAGATCAATCTGAGACTGGTAGAGTTGAGAACAAAGGCAAGTCAAACAGTCAGGGCAGGCAGGAACAAAGCAGAGAACAAGGTAGGACTGATAAATAAAACTGCATTTATTTCAATGCAAGGGGCCGAACAGGGAAGGTAGATGAACTCAGGGCATGGTTAGGAAGTTGGGATTGGGATATCATAGCAGAAACATGGCTCAGGGATGGACAGGACTGGTAGCTTAATGTTCCAGGATACAAATGCTACAGGAAGGACAGAAAGGGAGGCAAGAGATGAGGGG
>NC_057732.1:26641797-26643005 GCF_004010195.1 Chiloscyllium plagiosum
GTATAGGGAATGCTGGATGACTAAAGAAATTGAGGGTTTGGTTAAGAAAAAGAAGGAAGCATATGTCAGGTATAGACAGGATAGATTGAGTGAATCCTTAGAAGAGTATAAAGGCAGTAGGAGTATACTTAAGAGGGAAATCAGGAGGGCAAAAAGGGGACATGAGATAGCTTTGGCAAATAGAATTAAGGAGAATCCAAAGGGTTTTTACAAATACATTAAGGACAAAAAGGTAATTTGGGAGAGAATAGGGCCCCTCAAAGATCAGGCAAAAGTGAGGACTGCAGATGCTGGAGATCAGAGTCAAGATTAGAGTTGTGCTGGAAAAGCACAGCAGGTCTGGCAGCATCCGAGGAGCAGGAAAATCAACATTTCGGGCAAAAGCCCTTCATCAGGTATTTGCCCGAAGTGTCAATTTTCCTGCTCCTCGGATGCTGCCGGATCTGCTGTGCTTTTCCAGCACCACTCTAATCTTAACCCTTCAAAGATCAGCAAGGTGGCCTTTGTGTGGAGCCACAGGAGATGGGGAGATACTAAATGAGTATTTACTGTGGAAAAGGACATGGAAGATACAGAATGTAGGGAAATACATGGTGACATCTTGACAAATGTCCATATTACAGAGGAGGAAGTGCTGCATGTCTTGGAATGCATAAAAGTGGATAAATCCCCAGGACCTGATCAGGACCCTAGAACTCTGTGGGAAGCAAGGGAGGTGATTGCTGGGCCTCTTATTGAGATATTTGTATCATCGATAGTCACAGGTGAGGTGCTGGAAGACTGGAGATTGGCTAACGTGGTGCCACTGTTTAAAAAAAGGGAACAAGCCAGTGAACTATAGACCAGTGAGCCTGACATCGGTGGGCACGTTGTTAGAGGGAATCCTGAGAGACAGGATGTACATGTATTTGGAAAGGCAAGGACTGATTTGGGATAGTCAACATGGCTTTGTGCATGGGAAATCATGTCTCACAAACTTGATTGAGTTTTTTGAAGAAGTAACAAAGAAGATTGATGAGGGCAGAGCAGTAGATGTGATCCATATGGATTTCAGAAGGCATTCGACAAGGTTCCCCATGAGAGGCTGGTTAGCAAAGTTAGATCTCATGGAATACAGGGAGAGCTCACCATTTGGATACAGGAGTGGCTCAAAGGTAGAAGACAGAGGGTGGTAGTGGAGGGTTGTTTTTCAGACTGGAGGCCTGTGA
>NC_057732.1:26643089-26689658 GCF_004010195.1 Chiloscyllium plagiosum
TTGGTATGCTTTCCTTTATTGGTCGGAGTATTGAGTACAGGAGTTGGGGGGTCATGTTGCGGCTATACAGGACATTGGTTAGGCCACTTTTGGAATATTGCATGCAATTCTGGTCTCCGTCCTATCGGAAAGATGTGTAACTTGAAAGGATTCAGAAAAGATTTACAAGGATGTTGCCAGGGTTGGAGGATTTGAGCTATAGGGAGAGGCTGAACAGGCTGGGGCTGTTTCCCTGGAGCATCAGAGGCTGAGGGGTGACCTTATAGAGGTTTATAAAATCATGAGGGCATGGATAGGATAAATAGACAAAGTATTTTCCCTGGGGTCAGAGAGTCTAGAACTAGAGGGCATAGGTTTAGGGTGAGAGGGGAAAGATATAAAAGAGACCTAAGAGGCAACCTTTTCACACAGAGGGTGGTACGTGTATGGAATGCGCTGCCAGAGGATGTCGTGGAGGCTCGTACAATTGCAACATTTAAGAGGCATCTGGATGGGTATATGATTAGTGTATGGAATGAGCTGCCAGAGGATGTCGTGGAGGCTCGTACAATTGCAACATTTAAGAGGCATTTAGATGGGTATATGATTAGAAAGGGTTTGGAGGGATATGGGCCAGGTGCTGGCAGGTGGGACTAGATTGGGTTGGGATATCTGGTTGGCATGGATACGTTGGACCGAAGGATCTGTTTCCATGCTGTACATCTCTATGACTCTATGTTATTAAAAAGTGATGAACGTTTTGGTAATGCACCTTTCCATTGACATTGATGACTGCTCTTGCTATTGGATGAGATAGGAAATAGGAGATGAAAACGCTGACTAAATGCAATAGTTATATCTTTTATGCATATTAACATAGAAAGAGGCAGAATCATAAAAATAAGCCATGATGACTTGACTGTGATTACAAGCGACATTCCTATGTTTAGTTATTTACAGATACTGTTGAGGGAAAGAGGTACAATTCTACAATTGACTCCATGCCAGTGATGCAGCATTAGTGTGGTCATGTTGCTGGCCTAGTAATCTAAATATGCCCAGACTATTAATCCAGAGAACAGAGTTTAATTGCTATACAGACAAATTGCCATCAAAGTGCAGGATCGCGCATGTCCTTATAGAAAATTGACAATCTGTTGCCCTTCCTGTCTAGCCAATATTATACTACAGTATGGTTAACTCCCAGATGCCGTCTGAAGTGGCCTTCCTGAACAATGCGCTCAATCCAATAATAAAATTCCGACCTGAAGCTTTTAGACAGTGTTGTCCTTTCCTATTACCAAAGCCTTCAGATGTGGTTGATAGCATATTGGCAGATACAGATAGTCTGGGTGTGCAGCCAATTGCTCATTATAGTACATTTTATCCTCTCACGTCCCACTTCAGCTGTTACTGTATACCGAGCAATCCAGAAGCCATTTCCATTATTACTTTTACGTTACCTTGCTTCCATCATGGCACTTGCAACTCAAGGCTTTGACACTCTTTGAGCTTCAGTAGAAATTTTGTTTTAAGAAATATTTTTATATTTTTAAACAATAACTAAGATTGAAGCAATTAAAATCCCACAAGAAGCAATCCTTCAACACTTCTTTCATGCATGAAACCTCTCTGTTGTCACTCCCAGCTAGACAATAAAGGGTGTGATATTCCGTTTAAGTGAATTTGTATATTACAGTAAGACAGTCAAACTAACCATAAAAAAAAGTTAAGGTCAGTCATAAATTAAAAGGGAATGGCATCAGGATCCTGCCCTAATTTCCCAGCCATTACATACCTGTTTTACATCGGTAAGATCTGCCACTGACTGGATAATCTACCTTCATAACTTTGTAGATGGTTCTTACCTTCAGGGATTACTTTGTTTTTTTTTGCTTGCCCATGGTGCTAGCAGTATTTATTGTCCATCATGAGCTGCAATGACAGGTGCTTGCTTTGAACAGCTGCATTCCTTGTGGTGATGGTGGTCTCCCAATACTATTACACAGGAAATGCCAGGATACAGATCTGGTGTCAACGATGGATTAATGACTTGTGGTCAATCAGGATGTTGTGTCATTTCAAAGAAAGAGATATATCTCTGCTCTGTTGGTGAAATTTGCTTTGGCCATTCCTTTTTTTACTTACTGTGTGTGAAATATAGCAGCTTAATGAACCACTGGCTCAATCTCACCAAAGGCAGACCTTTGTGGATAGTGGGATTTGCAGTTCTACCAGCTGAAGAGTTTTAAGTCAGGAACACATTCCTACTGATACTGGGACAAAGTCAGACAGTCTGACTGGCCTAGATCTTGAGTGTCCTTTTTATAAAATTGCACTGAGGTCAGGAAGGACAGGAAGGCTATCTGGGGAATTTATAGACTCTCATTACCTACAAATTCACCAGTAGAAGAGTCCTAAATGTTCCCTCAGTCTAACTGTGAAAGGATTGGAGAGGTTTATATAAGGAAAAAGACAAAGGATTTCCGTTCAGATTAATACAAGATTGTATTACTGCACCCCTTATGTACAGTTGGATATCAAGCCCTACAAGAATATTCTGAATATTAGGAACTTGGACAAAGGAGTGATTAGTAATCTTATGAATCTGTATCAAAAGCTGAAACTTGCACAAAATGTAACATTTATCTATTTCATAAACCAGTTAAAAGCTTCTTTTGAAGTTAAACTTCGATGACAAAGTGAGGAAATACATTAAAGGTACCATTTCTGCATACACCTATTAGTATTGAAAATCAATATATCCATGAATGCATGAAGAGACTAGATTAGATCTGAAAACTGAGAAAAGCATTAAGTGTTTGCATTCCATTATTTAAAAAAAAGCAGTAATGGATAATTATTTGGTCGTAAAGAACTTAGGCATTGCTAAAAAGAGACTAGACTTTTTTATCTTTCATTTATCATGACTAGAGCATAGGAAACAAACTTGGAAAAAAGGACAATGTAGGTAACATAAGAAGAGGGTAGTAATTAATTTGGCCACCATTGTAATGACAGTAAACTATCAATCTTAGTTCTCAGACCAGGTTGGTAGATTCTGACTGGCCAGGGTGTTGCCATGGAACGTATCATTGTATGGTAGTTTGCATGACCTCTTTCCTTTTCCATGTATGTGAGAAATCCTTATTGCATACATAAACATGGTCCTGTGTATTAATACATGTAGATTCCAATATGTACAAATGCATTACACTGTGGGCCCAATTGATGATCTTACGTTGGTTTCCACTATAATATTTTAGCCTGGATTATTTAATAAATTATTTTAATTGGTGGATATACTGTTCTGTGGCTTGCAAGCATGGACCAATCGAGCACAATCGATAAGCTGCCTGCTATGAATAGTCGCTAGGATGTGTTGTCTGCCAATTGCTAGATGTATGGCCTGGGTTTCTGGTATAAAACTACCACTGATACTCATATGTCATATTGCTCACTTGTGTAGCAGGCAAAGCGTCTTCTTGGCTTGACAGCAGCATCCTGTTAGTGGAGAAAACCACTCATGGGTTTGCTGTAAAGTAGCAGTGTGAGACAAGTAGCTTCGTTGTTTTTCACATTTTTGAGACATTATCCCCTTCCAGGATGATCTGAGGTTGACTGGGCACTATTTTGGGCCAGATGTGGTGGACACAGACTCTTTCATGAATTCTTGCAATTTGTAACTAATGATGATTTAATCAGAATAGCCATTAACATGCTGGATAGTTGAGAACTACCCTACCTCCACATCAACATTACTTTAGGCGTGATTCTGAAAATCATTTATTATGGATTTCAAACTGGGCAAAGAATAACACTGGAAACCAATAAAGATTATCAGTTGGGCTTGTGGTGTGATATATTTGTGTGTGCTATGAAGCAACGTATCTCAGTACATAGAATCCTGTTTTATGTAAGTAAAATGAAGCAGTACATACAATTTTCACAGAAAAACAAATGGTGACTGCCAGTCTCTGCTGCGTGAACATGGCAGTACACTGACCAAGCACAGATTACCTACCTGGTCTGAGAACTAAGATTGTCAGTGAACTGTTCTTGCTGCATTTCCATAGCATAATGGCCCATTCAACCAGCATTTGCTTCTCATGCTGTGAAAATTGTTTTTCCTTTTTACCAGTCTGTTATCTCTGTCCTAGTTCTGATGACTGCAAGATGAAAAGTTTTGACTTCTTCCCTCATTTTAGCAGTGTCCTAAACATTAATGTTCAGACAGAGAAAAGACATAAAGGAAATCTACAAAAAGGGACATGAGCAAAGTTAAGTGGAAACATGAAAGTAAATTAACAAACAAATAGCAGAATAATATAATTTCAACAGGCAGTGTGTGGTAAGAAGATAACCCAGGTATGGATACGGCTGCTAAAAAAAAGAATGAGGCAAATTGTAGTGGAAAGTAGGGGAATAACAACACTTGCATGTCTAGTCTGGGGTGATTTTCCACATAATAAATGTTAGGGATCATTTTTCATCTTCAGTTTATATTGAGCTCAAGTGCTGAACAGAATAGCTTGTTATTTTTGATCTTCTGAGGAGGCACGATAAATTTAACATTATGCATTTATCTTTTAACTGTTCAAATAATGCCTACATTTTATAACATAAGCCGTAATGTGGTATACATTCTTCTCACTTTGCAAAGGTACGGGAACCATACAGCAGGACATAATCTAACCAGTCAGGCCAATCACAGTGATAAAGATCATCTGTTTAATCAAATAGTTCATTATATTTACCTCAATAAGTATTGGTCTGGTGAGAAGCAAAGATTCACTGTTTTATAGGAAAGTGCAGAACTCTTACAATTGTAGTGTAGACACTGAACATAAGGCAAACGACTACGGTTAAAAATTCAAAACTATAACACAGATATTTGTGAAAAAAAGATAAAGGTATTTTGAAAACCCATGAAGATTTTCAAGGATTAACAAATATGGCAAAAACAGTATTCTTAATTAAGTCTCAATAGACGCTCTTTAAATAATGGAATTCCTATCCATGTAGAGAAGATAATTAAAAATAGCCGATAACAAAAAAATTACCACACTTAAACTAACATGTTGAATCTATTAAGATCATTTAATTTAATTACTGGAATGTGCAAATGACTGTCATATTTCCTTCCTGTCTATCCTGTCTATTTCCCTCATAATTTTATAAACCTCAATAATGTCACTCCTCAGTCTCTCCTGCTCCAAGGAAAACAACCTCTGTCTATCCAGTCTCTCTGCATAAGTAAAACTATCCAGTCCAGGCAACCTCTGGTAAATCTCTGCACTCTGTCCAATGCAATCACATCCCTCCTATAATGTAGAGTCCAAAACTATACACAATACTCTAGCTGTGACCGAAACAGCATTTTATACATTCCAGCATAGCCTTCCTGTTCTTAAACTCTGTGTTTCAGCTCATAAAGGCAAGTATCCCATATGCCATCTTAACCACTTTATCTACCTGTCTTGTTAACTTAAGGGACCAGTGGACCTGCATACCAAGATACTTCTACTCCTCATTGCTTCCCAGGTCCATTCTTCATTCCCTCACCTTGTTTGTGCTGCCCAAGTACATTACCTCAGACTTATCCAGATTGATTTAAATGATTTGACTTATTTACTGTCCCGAGTATTTATTACAAATACAATAAAAAGTGTGATTAGTGAATGCCATTTGCTAGTGATCAGCCTATCCGACCAATCCATGTTGGTCCTCCTGTAATCATCCTATAATCCAAGGCTATCCTCCTTACTATTTAGCATCCACCAATTTCCGAATCATCTGTAAACTTTCTGATCTACTCTCTTTTATTCAAATCTAAATCAGTTATATACACCAGCTAAAAACAGCAAGATTCCCAACACCGATCCCAGTGGACCTCTACAGGTCACTGGCTTCCAGTCACAAAAGCACATCTCAACTATCACCCTCTGCATCCTGCCACATATTTCATTAAATATAAAGACTATTGGGGAACTTGGCAGCATGGATACAGAGAGATAGTTCATGTTAGTGGAAGACCCCCAGACCAAAGGGCATAATCTCATAGAAAGGGGTCATCCCAGTTAGGACAGACCTAAGAAGTTCTTTACAAAAGAGAGCTGTCGAGGCTGGATCATTAAAAATATTTAAGGTTGTGATGCATAGGTTTTTAATCAGTAAAGAAATGAAGGTTTATGGAAAAGGATAGTAAAGTGGAGGATTATCAGATCAGCCATGGTCTGATTTATTGGTGGAGCAGAGTTGAGAGCGTGTTGCTAGAAAAGCACAGCAGGTCAGGCAGCATCTGAGTAGCAGGAAAAGTGGTGTTTCGGGCCAGACCCCTTCATTAGGAATGCGCCCTCATTCCTGATCTCCAGAATCTACAGACCTCACTGTCTCCTAATTGATTTTAACCTTACTGCAAAGCCTCTTGCAAAGATGTCTACTTTGAAGAAGTTCTCCTCTCTACAAAGATCTCAGTGAGTCCTTCGCTTACTGTACTCCCCAAATCCTCTCTTCTGCCACCTCATTCCTGATGAAGGGTTCTGGCCCGAAACATCGATTTTACTGCTCGTTGGGTGCTGCCTGACCCGCTGTGCTTTCCAGCAACACACTGTCAACTCTGATCTCCAGCATCAGCAGACCTCACTGTCTCCTAATGGTGGAGCAGACTCAATGGTTCAAATGGCCTACTTCTGTTTGCACATCATATGGTCCTAAGACTAAAGCTATGCTCTGTCAAATCTGAAGCCTTGATCCCCATTACATTCTTATGAGAATTTAACTAACAGTGCTGCATAATGTCAGGTATTTATCCTGTTGGAACAAGAATCAAGTCTGCTAAAAATAAAAATCAGAATTGTATTGTCACTGGTTCACGCAAAAACAGATTTAACTGCAACTGGCCTCCCACAAAACTCTTTCATAGAAGCAGGAATGGGTATTAAGGGAGCACAAACAATCCATTGTAACTGCAAATTCTCTCCTGGCTAGATTTAGGTAAAAATAAAACTCCTCTCAAGCCCACATTTGTCAACCCTCATGCTTGTAGACTACAATTCAGCTTAATTTCACCCTCACATTTTCTGTATCGTAATGGGAGAACAAGAGTGAATTTTTATAGAATGTTGCAAACAAATCAAATATTCTGAGCTAGAATGATTGCATGGAACAGTGAGCCAGTAGCAGTTTGGTGGGTATGGATGGAGATCCCACAGTAACTCAAACATCCTGTTCACAGTGTGCTGAAGGATAACTCAGCTAACTTAGCAATGTTTTTCTTTCCCAATGTGTGTTCTATGAATTTACTTAACAAAATGTTCCTGTATATTGACCAATTAATTATGATTATTTGAAGGATTCTTTTTCATGGACTGCTTAGTAGACAACTGCTGAACTATTACTGATTGGTTACTTTTATGAAATACAATGTTGGTCAATTTGTACCGGAGCTTTACACACATACACATGAATGAAAAAAATGTATGATCTATAGAAAATCTTGAGCAATGACATTTAACTGTACACTGATTCTCAAAACAACTGAACTTAAGATCAAAATTAGTGTCCAATAAAATGAATTTCTCAAAAAGAAGCTCTGCACAGTTGAGCATATTTGTTCGGCCAATAGTGTGGATGTGGCTAAAACCACGTGCGCCAGAGGGGTTGCAGCTTGCTGCAATCACTGTATCTCTGTAGTTGACTGGCAACTGTTCAGAGAAACAAATACAACAGTCCAGCAATTCAATGGGATTGGTACTTCTGCCTCCTTTCAAACTCGGGTTATTTTGAGAAGCACTTTAGAATTTTAATAAAGACTGGATTATTGATATTTCAATGAAAAAAACACAGAACACAATCTGTATTTTATTCTGATATCAAAAATGAATACTTCTCAAATGTTAAGTAAAACTATGGGTGGAAATCTTCCTTCCTGTTGTGGCATGAGTATCGGTGAGAAAGGTGGGAAAATGCAGCGAGAGATTAAATAAAATGTCCTGAATGGTTGGTGACTCAGAGGTTAGCACTGCTGCCTCACAGCGTCTCAGGCGACTGTCTGAGTTTGTTTGCACATTCTCCCCATGTTTGTGTGGATTTTATCCGGGTGCTTCAGTTTTTCCCACTCTCCAGTATGTGCAGTTAGGGTGGATTGGTTATGCTGAATTGCCCATAGTGCGCGGGCTAAGTGGTTTAGCCATGGAAATGCAGGGTGACAGGAATAGTTAAGGGAATGGGTCTGAGTGGGTTGCTTTTCAGAAGGTCAGTGTGGACTCGATGGGCCAAATGGCCTGGTTCCACACCATAGGGATTCTATGATTCACAGCAGAGCAGATAGTGACTTTACAATCTCACCATTGAGGGCGACTTGCTCAATCGTTCTTTAATTTCAAGATGGAGAATCTTGTCCTGTCAATTAAATTTTGTGTTTTTTTTCCAAATCTGCAGAGAAAGATTAGTTTTATACAATATATTAGCATCAGCAGTAGGTGTTCTTACACTATGAGTTGAAATATAATTTAATCATTATAAAGTAAACATTATTAAATTGTGACTGCATGGTTAAGACTTCTCAAATGGTTGATTGGAAAATAATTTAGGCTGATTCAGATTATGATTTTAATACAGATGTAACTGATAATTTTTTATATCAACATAACATAGCTAATAAACTGCAGTGATACCTTATGAAATAGTCAAGTCTATGGATAACAAAACACAGGATTTTTGCATCAGGTGACCCAAGGGCAAAGCAGAATTTATCCATTTTTCCTTTCATTCATAGGACTTGAGCATTATTGTTTTGGCCAGCATCTATTGTCTATACCAGTTGCCCTTGCGAAAATGATGCTTTCTTGAACTGCTCAAGTTTTTTTGAGAGAGGTAGATTCACAAGGTAGATTCGTTAGGGAGGGAATTCCAAGATTTTGACCCAGCAACACTGTTGGAATATGTTTCCAAATCAAGATGGTGAGTGCTTAGAGAGGAACCTGCACATGTGATTTTTCCATGTATTTGCTGCTCAGGTCCTTCTAAGTGATAATTAGATTAGATTAGATAATTAGATTACTTACAGTGTGGAAACAGGCCCTTCGGCCCAACAAGTCCACACCGACCCGCCGAAGCGTAACCCACCCATTCCCGTACATTTACCCCTTTACCTAACACTACAGGCAATTTAGCATGGCCAATTCACCTGACCTGCACATCTTTGGACTGTGGGAGGAAACCGGAGCACCCGGAGGAAACCCACGCAGACACGGGGAGAACGTGCAAACTCCACACAGTCAGTCGCCTGAGTCGGGAATTGAACCCGGGTCTCTGGCGCTGTGAGGCAGCAGTGCTAACCACTGTGCCACCGTGCTGCCCACAAAGGTGGAATCATAGAATAGAAGCATAGAACTCCACAATGCGGAAACAGGCCCATCAGCCCAACATGTGCACACTGACCCTCCAAAGTATAACGCACCAGGCCAATTCCCCTACAATTCACCTAACGTGCACATCTTAGGACTTTGGGAGGAAACCAGAGCATCCAGAGGTAACCCATGCAGACACAGGGAGAATGTGCAAACTCCACACAGATAGTTGCCCGACGCCATCTTCCTAAGAGCTAAGTATGACTCCAACCAGTGGATTGTTTGCCCAATTCGAAGTGACTGTGATTTTGCTTGTGTTCCTTGATATACACTCATGTCAAGGACTGTCACTCTTACTTTTTATCTGGAGATCAGTTCTTCTGTCTATGTTTGAAGCAAGGCTACATTGAGGCTAAGAGCTGAGTGGCCCTGCAGAAATGTGAAAGGAACATATATGTGAATTGCCCAAAACTGAGTCCCTGGCGCTGTGAGGCAGCAGTGCCAACCACTGAGCCTCTGAGTCAGACCATTTATCTGTCAAGTCCAGTTCAGTTCCTGGTCAATAATAATCTTCTGGATGTTTATAGTAGGAGATTCAGTGATGGTAATGGTAAGAGACGATGGTTAGATTCTCTCTGGTTGGAGATAGTCATCGCATGACATTTGCGAGGTGTGAATATTACTTGCCACTTGTCAGCCCAAATCTGAACATTGTCCAAGTCTTGTTGTATCTGAACATGGACTGTTTCAGTCTCTGATGAGTTCTAAATGGTGCTAAACATTGTTCAATTATTGGGGACATCTCCATTTCCAATCTTATGATAGAATTAAGGTCATTGTTAAAATGGGTCAAGATGGTTCGGCCATAGACACTAACTTACGGAATTCCTGCAGAGATGGCCTGGATTTGAGTTGATTGACCTCCACCATACACAGCCATCTTCCTAAGAGCCAGGAATGACTCCAACCAGTGGATTGTTTTGCCCAATTCGAAGTGACTGTGATTTTGCTTGTGTTCCTTGATATATCTAGAGTTCAGTTCTTCTGTCTATGTTTGAAGCAAGGCTACACTGAGTCCAAGAGCTGAGTGGCCCACAGAAACCTGAAAGGAACATATATGTGAACTGGCGATTTGAAGCAGCTATGCTTAATGGTGCTGTTGATGACCTCTTCCATCACTTTACTGTTGATCAAGAACAGACTGATGGTGCTGTTAATCGGGTTGAATATGTCTTCCTCTTTTGTGCACAGGACATTTCTGAGAAATATTGCATATTGTCAGATATATAGAAGTGTTGTAGCTGTACTGGAATAGCTTGGCTAGGGCATGGTGAGTTCTGGACTCCAAGATTTCATCACCGTTGGCAGAAGATTGTCTGGATCCATCGTCTTCACAATATCCAATGCTTCAGCCATTTCTTGATGTCACATAGAGTGCATTGAATTGGTTGAAGACTGGCATCCATTATGCCGGTGAGGTCTAGAGCACTGAGCACTTCTGGCTGAAGAATGTTGCAAATGCATCAGCCTCATCTTTGCACAGATGTGTTGCGCTCCACCGTTAATTATAATGGAGATATTGGGAGTACTTCCTCCTCCTCCTATGTTGTTTAATTGTCCACTATCATTCACAACTGGATTTGGCAAGACTGCAGGGCTTCAATCCAATTATTGCTTGTGGAATCACTCATCCTTATCTATTATGTGCCGCTCATGTTGTTTGGCCTGTGTTGTAGTTTCACCAGATTGACACTTGAGTTTGGGTATGTCTGTGATCAGGTTAGGTGCTGCTCCTGGCATGTCTTCTTGTACTCTTCATTGAGCCAAAATTGACCTGGCTTGATGGTAATGACAGAGTGGACAATGTGCAGGACCATCAGCTACTGAGTGAGTGTAAAATACAATATCCATTGGACTGCTAGCCCACAACAGCTCATTCTTGAGTTACTCCATCTTTTGAAAACTTATCCCAGTTAGCATCATGGCAGTGCCATGACACACAATGGAGAGTTTTCTCAATGTGAAGCCAGGAATTGTTCTTCACAAAGATTATGCCGTAATAACTCCTTCCAATACTGTAATGGATAGATGCATCTGTGGCAGGCAGATTATTGTCAAATGTTTTTTTCTCTCTTATTGGTTCCTTCACCACCTTTTACAGAAGCTTTCCTGTAGTTACAGTCTTCAGGACACAGCCATCTGTGTCAGTAGTGATGCTGTCGAGACATTCATAATGAGGAACATTGAAGCTCTCCGCCAAGAGTATGCCCTTGCCATCCTCCATGCTCCCTTCAAAATGTTAAACATGGAGGAG
This sequence comes from Chiloscyllium plagiosum, assembly GCF_004010195.1. Classification (NCBI taxonomy): domain Eukaryota; kingdom Metazoa; phylum Chordata; class Chondrichthyes; order Orectolobiformes; family Hemiscylliidae; genus Chiloscyllium; species Chiloscyllium plagiosum. The sequence continues at coordinate 26,654,736 of NC_057732.1, forward strand.
CACTGAATCATCAGCTGAGAGGCCTATCACCTGGAAATCTGGAGGAGATTTCCTTGCCCATATTTCATTTGATGCTGTCAGACTCCATAAGACATGGAGTCAATGTTGAGGACTCCCAAGAAAACTACTTCCAGTCTGTGCAACGAGGACAGGACATAGACAGAAATGACAGGAAAATTGTCTGTAAGATGTAATACTGTGAATATAACTATTTCAGAATGTTGCTTGATTAGTCTGTGAGACAGCTCTCTTAATTTTGGCACTAGCCCCCAGATGTTGGTAAAGAAGACTTCGTAGAGTCAATAGAACTCAGTTTGCCATTGTCGTCTTCAGTGCCTGGGTCAAAGGCAGGTTATCAATGTTTTGATGCAGCTGATTGGTTTGTTAGGCAGGTGGGTACTGCAGATGTTGGAGATTAGAGTCAAGCTTAGAGTGGTGTTGGAAAAGCACAGCAGGTCAGGCAGTATCCGAGGAGCAGGAAAATCAATGTTTTGGACAAAAGCCCTTCATCAGGAATGAGTCTGAGAGCATCGGGTATGGAGAGATAAATAGGAGGGGGGGTGGGGATGGGGCTGCGTAGAAGGTAGCTGAGAGTCCAATAGGTGGATAGAGATAGGGGTGAAAGTGATAGTCGGAAAGGAGGGTGAAGTGGGTAGGTGGGAAGGAAGATTGACAGGTGGGACAGGTCATGAGGACGGTGCTGAGCTGGAAGGTTGGAACTCGGGTAAGGTGGAGGAGGGGAAATGAGGAAACTGGTGAAGTCCACATTGATGCCATGGGGTTGGAGATCCTGAGGCAGAAGATGAGGCATTCTTCCTCCAGCCGTTGGGTGGTAAGGGAGTGGCAATGGAGGAGGCCCAGGATCTGCATGTCCTTGGCAGAGTGGGAGAGGAATTGAAATGTTCGGCCACAGGACGGTGGGGTTGATTGGTGCAGGTGTCCTGGAGATGTTCTCTGAAGCGCTCTGTGATAAGGCGTCCAGTCTCCCCAATGTAGAGGAGCAATGAATACAATAAATGACATGTGTGGAAGTGCAGGTGAAACTTTGATGGATGTGGAAGGCTCCATTGGGGCCTTGGACGGAGGTGAGGGGGGAATTGTGGGTGCAGGTTTTGCAATTCTTGCGGTGACAGGGGAAGGTGCAGGGAGGGGAGGGTGGGTTGTTGGGGGGTGTGGACCTGACCAGGTAGTCGCGGAGGAAACGGTCTTTGCGGAAAGCAGATCGGGGTGGGGAGGGAAATATATCCCTGGTGGTGGGGTCCATTTGAAGGTGACGGAAATGTAAGTGGATGATGCTTTTTATGTAGAGGTTGGTGGGGTGGAAGGTGAGGACCAGAGGGGTTCTGTCCTTGTTGCAGTTGGAGGGGTGGAGTTTGAAGGCGGAGGTGCAGGATGTGGATAAGATGCGTTGAGGGCATCTTCAACCATGTGGGAGGGGAAATTGTGGTGTTTAAAGAAGGAGGCCATCTGGTGTGTTCTGTGGTAGAACTGGTCCTCCTGGGAGGAGAAAGTGAGGACTGCAGATGCTGGAGATCAGAGCTGAAAATGTGTTGCTCCTGGGAGTAGATGCAGCAGAGGTGGAGGAATTGGGAATATGGCATAGCATTTTTGCAGGAGGTCGGGTGGGAGGAGGTGTAATCCAGGTAGCTGTGGGAGTTGGTGGGTTTGTAAAAAATGTCAGTGTTGAGTCAGCCATCGTTGATGGAGATATAGAGGTCCAGGAAGGGGAAGGAGGTGTCAGAGATGGTCCAGATAAACTTAAGGTCAGGGTGGAACGTGTTGGTGAAGTTAACAAACTGTTCAACCTCCGTGTGGGAGCACAAGGTGGCGCTGATGCAGTCATCAATGCAGCGGAGGAAAAGATAGGGAGTGATGCTGGTATAACTTCAGAAGATGGACTATTCTACGTAGCCGACAAGTTGAAGATCTTCAAGGCAGAGTAGATGGCCTGGGTGTTGCAGTGAGAGAGAAAGGCTCACTGAGATCCTTGTACAGAGAGGAGTTGATTGGTTTGTTAGGCTATTTAAAGAGACAGTTAGGAATCAATTTCATTACTGTAGATCTGGAGTATATATTAGGCTAGACCATGTAAGGGTGGCATATTTCCTTCCCTAAGGGATTTTAGTGAAACAATTACAACAATCAGGCCCATCATTAGACTTCCAGTTATAAATTTTATGGAATTCAAATTCCACCATTTGTTGTGTGAGGATTCAAACCCATCACAATGACAATGCCACTAAACTATCATCTCTCCTGTCTGACCTGACCATGCTAATGTATCTTGGCAGACATTCAACATCATACTTGAGGTAATCTAAAACTCTTCAGCTCCTGATCTACTTTGTACTGGATGCCATTCACTTTCCAGCCTTTGTTTGCAAACATACATTGACAGAAAAGCAAAATACTGTGGATAGAAATCTGAAATAAAAGTGTTGGAAATACTCAGCATATCTGCCAGAGTCTGTGGGCACAGAAACAGAGTTGATAGTTCAAGTTGAATATGATTCTTCTGAACTTGTCTTGATTTACAATGACTCAGCAATGCTTTGACCTTAAATCTCTCTTCCCTGTGTTTTCCCTTCTATAGCATTTCTCCTCCATAGCATTCCTCCAGTCCCACAATGCTCTGACATAACTGCACTTCTCTCATGTTGGCCTTTTGAGCGAGCATTCCTGATTTTAATTGCTCCACATTGACAGTCTTATATTCACCCGCCATAACCCTAGGTTCTCAAATACACTCACCAAATGTTTCTGTCACTGTGTCTCTTCATCCTTTTATGAAATGCTACTTAAAACCTCCCTCTTTGACCAGGTGTTCTAACACTTCCTCATCTGGATTTGTATCAAATTTTGTTTATATTGCTCCTGTGATGCTTCAAAACTTCACTTATGATAAACAGAGCTATATTAGAACAATTGGTTGTTATTAATTTATGCTTCGCAAATGACTGGTATTACTGATCGTAAATTTTCTCTTTTAAGTAGTTTGTTTCTTATCTAAACTAGGCAGTTTTGTCAGCTATATCTATCATTGTTGCAGCATTTGAGACCCAATGGGAAGGGGTCAGGACTCCCTTCACATCCCCTGTGCTATGGATCTAGTTTTATAACTTCCTGTTCACAAGAAAGCAGGATGCACCTGACAAATTTTAACTCATTAAGCACATTTTCCTGCACACATTTCTGAAAACTAATTCATCACTCACCAAACGATATTAAATTTAATAAAGAAAATCTTATTATCTCTAGAAAGTGGAAAGTGATATCACAGCATTATTTTGTACATAAACTAATGGGAGCAGGAAATGTGGTTCAATGAACGTATGTATATATGAAACTTGTGAATCATCATCCATTAACAGGAACACTTCTGACAAGATATAGAATGGACTCTAATGTGTCTGCCCCTCAACACTTCCTGTACTATTGACAATTTTTGCACTGCTTCACTAAATAGTTAATGACTGTAGGTGGAATTAAAATGCTTTAATTTATTACCATGTCGATATATTGTGGGGTCCAGATCACAAACAGGCTGTTTCCTTATTTAGTCCTTGTCGATTTCATAATTCACATTTACAAGTACCCAATTATGCTTGCATCTATATCAATAACCTTGTGTTTGGTGTGAGCATTGATTATGTAATTGATTGAATGCCATTGTTCTCTACATAATGAGCACAAGAGAGACAGTTAATTACGTGAGAGTGGTGATAGAATGATAGCTTTAAACCACCAATCCTACCTGTCTCTGCACATTTTAAAAGCAAACCTAACAAGAACTTACCAGACTGCCAATGATATTGCGACAGTAAGTGGTGCGTTACAGCTGTTCTTTGTTCATTTCTTCTCTTACCAGTTAAAAGATTTCTGATATTTAAAAGCCTAAAGGTGACAGGGTAGATAAAGAAATAGCCTGTATTTTTGCACTTACCACATCCAGTTCCAAATGAAATGTGTGGAACATAATTTTAGTGTAGCCATCTCATGTCTATGGTGTAACCACAATGCAAAGTGACTCCCCTTCTAGATTCCTTATGATAGCATTATCAGCAGCCTCTGGAGGGCATTCACAGAAGGATGCTTGTGTTGTGGGCAAAGCCCATATGCCAGGAGTGAAAGGCACAGTCCCATTAAAAAGGAAGCTGCACAATGGACTGAAAGCTGTAATGTGGCAGTGGGTCAGACATTAGATGAACATTGCATGGCTTTCCTGTATTCCCCATAGGCCCAAATCCTCTCAGGTTTGTGAACTGTGGCCTCCTGTTAGGAGATTTATTATTACATTGAGGGATCAGGAAGCAGAACAGCTGAAAGCCCTTTGCCCACTTCCCATGATTCCCATCCTGCCCTCACTCACCATTGATCGGGCTTCAATCATGATCCTGAGCCATAAAAAACTGATGGCCTCTGACTGCCATCAGGTCTCCGAATACTAGGGAAGGCCTTGATGGCATATTTAAGTGCACTGTCAGTCCTTCCCAATGGAACAGATGAAGTTTCCTGGCAGGACCTCTGACCAATGCCCAATGCCCCCTGTCCAGTTGATCAAATCCAGACTCATGTTCCTAACAGGGTGATGGAAATCTCAAGGCTGATACTTGAAAGGGATTGGGATCAAGTATCAAGGGCAGTGGTCGGAGAGTCTCCCCAAGGACACATTACATTAATGGTCTCACTCAGAAGTCTGAATAAATGAATGAATGTATTTGTACGTTACATCTTAGAACCACCTCAGCACCCATCTCATGGCTGTGCCTGCTGCACCTTCTGACATTCCAGACTCACTTTACCACCTTCACCGTGCACCTTACCCAGACATACCTCTTCACTGTAAGTCTTGCTCTGGCAGGAACATCATCAAAGCACAGTGACAAAGTCATTATCATTCTGCCCTCTCTCGTGAAGGAAAAGGTGACATCCAATGAATGGGAAAGACAGAGGACAAAAATGTCTACACAGGTGATGATGTCCTTGGTGAAATGGAGCATCCTCAGGTACTGCCCATGGCTCATGGCTCAGTAGAGGTACTGCACACGCAACATCCTTCTTGGATATGGCTTTCTATGGAGAGCCCTCTTTCTCTTGCCCCTCCTGAGGGAGCTACCCACTCTGGCTGTGACTATTCATGCCCTGGCCTCATTAAAGCTCAAACAGTGCTAGAATAACATCACATATTTCAGGCTGTGGACTTTCATTCCTTACTGCTTCCTTACTTACGAATTGTTCCAACATATCAAAACATAAGCCACAAGTCGAAAACACCCCACTTGCAACCTACTGAGTTACTCTTTAAATAGGTCCAAATTCAGCACCTGTCTTGCTTTATTATATGTTATCTGATTCATGAAAGCACTACTTATACATTTATCTCCTAAATTATTGGTACCCAGCCAATTCATCAGACCTGTTTGGCTGACTTACATCATGTTAACACCCCTTCAAGGTCTTCAGATACATGCAGAATAGGCATTCATGTTGCCCATTCTAATTCAGTAATACCATGAGGGCCATGTAATGTGACACATGGCATGTAAAAAGCACAGAAACTCACGATAGACCACCATGTCCCTACTCTGCTCAATTTCATGGTCAAAGTCTTGCAGTGTCATAAAGAAAAGGAGGTTGTCTTGAGATTACATGATAAAGTTAGTAGCTTGGATGAACTCCAGAGTATTCTCTGGCTCTCTTGGATGAACCAGAAGAGAAACAATGGAAAAGCCAAAAAAGCTTAGAGCTTAAAAGAAACCACCAAAGTTTAACATTTATTGAGGATATTTTTTCCACTTATTTCTAGAGTAAATGTTATGGTGTAATAGGACTTGATTGTATAAAGCTTTAAGTGAAGTGTTATGATCTGCATAGGGAATTCTATAAAGCAAAATAATGAAATTTACAGAGCAATCCCTTAAGAAGCAACTATCAGTGTAATTCCACTGTCTATAACTTTTACCGCATTGCTAATTAGAATCCATATAAATTAAACATGAATTAACAGGCAAATGACAGTCAGTAGATCAAACAAATTACATGTGGAATATAGCATACTGCAAAGACTACCTCATGAGATTCTAAACATTCATATTATTCCCCAAACAAATGTGTCACGATATACCAGACTGTCAATCAGGGCAGAGGTCTTAGTGAAAACAGTAGAGGAATTACATTGCTAAGTGGCTGAATCTTGCTTATCATTTTTTTTGCAGTCATAGTTTTTTTAATCTTTCATGGGATGTGGGCTTTGCTAGTTAAGCCAACATTTGTTGCTTCTTCTTAATTACCTTGGAGAAGGTGATAGTGAGTTGCCTGTTAAACCACTGCACACCTTGGCGTATAGGGACTATAGCTGAACAACATTTAAATAATAATCAACTTTTCTGTTCTTCCTGCCAAAGTGCCTAACCTCACATTTTCCCACATTATATTCCATTTGTTAAGATTTTGCCCACTCCCTTAACCTGTTTGCATTCCCCTGCAGAATCTTTGCACTCGCTACCATCTAATCGATGTCACTGCAAATTTGCTGATAGATCATTCACTTTCCTCAGCCTAGACATTAATATATTTGTAAATATTTGTGGCCCCAGCACTGATCCCTGTGGCACTCCACTAGTTGCAGATTGAAAATGCTCTCTTTATCCCAACTCTTCTTTTCTATTAGATAGCCAATCCTTTATCCTTTCTAATATACTAGCTCCAACAAATGTGCTCTTAACTTGTTCAGTAGCTTAACGTCTTGAAATCCAAAATTATTACATCAACTGCTTTCCCTTTATCTATCCTGCTTGTTATCTCCTGATAAATTCCAATAAAGTTTCCCCCACCCCCCATGAAGCCTTACTCTGCTTGATCATATAATGTAGTTTTTTTTAGATTACTTACAGTGTGGGAACAGGCCTTTCAGCCCAACAAGTTCACACCGATCCGCCAAAGCACAACCACCCAGACCCATTCCCCTACATTTACCCCTTCACCTGAAACTATGGGCAATTTAGCATGGCCAATTCACCTAACCTGCACATTTTTGGCTTGTGGAAGGAAACCGGAGCACCCAGAGGGAACCCACGCAGACACGGGGAGAATGTGCAAACTCCACAAAAAAATCATCTGAGGCAGGAATTGAACCTGGGTCTCTGGTGCTGTGAGGCAGCAGTGCTAACCACCATGCCGCCCACTCTAAATGCTTTGTTCTTAAATCCTTTCTAATAGAATCAAATATTTTTCTATTAACAGATGTTAAGCTAACTAGCCTATAGTTACCTGTTCTTTGTTTTCTTCTCTTTTTAAACAATTTGTTGCTTCGGCATCTTTCTAATCCTCTTGAACATTGAAAGAATCTAAGGTTTCTTGGGATTACTATCAATGTATCCACTATCTCTGTAGCTACTTTTAATATCCTAGGATGCATCCCATCCTTTCCAGGGGACTTATTAGTCTTTAAGATTCCCTTGCATTTTTTCTGTAATGGTAGTCTTGTATTTATTTCCTCACCTTTTGCCCTTTGGCCATGATCAAAATTGTTTAATAATATTCCAATTGCAGCAAATTGACCTACCATAAATAGCAAATGAAGTTGCTATACAGTGGGATGCAATTGCAAAGATTAATATATAAGATCAGAAGAGTAGCTAGAATTGCATCTGTGTAACGATGCAACCATCAGCCCGTCTCCCATGTTAATGAGCACAGGAATCTAAGAGATTTCATAGAGTGTTTCACATCAACATCCAGAGGAGTCCAGGTGTACAGGTCCACAGTTCCCTAAAAGTGACAACATAAGTGGATAATGTGGTCAAGGAGGTGTATGGCATGCTTGCCTTCATCAGCTGGGGCACATTGTATAAAAATTGGCAAGTAATGTTGCAACTGTGTAGGATCCAGTTAATCTACATTTGCAATATTGTGTACCGTTCTGGTTGCTACTACCAGAAGGATGTGGAGGCTTTGGGGAGGATACAGAAATGTTTACCAGAATGTTGGAGAGAATTAGCTAAGAGCAGAGACTGGACAAATTTATTTTGTTTTCACTTGAACATCAAAGGATGTGGGGTGAGCTGATAGAGGTTTACAAAATTATGAGACGCATGGGTAGAATGGATAGCTGGAGTATTTTTCCCAGGGTAGAAATGTTAATTACTAGGGAGCAAAGGGTTAAGGTAAAAGGTGGAAAAGTTAAAGGAGATGGGGGGGGCAAGTTTTTTTGCACAGAGGGTGCAAAGTGCCTGGAATGCGCTGCCATAGGAGGTTGTGGAGACAGATACAGGAGCAACGTAAGAGGCAGCTTGACAGAACATGAATGGCCAGAGAATAGAGGAATACAGATTATGTAGAGGCAAAAGGCTTTTAGTTTAGAAAGGCATCTTATATTAGTGCAGTCTTGGTGTGCTCGATAGACCTGTTTCTGTGCTGTCCTATTCATGAAAAATAAAGACAAAGTGAGTTTAACTGTTTCTATTGTCTAAAAGATTGATGGCAAGGGGGTATTGATAAAAGGTAAAGAAACTAGAGTTGAGATAAGTGAAATATTCTTCATGTAACCAATGGTTGGGATTTGGAATGCTCTGCAAGGCAGGGTAATGGATAAAGATCTAATACATGCTAGCAAAAGACAATTGGATGAATACTTAAAAAGAAAAAAATGTGGACGCGTGAAGTTATAATGGTGGAACAGGACCAGATGTCTCCAAAGAAATGATAGAATGAATGGCCTTTTTCTGCACCATCTTATTCAATAATTTTACTTAAAGACTGCAAGTGTGTAGCAGATTGGATGAAGAGAAAGGATTCTTCTCAAAATGGAGCTAAATTCCTTCAACAGTTCTTATAGAATTATTAATTAATAGACTAATGAAACCAATCAATCCCATTGACTGGGATAGCAGTAATGATAATGACCAATTTCCCAAAGGACAAATGAATCTGATGAAAAATAGTATTGGCAAACTCTCTTCTGGGCCTTGCTCAACACACTGTAGAATTGTTTTAAATACTAATGGTTGTAATGAATATTTCAATATGGTGTTTATTAGAATAGGGGACGGTAAGGTTTTAGATAGATGATGTGTGATTAAACAATAAACAAAAACATTAATTAAAACCATAATGCCCATTTGGGATTGACTGTTTAAAGAACAGGCATGTTGCATTGTTATACCAGCTGTTGTAAAATCTAAATAATTGAGTCTGTAACATAACTGAGAATGTGGATCACGAGAATTTACTGTGACTTCTCATGTAGATATATATTACATTTAATTCAGTAAGAATGAGGGTTATCACAGTCTGTGCTCAAAATTAAAGTTGATGAACCTCTCTTAAAATTGGATAGGAAATGTTGTAGAATGATTATAGGATGTACATAAAACTTCTTTATTGAATTCAAGCTTGTAAAAAACGATAAAAGTGGCAGCTGCTACCAGCTACCACATGGAATGTCAAACTCTATGATGTGTGATAGGTCAAGAAAAACAATAAAATTCCATACATGAAATATTGTATATAACTGGGGAGCAAATTATACATTTGCTTTGTAAGTGGTCAAATTAGAATGAACCTATCTCATGATTTTCCTCCTTTCAAGGTTTAATATTTGAGGAGTCCAGTTATTATTGCTTTGTTAGAGAAAAAGATCAATGGTTTCCCTTTGAATCAAGGCAGTCACAGTGCATTGTCAGTGTGCAGCTTTATGAATGTAGATCAAAAAAGCCTAATGAGGAGATCTAACAATTGCCATAGTAAAATAAATTATTGGAGGCCCATTACATTATAGCAGTGTGACTCTGAAATTTATGGTTTCAAGTGACCAGTTAAATCAAATGAAGAATACTCATAATGGAAGTAAAATTGAATAACTAGAAAGCAAATTATATTATAAAATTGCCACTGCAATTCAAAGCAACAAAATAATTGATAGACCCCACAGATATAACAGTCAGCCTTTTTGTTGGGAATGCACAAAACTTTTCTAGTTAGGTTTGCAACTACAACAAATTATCCCAATTTTATTTTCCATAGAAATAGTCTCCCATCTGTTTACTGTATAGATTTCTGCCCATTACATTTGCTTTTCTGGTCTGGGCTATGTAGATGAGGATTGTATGTATATTATCACACAGTAGTGGGACCATAGAAGTTTGAAGGTAAGGAACAAGAGGCAATTTTTTAATCAGCCTATTCAGACATGTAATCATACCCCTCTGGCACAGATAGGAATTTAATGCAGATCTTTTGGCCAAAAACCCCTGTTGAACAGCATTGATAGTTTCTAATGGAATCCTATGGAGTCCCTGTTATGTTCTTGATTACAGTTGAGGTCATCTGAAGAGCAGGATGGCCTGAACAATTAGAAAGAACTAAGCAACAGAATGAAGAAGGTAATTTAAATCAGAAACAGTTCTCTCGGTGGAGAAATGCAACTCCTGGCTCTCAGTACTATCTGTAAAATGGATGACCAGGAGTTGAAAATTGAGGGGTAATGCAGGTAATAATTCTACTCAGTGAGTAACCACACAGTTCAAGTATAGGGGACAAGGAAGTTAATAAATTAGCTGAAGAGAAATCACTAGATTACAAAGATTTTGTAGTTGTAGTCAAATTCAGGCAGATTGTAAACAAAAATTGGCTCAGGTCAATTTCATGGAGTTTCAGAAAAGGTTTATCTCTCTCAGTGCCAGCGAATATTTCACACAATTTTCTTCAGCTTGCCTCATGATCTCTGCATCACACCTGATGGGACCCTGTTTTTATCATCGTGGACTCAGCAGTGATGGAAAGACTCGCCATGACCAGCACCTCCTGGATTCCCAGTGCTGAAGCCACATTTAAAACACAGCCAAGCATTAGATGAAGCAGTGTCCATCAGGAGCAGCCTGTCATAGTCACAGTGTTGGAAGAACTGCCCCAGTCAGGGCTGACAGAGGAAAGTTGGCACCACACTTTACCAAATGGGATCTGGAAGTCCTGGTGGAAGGGATGGTGTAGAAGAGAGTTGTTCTCTTTCCTCTGGACTGCTAGAAGACACGAGGGTAGACTAGACTATGGTCTTAGCTATTCCCACAAAGGACAACTGCCTTTCAGCATCCATCCTGTACAAAAACCCCCTCCCCACTCCCCCCCCTCTCCCCCACCAAATAATCTGAGGCATTTTAACAAGGTCACTTGATATTCATCTAAACTCACAAGTCCAACCTACTCGACCTTTCAATGAAAGGAAAGTCCATCCATACCCAGGATCAATCTAGTTAACCTTCTCTGGATTGATTGTCCATTATTGTTGATCCTTAATAGAATGGTTACCAGCCTCTCCAAATTAGCTAAGAGGAGCAGCTCAATTCTTTTATGCAGATGAGGCACAGTCACTTACAGTATGGTTCTGCATTGCCATGCTGGACTTTGAAGTCGTTTACAATGCTATTGCAAGGATACTCTACATGGAGCACCTAACGCACAATTTGGACCAGGTTATATCTCAGGCAGCGTTCCCTCTAATTTTCTTCCCAGCTGCATAAACTGTGAATGTGGGCTGTTCTCACCTGGAATGAGTGAGTTGAAGAAGATTGGTACAGCCACTGCTTTTGGTGCAGGTGGAGGATAGGTAGGCAGGTGTCCCGAGTGAGTTAGTGAGTAGTCAATGCAGAGACCATGCAGGGTTAGCAGTATGGGGGAATTGGGTGGCAGACAGTGAGTGACTGAATGTTGCATCAACAGTGAGTGTGGTAGAGCATAAAACTTGATGGGAGGCGGGTGCAGTAACAGAGATAGAGTGAATGTGAGATAGCAACAAGACAATGGTGGCACTTAGCCTGGCGAAAAAAGTGCTGTGAACTCAGCATAAATTATTTCTCTGGCCCTTGATCTGTTTACTCCAGCTATTGTTTGTGGACCCTACTCATATTGGTAGAAAATCAAATTTCAAAGATTAAAAACTACTCTTTACTTCTTTTCTGGACTTTACTCCAATATTGGAAAAGGATTTTTTTCCCTCTCACCCTCAGACATTAACTTTACTCCCAGAGTTTCCAATTTCACCCAAAGAACATTTTTCTCTAAGGTTCTGCTGTGGCTTCTTTTCTTCACTCACAATGATTTTCCTGTACCAGTTGGTACCTCTCATGTGAAGGTTTTGCGCTCCACGAGTGCTGCTTAGTGCTTGTTGGTTTCATGTTCCTGCTGCTGACACACTGTTTGTGCCTTCCGAAAGTGCTAATGTTCTTAAAGTGGCAAACTCATTTGCCTTGAACTTCTTTTTTCTTCTGGATTGAATGGACTCTCTCCATCCTTGTTATTTTTAATTATTTCAGCAGCAATGACCACCATGACTCTGGGTGCAGACTACTGGCTGTTGAGTGTTGGATGGTTTGCTGTCATCATTTCTCATTTTCTCATCTGAGGGGCCTGTTGAATTATTGGCGGTAGAGCATGGACCACCAGAGATTTTAACATTGGCTACTTAGGCAGAATTACAAAATATAAGCTTGTCGGTCTTCATCAGGACCTTGGTGCAGTTTCTCCACCGAAATTAATTTTCATTCTCAGGAATCCAAAGGCCTCTACATGTTATTATTAACTGTATTTCTCTTTTGTTATTGTTTATACATTCGACATTTGCTTCAGAGCTATGTATCTCTTCTTCCTGTGCAGATTTCCTGTTTTGCAAACTTTGGGACTTCCCCCTATAGGAGTCAATCACTTTCAAACAGAAATGTTCCTAATTATGCTCATCACCATTTATTAATGTAAAAGAAATGCAGATGATAGCAAGCTTTTTACATTTCTAATACATTGCACAATTGAAAACTACCTGCAACAAGACACCTCTCTGGCAGAGAGAATGGAATGTGGAAAATCCAGGGAGTACGTTAAAATAGTTCAGGAGAATTAAGCATCTGCTATCCTTTTTTATTATTTATAAAGCCAACAGGGAAAGTTCTCATTTCTACCAACGCACTTCATATCAGTCAAGCTGATATATGAGCTCCAAATCTGTGATGTTAAACTTTTTTTTTTATGTGCAGTTAAGTGGTGATTGTGAGCAGCTTTCTGATATATTGACAAAATCACTTTGACCAAGGCATTGTCAATTGACCAAGTAGTATATTTGCCAGTTGTTCCAAGGAAAGCATTTAAAATATCAAGAGTAACCGTGAATAAGCAAGTTTACTGAATGGTATTCAACCTTGAGGAAGTATCGACTGTGGCACATTTCCTTTTGCTGTTAACAGAATCACTGGGCAGACAGTAAATATTTACCACAACTCTTTGAGGCTTAAATTACTTCTCTGACTGGAAAACACATGTAACAAGATAAGGGAGATTCCAGAGAATTTGACAAAACTCTTTCCGCATTTCAAAATGACTGAAATGATCTCTTGACCACTGACAACTGTTTCAATGAGATAAGTCCACCAACCATTGAAATTAGCCGATTTCACAATTTCCTTAAATGTGGCGCATGCCAGGATTGTCAAAATATAAAAACACAAACACAAACAAAGAATGCAATTCAATAGTCTCTTTCTAGCTTTTGTTTTGACTTTGAAAGAAGTCTATTTTCAAAGCTCAGGAAATGATTTAACTGTCGGGTTCACTAAAGACAAGCTGAGGGGATAATGTTATAGGGCCCCGAACGACATGAGCTATAGTGAGAAATCTAAGAGAACGGCATGAGAAATTCAGTTTTTCCTGATATCGGCTACAAGAAGTCACATTTTTCAACAAATTTACAGGCATCTAGACGAGATTCTCAAGAGCTTTGAGATGCCTATTAATGGAGATTATTGCTCATTATCACCTTCATTAATACAAAGGTCCCTACTCCATCATGTACTCTGTAGAAACTAGACACAAGAATTCTCAACATGAAAGTCAAAGCGAGTACTTGGTAACTCCAGATTGGCAGTTTACTCCTTCAGACTTTCACTTGGACACTTGGCATCAACATTTCAGTTTTTCGGGCTGGAGGACCGTGACCAGTGGTTGTTCCATAGGAATTGGTGCTGGGTCCACTTTTGTTTGACATTTATATAAACTAGAATCCCTACAGTGTATAAATTGGCCCTTCGGCCCAACAAGTCCACACTGACCATCCGCAGAGTATGGGCATGTGCCCGAAACGTCGAATCTTCTGTTCCCTAGATGCTGCCTGACCTGCTGTGCTGTTCCAGCAATCAAGTTTCAGCTTTGATCATCCGCAGAGTAACCAACCCAGACCCATTCCCCCACCCCTATGTTTACCCCGAATAATAACCTACACTATGGACAATTTACTATGACCAATTCACCTGACCTGCACATCTTTGGATTGTGCGAGGAAACTGGAGCACCCGGAGGAAACCCACACAGATACAGGGAAAACATGCGAACTCCACACAGACAGTCACCTGAGGCAGGAATCAAACCTGAGTCCCTGGTGCTGTGAGGCTGCAGTGCTAACCACCAAAATGATCCAGGTGAGAATATAGCAAGCATGGTTAGTAAGTCTGTGGATGACACCAAGATTGGTGATATAATGGACGATGAAGAAAATTATTTCAGCTTACAAAGTGATTTTGATCAATTGGATCAACGAGCTGAAGAATGGCAAATGGAGTTTAATTTGGATAAATGCGAGATATTAGATTTTGAGGAATAAACAAAGACAAGACTTATACAATTAAAAGTAGGCCTTGGGTGGTTTGTGGAGCAGAGAGGCCTAGGGGTTCAGGTACATCATTGTTTGAAGTTTGCATCACACATAGATAAGGTGGTTAAGAAGGCTTTTAATACACTTGCCTTTATTGTTCAGACCTTTGAGTGTAGGAGCTGGGACATTATGTTGAGGTTGTACAGAATGTTGGTGAGACCTCTTTTGGAATACTGTGATCGTTTCTGGTCTCCCTGTTATAGGAAGGATGTTATTAAGCTGGAGTGGGTTCAGAACAGATTGACTAGAATGTTGCCTGGAATGAGTTATAAGGACGGGCTGAATAGGCTGTGGCTTTTTTCACTGGAGCATATAGATCTTATAGAGGTTTATAAAATAATGAGGGGTATTGGTAAGGTGAATGGCATGTGTCTTTTCCTTAGGATGTGGGATTTCAAGACTAGGGAGTGTATTTTTAAGACGAGAAGAGAAAGATTTAAAAAAGATGAGAGGGAATTTTTTTACATAGAGTGTGGTTTGGGTGTGGAATGAACTTCCAGAGGAAGTGGCGGATGCGGGTACAGTTACAATCTTTAGAAGACATTTGGTTGCCCATGAATAAGAAATGTTTGGAAGGATATGAGCTGAGCACAGGCAGGTGGGGACTAGTATAGTTTGGGATAATGGTCCGCATGGATTAGTTAGACCAAAGAGTCTGTTTTTGTTCTGTATGGTTCTATGAATCTATGGATATTCCATGGGTAGTGGCTGCAAGACATCCCAAGTCCATGGATCTTGGCATTTGATATATAACTGACTTGCCACATCCTCAAGGCATATATGTAATCCAGATAGAGTACACCTCTGCACTGTGATGCTGCACTTTAGAGTGCACTGGTACCTTTTGTTGCAATGGTTCTACAACAATGCTCCATAATCATGACTGGCAGATTGAACCAGGCTGTATCTAAGGGCTTCTCAATCTCCTAGCCCTCACACACCTTTCATTTAGCTGGATGCACCGACTTGCTGTTCCATGTCTTTACTTGTAGCACAGGTACAAAGTCAGGCGGCCTATTATTGTCAGCGATAGTCACCAGTGAAGAGGATGGACATGTTGCTGCTTGTCACTATGCTACATTGGTACTACTCTGCACTATATGCCAGCAACCTACATGGCAAAAACACTGTATACAAGTCAAACAAATGACCATTTCTCTACATTGGAGCGGCATAGGAACCAGTCACATTAATGGACTCAAGGTGTTCAGGCGCAGTCTCTAATATCAGTTCAGGGGCTCGGGCAGTGTCAAGAGACTTTTTGGGGCAATATGCTGGTATGGTGAGTGGGAGAATCAGACTCAGAATCAGGAAAGCATCAGATCAGAGTTTCCATTGGGAAAAGGTAGATCATTAATGCGTTGAGTCTGTGCTGATAAGATAAGAAAATTCATTTGGCAGAAGGTTTCCATGAAACTCAACAAAAATGACACCACCAAAATATACTAATGTTCAGCCCTGAGGCTTCATGGCTCAAAAACTCTTTTTTATCAGAAAAGATTGCTGTCAATATTAACACAACAGCTTATTAGAGCAAAATTGCATAGTCCCAAAAATAGGCCTGGAGATTGCAATGTCTTTATAACCTGCTGCTTCAGATGCTTCAACTCCTATATAAAATAGATCAGCTTCTACATCCTCCGCCGCCTCCACCTTATCATCCCCACCATCAAACATGTTTCCCCTTCCATTGCCCTTTCAACATTCCAGTGCAACGATTCCCTCCTTCTCCACCCACAACTCTCCCTCCCCTTCCAATAGCATCTTTCTATGTAAGCACAGGAGATGCAATACCTATCCTTTTACTTCTTCTGTCCTTTCAGCCCAAGGCTCCAAAATTTCCTTTGAGGTGGAATAACAACTAGAACATATCACTTTCAATTTAGCCACTGTATTTATTGTGTTTGATGCAATCTCCTCTACACTGGGGAGAATCTGTCATTTCAATTCTCCTCCTCATTCTCACACAGAGTTCTCAGCCTCCTGCAGTGACCCAATGGAGTTTACTGCAAGGAATAACACTTCAACTTTCTAGTAGATACTTTGCAACCTTCAGACTCCATATTAAGATCAAGAATTCCAGACTGTAACTTTCAACATTTTGATTTTCTTTCCAGATTTTGCTACTTTCTTTGTTTTGGCTTTTGGTTGGCAGCTTTTCATCAATCTGCCATTCAAATCTCACCTTTAATTTCTGGTCCCATCACTATCCCCATTAGTTTTGTACTGTCAATTTCTCATTTAATCTGATCGATCTTCCATCTTACTACAGACCTTTCTTTTTTCCCAGACTCTCCCTTTCGCTTGGGTAAAATCGATAGTTTTTCCCAGCTTTGTTGGAAGTTCATCATCATGAAATGTGACCTCTCTCTGTAAAGGTACTGCCAGGCCTGCTGAATATCTCCAGCATCTTTTGTTTTGATTTTACTGCCATCCACATTTTCCACCTAGGCCTCAAAGAAAAACAGAATTCATGCTCGTGCGTATTTTGTTTTTATAAAAATACCATTTCATCTTAGGAATTACCTAACTTTTTGTGGCTTTGAGAATTGCACATAGCTAGGTAAATTCCTGATTTATGTTTGGAACTAGCAAAGTAATTTCTACGCATTGAATTTCAGTTTATTTCCTCATACCAATGTCAGTAACTTGTTTCCTTGATTTGTTCATTTGCTTCTGGAAAATCTATTCTAAAGAAATCCTTCATTGAGCAACTGTCACCTTTCCAAGATGTCTATTGCTAATCATTTAACTGGATATTAATCTGATCAACCTTGGTCAACATCTTTCAGAGGGAAATAATGCTTTTGTTAGTGTAGCATTAAAAAAAAACAGATCGCAGTGAAAAAGAGACAGTGACAGGCAATTATAAGAGACAATAAATGTGAAACAGTTCTGAATGTGAAAGCTTTTCTTATTTTGGAATGCCATATTCTCATCTTAGACATGTTAACTCGTTTACTTGACTGGGTGAACTAGTGCAAAGTTAAAGACACGTTATACTGAAATAAATTAACTTTGTTTACCAGTTTTGAACTTAGTTAACCACATGGGCATTGCAGTGTTAAGAATTGTGTTACTGTTTATGAAAGCAGAGATACTGGATAGTTAGGACTGAATCTGTCTTGGTGAATCAAGGAACAAAAGGGGACTGTTACATTCTATTTTTTAACGGAGTTCTTCAAGTGAGAAAGCTATAGGTACTCAGTTGTTAGCAAATTTCAGAAGTGTGAATGAGAACAAGTCATATTAAACTCTAAGTAATCTACCATGGACTGAAAATCCAGAGGACAATGCTTTGATTAGCCTGGGAGTCTGGAGGTGGGAAACTGCCTAAACATGCAAATGATATTACGTTAGGTCAGCTCTGTGATTTCTTTTGGTATCCACAAAATTGAACAGGAGTCAGGACAATAACACCAGTTGCTCACCAAACCTCATAGGGTAACCAATTTAGACCTTTAATGGTTTAGCTAAGGACAGGACTTTATACAGTTAATGGTAAGGCCCTGGATAGTGGTGTAGAACAGACAGACCGAGGGGTTCAGGTTCGTAGTTCTTTAAAATCTGCGTGTCAGTTAAGACAGGCTATTAAGAAGGCATTAAGTACACTTGTCTTCGTTGCTCAGACTATTGAGTATAGAAGTTGGGATGGCATGTTGAAGTTGGGCAGGACATTGGTGAGGCCACTTTTGGAGTACTGTGTATCATTCTGGCTGTCCTGCTATAGGAAGGATATTATTAAATTGGAAAAGGTTCAGAAAAGATTTACCAGGCTGTTGTTGAGACTAGAGGGTTTGAGTTATAAGAGGAGGCTGGATCATATTAGGACCCTCTTGTTCCTGGTAGAGCCACCCATAACAGTTAGGTTGAAGTGAGGTACCAGAATAAGTATGGTCCAAAGTGCCCTCAAAAGTAGAACAAGCAAAGGAAGAGTATGGACTGGAAGAGTATGTGTTTTTGATCACATATCAGCTTCATTGAAAGTTTCATAGTAAGTTGCTTTCCATTAGGTCTAGAGCAACCACTTGTCATATCTTACCACACTCACCTCATTAACCAGCTACCCCATTGCATTGCTGCCTTTCTTGCCTAATTCTAGCCCCATTCTATGATTCATTGTTCACTGGATATCTACCAAAAAACTGGCACCCCTGGCACTTATGCCATCTTTAAAAGGTTGCAATGCACCTGGATAAGGACTGGCATTCAGAAACTGCCTTACTCAGTGATGGACAGTCATTCTGAAGATGTCTGAGAATGGAAAAATGGCACTGTGATTCTTGAGCAAGAACTTGTGGACAGATGGCATGACCAGAAGAGAAGGTCATGTCACCAAACCCTGGCAGCTTGGTCCAAGAACACCATTCAGGTCAGTGCCCTCTCTGCAGCCTAATAATAGCCAGCAATGCCTCAAGAATTCAATGACCTTCTCTGCTCCCCCAGAGTAGACTTGTGCCACACCCATCTCTCTGCTACCTTACACTCACCCTATTTCTGCTCCTGCAAATAACTCCTACCAAGGACCTTGCTCTACCACTCTCAAGCACGCATTTTCTTCCCTCAAGCGCTTTCAATTCCTTTCCAAGCCCTCAAACCACTAATACTGCATAGCCTCAACAATACTTATTCACTCATCATAGACATCTCATCACTTTTTGACCACATGCACCAACACTAGTAGTTGTGTCACCCACTTCTGTTTCACTCAATCCTTCTCATTCTGTCATTCCAACAGAAAACAGTTGAAAACAGGGCAGAAAGAGCCAGGATTGCATTAGAAGGTGCAAAATAAACCTTCTCACTCACCATTGTGAAAGAATCCTGTCCCTGAGACCTTGCCTGTAGGAATGCCAAGCACGCACATCACACCGAATGAGTAAATGCCACTCTTCATTCCACTGCAACGCTCACATTATCCCCCCTGTTAGTGCCTTTTGTTGTACGCCACTTCTAACCATTGACCCCACCTCCTTCTCTCTCTCTGTCTTCTTAGTGGACCAGTGGAGAAACAGACTGCTCTGACAGAAAGCATCTCTTCAATCTCAGAAGAAGAGAGTTCCAGGACCTTAGAGGAAACATCGGAGAAGATGCCTTCTGCAAACCCTGCCAACTCAGATACCAGCACCTTGGTGAGAATGGCAGACTAGGAAAGTTCAAGAGTACATTTGTTAGCACCTCACTGGGGCAGCTCCACAGCTGGCCAAGGAAGAAGCCACAGGTCATTGGTGTACAGCGGATTCACAAATAATAGGTACTGACTCCCTGGGAAGAGGAGGACTCTGTGGTGCTGGCAACAGATTGTTTGAGTTTCTGTCTCTACTCAAATGTAACTCTGCCAGCTTTGTGTCCATACAGGATGTATTATGGATCAAGGTGTGTGTTGCGAGCTTGATGCAGTACATGGAAGCATAATGAACAAGAAGGCATCTAGAGGGCAATGGTTTCTGCTGCACCAAATATCCAGACAGCCCATCCCATGATCCATAAGGCTTTGCACCTCCCCAGGTCCCCACTCAACCTGTCTATATAAATCTGTGCTAAACTTTCCCTTCCAGCCTTTGGCATGGGAACTGACAAGACAAGGTGTGATCATGGAATTAGATTACTTACAGTGTGGAAACAGGCCCTTCGGCCCAACAAATCCACACCGACCCACCGAAGCGCAACCCACCCAGACCCATTCCCCTACATTTACCCCTTCATCTAACACTACGGGCAATTTAGCATGGCCAATTCACCTAACCTGCATATTTTTGGACTGTGGGAGGAAACCGGAGCACCTGGAGGAAACCCACACAGACACAGGGAGAATGTGCAAACTCCACACAGTCATTTGCCTGAGGCGGGAATTGAAACCGGGTCTCTGGCGCTGTGAGGCAACAGTGCTAACCACTGTTCCACCGTGCCGCCCACAATGGAATGCCCCCAGTTGGACATCAATATTGCAAAGTGTGTGGATTGCACCATTGAGACAGTTTGTACTTGTGCAGTGTTGGGTCAAATGCTCTAGCATACTATTGAACTAAAGACATAGAGAAGATTTAACCTAAATAATCAAGGTGAAGATCACCCTAGGTTAGATGCAGCAAATTAAGAGATAGAGTCAAGGCAGGAAAACAAATTGAAAATATTGGAACCAAAAGAGAAAATTCTGGAAACTCTCAGCAGGACTGACAGCATATGTAAGGAGAGAAAACAGCTGACGTTTCGAGTCTAACTGACCCTTTGTCAAAGCAGTGAAGGTGAACAGGGGGAGAGAGACAAATGAAAATCCTGTTGGAGAGAAGAGCAGTACTTTTCCAGGGTAGGCATTCCTGGAAGAGTGGTGGCAGTGGGTTAAACACTGGATAAAAGCAAATTACTGAGGATGCTGGAATCTGAAACCAAAAGAGAAAGTGTCAGCTTTGACAAAGGGTCAGTTAGACTCGAAACATCAGCTCTTTTCTCTCCTTACAGATGCTGCCAGACCTGCTGAGATTTTCCAGCATTTTCTCTTTTGGCTTCAGATTCCAGCATCCACAGTAATTTGCTTTTATTTGAAAATATTGGAAAAGAGCATCAAAGAATGCTAGAAAGTGACAGAGAGAATAAACCTAAGAATTCACTGACAATCATGACTAGATGTTACAAAAAAGATAAAAAGACAAGCTAAAAGCTCTGTATCTGAATGTGTGCAGCATTTGTAATAATTGATAGTACACATTGAAGTAAATACATATAATTTGATTTCCATGACAAAGATATTGCATGCTGACAAGAATTGGATCCTGAATGTTGAGGAGTCTGTAAACCCAAGAAGAATAGGAAGCAAGATAAAGGTGGAGAGGTAGCAGTATTAATTGAGGATGGAATTGCTGCTGTAGTTTGTGATAACCTTTGTTCGGCATATCAGGATGTAGGATTTTTTTTGATGAGGAATTGTAGGGGAAATAAATCATTCATGGGAGCAGTCCATTGACCTCTAACAGTAACCAAAACATAGCATGAAGTATACAAGAAAAATATTGGGAATTTGTGATAATTGTACAGCAATAGTCATGGGTGATTCTAAGTCTACATATAAACTTGCATGAGTTGTGATGATCCCTCAAGTTAAGCGACCACCAGTTGTCTCCCTCTAATGTCTGGTGAGACAATTAAACTTTTACATATAAATTAGAATAACAAGATTAGCAATGGTTGACTGGAAGAGAACTTACATTGAATGTTTTCATTGAGCAGCACATTCTGGAACCAACCAGAGAGTAGTGTGATAAGACATGGTAAAGTATGACCTACAAGTAAAGACACACTAGCAGCAACCATTAAATGTATGAATTTTACACATAGTTTGACAGGGAGTAGACAGTCTAAGATTAGCATTTTAAACTTAAATAAGGGCAACTAATTGGGAAAAAGGCTGTGCTAGCTGAAGTGAACTGGGATATTAGGTTAGGGGTTAATTTTTTTGAAAAGTAGGCACAGATATTTATGGGGATGTTTCAGAATGCTCAGTTTAAGTACACTTCCAGTGTGACGCTGGAAAAACACAGCAGGTCAGGCAGCATCCAAGTAGGAGGCGAGCAGGAGATTTTGGGCACATGGATTCTGACCCTCAGGCCACAATCAGTGAAGATTGGGGACAACATTTTATCCTCACTAACACTCAACACTGGAGCCACCCAGGGATGCGTACTCAGCCCCCTACTGTACTCACTGTACACCCATGACTGCATCACCAAATACCAGACTAATGCCATTTACAAGTTCACTGATGACACCACCATAGTCGGTCGAATCTCAGGTGACCACAAAACAGACTACAGACGGGAGGTGGAAGACCTGGAAAGATGGTGCATTGAGAACAACCTAGCTTTCAATGTCAGAAAAGCCAATCGACTCATTATTGGTTTTCAGTGAGATGTTACTCATGCCCCCCCTACACATTAACAGTACAGAGATGGAATGAGTGGACAGCATCAAGCTCTTGGGAGTGGTCATCAAAAACAAGCTTTCTTGGACTCTTCATATGGACACACTGGTTACAAAGGCCCAACAATGTCTCCTCTTCCTCAAGCAGCTGAGGAAATTTAGCATGACAGTGAATACCCTTGCCAACTTTTATAGGTGCGCCATCGAGAGAATTCTGTCTGGATGTATCACTATCTGGCATGGCAACTGTACTATTCAAGATCAAAGATGGTTACAGAGAGTGGTAAACCTGGCCTAGACAATCACAATGGCCAACCTCCCATCTATAGAATCCATATACCAGGCCCATTGTCAAGGAAAGACAGCCAGCATTCTCAAAGGTCCATCCCACCCTGGCAATGCTTTTCTACAACTTCTACCAAATGGGGAGAAGGTATAGAAGCTTGAACACATGAACCAGCTGGTTTTGAAACAGTTTCTACCCTACTGGTGTTCGAATACTGAATGAAATCACAAACTCTTAGCATTTGCCTGTACCTGTATTTTGGTTTTTGCCGCTGTTTACTTATTATTTACCTATCTGTGCTATTTAACTCTGTGATCTGCCTGTATTGCTCGCAAGACAAAGCTTTTCACTATGCCTTGGTACACGTGATAATAAATTCAATTCAATTCAATTCAAGTCAATTCAATTCAAAAAAGGGAGTTGAGAGATAAATAAGGGGTGGGGCCCAGCAGGCAAGGTAGCTGGGAAGGCAGTAGGGGGGTAATTGTGATAGGTCGGTGGGGTGGATGGAGTGGATAGGTGGGAAGAAAGATGGATGGGTAGGATATTTCAAGAGGGTGTTGCTGAGTTGGAGGGTTGGATCTGGAATGAGGTGGGGGGAAAGGAGATTTGGAAACTAGTGAAGTTGACTTTGATGCCGTGTAGTTGAAGGATCCCAAGGTGGAAGATGAGGCATTCTTCCTCCAGTTGTCAGGTGGCTTGGATTTGTCAGTGGAGAAGGCCCAAGACTTGTATGTCCTTGGGGGAGTATGAGGGTGAGTTGAAATGGTCGGCTCCAGGGCGGTGGGGTCACTTGGTATGTGTGTCCCAGAGATGTTGCCAGGTATGGAAGCTACAAAAGGCAATGTGAGGTGGGAACAGTAACATTGGATGGCATGGGAGGTCACCGGGTTATGAACATGGAGATGAGGCCTGGGGTATCATAGATTGGTGTAGATGTGGCTTGATAAGTCTGTGAAATCTGAGGGTTGTTTTATACTTTCTTTAATTTCAATACAAAGCTGATGCACGGAGTTAGGTCTTCCATTTTTTAAGGCAAGTACTTGAGTTGTAGACAATGTTTTAAGAAAAATTGCTACTGACATTGCACTGAAAAAGTAGGGCTGCATTCAGATAAGAACAGTTGCCTACTTTCTTCCGAGAATTGCAGACTACATCAGTTAAATATTCACAGTTATGCCCAGGATCTTAAAATGTAAAGAATGAACCCAAAGTAGTGAGCCCAACCACAATGAAATAAATTCCATTCACCAGTAATGTACTCAATCTCCTGCCAAATACAATGAGTGAGGATGTGGGAATTTGATTTAAACAAATAATGCATTTAGTTGATATAGAAACATTCTCTATTCTTGATCAATGTGATTCAGCTCCAAGAGATACATCCTGGGATCCAGTAATGATGGCACTACTTTCATTAACTTGTTAGAATACAGATCGAGTCAAGATTCTTTCTTATTGCTGTACCCCAGGGCATCACCAAACTATGGATGTTACTCCATTGTTTGAAATTTCCCTTGGAACTATGAAATATATATGAAAACGATTTATAAATGTGTCCAATTTTAGTTTATAAACCATTAGTATGGTCTGTTTGTGATAAATACATGTGCTTTTTCAAGACAAATCAATTTGCAGAGTAATCATTGAGTTGATATTCTGCTTTCCTAGTTCACACATGAGGAAAGCATATCTGCGGTTCTGAAAATTTGTATTGAATGAACATGTCTGTTAATCTAGTAAAATGGAACTGCGAATATCCACTTCTTGAATTATTTATCTAACAGTTCCAGTCATGATGTAAACAGTCTTGTATATTTAACATAGCTGCATTAGGCTCCAAATGTTATTTTTAAATACAAATATATACCAACTTTCCCACAAAATTATTTAACATTTCCATAACTTTACAATACAGTAATGTTTCATCAATCTATCCAGAGTTCCTATCAGAGAAGTGTCCAAAAGTGTAGAGCCATAAGCCAATTAACTGTGGTTTTCTAAACTTCTGTGCATGATCTAATTATAGTCTCTCTAGACAAAATAAAAGAACTAAATATAGAAAGGAAGACAGTGATGAAGAATAAAATGGATTAACTATGACATTCCATATCTGATAATGAGATCTGATAAATAATCCCACAAATGAGACTGATTGGTAACTCTTTCACAAAATAATTATTTTTTCAATAGTTTTAACGGAAATTGAGCAGTTTCTGTCCTCTGTTGTCTTCATCAAGCATTCTAAGTTCACACATACCAGAACTTGATGTAAAGGTTAAGCTCTCTTGGCCATGACAGTTTTCAGCTCTTCTGATGACAATGTGGTAGGAAGGATGTACAAGAATTGAATCTGAAAATGCCACATTCCATCCTTACATCAGGTACTCATGACATTGAAAGAGACAGAATTGGAAATTTCTATATTGCCATCTGTCTCTCTTACACATCTGAGCAGTTAAAGTTTGTTCTGAATTATACTACTTCCAGTCACAACCATATATGAAAGGTCAGACTGTGTGATTGAGTTATGGGGTGTTTTCCACTCTCAGGTAGGAGCTTAATAATGAGAATTCCACACAACCACCATGATACTTGAATGAAGTCTAAGGAAGGGAGCCAGATGATGGATTAAGGGGGAAATCTCATTATGATGCCATTCTTATGTATGTGCTCCAACCGATCAAATGACACTGATACTGCCACTGGTCAGAGGCCAGCTGTCCACCTGAGATTACAGATTGTATCATGGCATCAGATAAAGTGTTACAAAACACACGCAACTCTTGTATAATTACCTATTCTCTTTGTCAAGGTCAGGAGAAAAGCTTCCAGCTTTTGCACTGTATTGTGTCTAGTTTTGGCCCCAATGTGTCTTGAACCCAGTAGAATTTACCGTACGTTACTGTATTTTCTACAAAACAAACTATCCTGTTAAATTCTCTTCTTAAGTTTGCCAATTCATGAGCAATTTTGTGATGTGGATCCCTATCAAACTGGATAGTTCAGATGTTTACACTCAATAAAAAAAAAATCAAGGCAAGCGCTGAGGATACCACTTGGTTTTGCCTCATTGGCAGAAAAATTTAGAATTATTTTTCAAACCAAACCCTGAGCAAGACTCTACAGTTTTTTATGTTTGCAGATGGATACCCCAAGCTGTTATGCTTTCAGGGATGAAGGATGAACTGGCTTCTCTTCTTCATTGACCCACCACATCAGATAATTGCAACAAGGTTAATTTTTTTATAAAATCCCTTCTGTTGTGGATACTTATTTCCCAGGCCAAAATGAACTCACTTTTTAAAAAAAACAGCCAATTTAACCAGGCTGCTTTTAACAGAGAATGAGTTTATAATTTAGTGTACATGTAAGAAAAATTAGGGTAGCACATGGACACAGAGATTAGAAAGGAGAAGTGAGTGAATAAAGATGAGACAATTACTGAATTGTTCACAAAAAGCATATTGTTGAACATTTGGCCAGTGCATTGGCATCAGTACAAAACAATTAGAATCATGGTTCTTAGTTTTGGAGATTGGTTGAGATTCTAAGATTATGACTCATTTTGACCATGTTTGAATTCCAACATTCAAGATTTCAGAGTCCTTTTGTCAGCCTCTTTTTCTTTTGTATGGCTGCTAGCTAGCTGAGTTCTCGCACACAGAGCTAGAGCAGACCTTTACCTGCATGCAGGGGTAACTGTGTTAGATTTTCAACACTCACCATCACATGAACCTAATGCTTGAACCCAGGCTAGGATACATGAGAGCATTCACACCCACTAGTACACCCTAGTAGAGTTGAAACAGGCTCTTTAACCCCTGTCCTTGTATATTCTTTAAATGGAAAAATGCATAATGCTTCTCCAGTTTAGGATATAATCCATATGGGTGACTTTCTGTTAAGGAGTGGTTTTATCTTTGTGGTCACAATAGCCATAATGTGGAGGTGCCGGTGTTCGACTGGACAAAGTCAGAAGTCACACGACACCAGGTTATAGTCTAACATGTGTATTTAAATCACAAGTTTTTAGAGCACTACCCCTTCATCAGGTGACTTCTGGGCTTTTGGACTATAACCTAGTGTCGTATGACCTCTGACTTAGTCATATTCAATTGCAATCCAGGCTGTTCTGACTTGCCTCTTCCATCCATTGATGGGCTGTGGTGTAAATATCTCTTTGCAGTCTTAAATGGGAAATTCTGTGGGTCTCTCTTTCCATGCAGCCATTTAATTTAAATCTTCAGCCATTTTTAGTTACATCAGCCCTTATTTATAAGAAACATTTTGAAAATAAGAGTTAAAAACCTCTGCAGTATTTTGGGTTTGTGATCTGAGGTCACGACATTATTGAGACTAATGCATCAGTGCAGACAGGCTGAAGGATAGAACAATTGATAATGGTGTACCAGTTTTGATATATTTGATTTACACAATATGAAGGAAACTCACTTAGTTTCATGTTATTCAGAAGGAGGGCAATCTGAAAACAACAAAAATATCCGTGTTTTCCTTTTAGTGATAAAAATAAAAATATTAATATTCTTTTCAAATATTCATGCAAAATACTTTGGAAGTTACTCAGTTGTATAACAGCATTTTATGGCCATTTAGAGCAGAAAGTAGGAAAGGGGTCTATAAATGTCATATCAACTAACCTATGCTATAGATCAAGGAGATTATGCTTTAATAGTTTACATTACTTTTCATTACTAAATCATTTCAATACAGTGTAGGCTTCATATTTTATTCAAATTTATCTCTTTGGGAAATGGTTTATGCTTATCATTGTAAATGATGAACATTATAGAGTTTTTCATTTTACCTACCTATTATAAGCAGTAAGATGGCTATAGATAAAATTCTCTCTCAAGAATGAGCCTTAAATCAGATTCAGAAGAGCAGCCTTACTGCATCAGTTCATTATTTCTCAGTATATCTGAACACTTACATATAGAACTGTTTGGAGATATATTTCATTGTAAGATGCAAAATTTCTTGCTCTCCAGTACTGTTGTGTAAGGAAATATAATTGAAAAATTTAACATTTGCAATGAGTTTTCAAACACATAAACTACATGTTACCCTAAACCCTGATGTGTAAGATAATAGTTCTGAAGGAGATGTTGAAGCGTCAGGAAACTTCAATGAATCTGACGATGAGATTCTAATGGAGTTGGATGTGTCATGTTAATAAAACCTATTGATATCATGCAGTAATGTATTTTTTGTTGTCAAGGAAAATACCTCTTCTCCTTCACAGTGGCTCAGTGGTTAACACTGCAGCCTCACAGCAGCAGGGACCAGGTTCGATTCCAGCCTTGAGTGATTGTCCGTGTGGAGTTTGCACATTCTCCTCGTGTATGCGTGAGTTTCCTCCGAGTGCTCCGGTTTCCTTCCACAATCCAAAAAATGTGCAGGTTAGGGTGAATTAGCTAAGGTAAATTGCCCATAGTGTTCAGGGATGTGTAGGTTAGGTGCATTAGTAAGTGGTAAATGTAAAGTAATAAGGTAGGCAAATGGGTCCGGGTGGGTTACTCTTCGGAGTGTCGGTGTGGACATGTTGGGCCAAATGTCCTGTTCCCGCATTGTAGAGATTCTATGTATTCAATGTTAAAATTCATTGGTAAACAGGGAGGGCCATAAGAAATAGAAATGGCCCCTTGAGAATTGCCCTGCCATTCAACAAGTTCATGGCTGATCTGCCCCAGTCTCAATGCCTCCTTCAGGATAGCTCAGCAAAGCCATCGACTTCCAGATATTTTAAAAAAAAATCCTACCTCCTCTTTATATACTTTCAGCAATCCAGCCTCCACAACTCTCTGGGAGAAAATTCCTTTGCATCTCAAGTTTAAACATATATTTCCTTATTCTGGAACTATATCCCCTTGTTTCAGATTCCTTATGAATGGAAACATCTTGTCAGCATCTGTCAAGCCTCCTCAGAACTTTGAATATTTCAATAATATCATCCATCAAACTTCTAACTGTTCTAGATAAGTCAAGCAGGATTCAGCCTCATGAATACCTTTTGAACAGCCTCCAATGTAAGTATATCCTTTTTTTAAATCACAGGGACAAAACTGAAGACAATACTCCAGATGTGGCCTCACCAGCATCCTGAGCAGCTGTAACAAGATTTCTCTGTTTTTAAACTCCAACCCCCTAGCAATGAAGGTCACAGTTCCATTTGCCTTCATAATTACTTGCTGCTAATAGTGGTGTATCCTCCACCACTGCTATTTAGACAGACCCTCAGACACAACATAGAAAAGAAGATCGGTGACAGCATTCTACTCCAATCATAACCCAGCATTGGTTGGTATCATAACATAAAACAATTTCCAGCCAGAATTTTATTTTATTGCAGTTATAATTTAACAGATAATCCTCTTATCATGTATGTAATTTATTCTGATGAAAATCATGTGGAATTTTAGCTCTGTTGAGCTCTCTGCAAGACTGATGAATATTTTTAGGATGTTCTGTTTTCCAAATTTTAAAGATTTACAGAATTTTGGTTTTGCATTCCCTGTCTATTACCACCATGAATTGTTAGCCTGTTTTCGGTGGATGAGTTAATAAGATGAATCTTTTGGGAGAATGTGTGTTCTTCACACCAACCGTCCATCACAACTGAGCTGAACAAAGACTTTAAATCTGGCTTCTCCACAGAGATAACACAGTGAGACAAATGTACATGAGGTAAAAGTGGGACATTCACACCCACCACAGGACAGGGTACCACATATGCCCTCAATGTGATTAACCCGCAGGTCTGTAGCTACAGACATGATCGAGACAAGAAAAACTGCAGATGTTGGATACCAAAGTAGACAAACAGGAAACTGGAAGAACACAGCAAGTCAGGCAGCTTCAGGAGGTAGAGAAGTCACCATTCTGAGCGTAACCTTTCTTCAGCATTGGGAGTGGGTGTAAGGGGAGCTGCAGATTATGTCTGAGGGAGGCAGAGAACTTCTTCAAAGTGTGCATCCTTTGAAGAAACTTTGCAGTGGTACAAACTTGGTTAGAGACAAAAAACAGCTGATGCTGAATTCCAAGGTAGAAAAGCAGAAGGCTGGAAGAACACAGCAAGCCAGCAAGTAGTCACCATTACTGTGAGAAAACACAAACCAGAGGAAAGAGGAACACGGATTCCAAGCTTTAAAGTAAGTCCAGCTCTATGGATGAGCGAGAGATCGGAGATCCAACCAAGATGGGGGTGGGGGGGGGGCACATAAAATTGGAGATGAGTGGAGGATGATAGAGATTGAATGGAGATGATGGGAAAACTAGAGTATTTCACAATATGGAGGGTTTACAATTGCACTTGAACCTACAAGATCATTAACCAAGAATTAAAGATTGCCTTACAAATGGAAGCACAAGAAGACCTGGGTATTTGTTGAGAATGATTTGTAACAATTCTTATGGAGGAATTTCTGATATATTGGGAGGAAGAGCCATGGATTATTGGGCACAAATTCACCCCAAATTGTGTGAGGGAGGGGTGGGTGAGACTCCATTTAACACTGGTGGCCTTGTTCTGTCGGTCTAAACTGTTAATGCTGATCTGTGGGTATACTTGTTTCAGAATCTTACACTTCATTGTGGGATGGGAATATAAAGCTAAAATGTGCAATGATACTGCAAGAGGTCTCCTGTTCTTCGAACTGTGTACACATTTAAATCCACCTTAGTGGGCAGATAGGTCTCAGTTGAAATTCAGCATTTCTCTGGAGTATTATTTCAACATTGAACTGAACCATTAAATTCTTGAACTCACATTCATTTGATATCATTGGCATAAACAACATAGTTCCTGCACATTAATTGGAACAAGTGATCTGAATGCATGTGATTACTACTTGCATTCACCACAAAGGAGGGTAGAATTCATCTTCTTTGCTTGGGTCATCTTTTGGTGGATCTTTTATCTTCCATAAAACTCACTTTAATTTATTCCATTGACATCACTGGTATCTGCCTACTTTATAAATAGTACAATTTATCAGCTGGTTAACAAAGATCAAATTATGTTCCATGATCTTAAATATATTATTACAATTTATTTTATTTTAATGACAAGTTCTATAACAGTAATCTCAAAAACATTTAGGGGGATGAAATTCCATTAAGCTCTATTTTAATGTTTACGTAACAACTTAGTTCAGTGGGTTCTTAAATTTGAGCTGTTTTTAAAGACTCCCCCTAGTTCTTAACCCCAGAGAGCTTTAGGAATTACATTTATTATTGAGAAAAGTGAAGCCAAGTATAAACTCATTTTGACAAATAAGAACTGTCTGTTTTTGCAAAAAAAAACACTTCTGTATATCCAGATGAATGAATCTCACTACAAATGAGAAAGACTTGGCAAATCTCCATTCACCGCCTGGAAACAGTATGAGTCCCTGCCTACTAAAAGCTGCCAAAAGTTATTTGTGTACCCCATTATACCCAAAGAGATATGCAATTACACATAGCTTGTCTGTCATTCAGACCATCATAAGCTGAAAGAGCTAAAGCAAATGATCTCTGAATGTTTCTTTCCAAATATATTTGGAAAAACTTGTACTCTGATTATCTTAACTATAATTAATATTTTATTTTATGAAATGATTATAACTGGATGAATCCTCTAACCTGAGGATTTCTGAAGGGTTATTTTTGATGAGGATGAAAACAAACCTGAAATCGATGCTGTGCTACTAGGCAAGCCTGCGGAAATTCTCACTATTTTGATCACAATTGTTGGTTTTCGTAATTTGAATTCGTTTGGCGGAGCTAGACAGACAACTGCAGGTTCAGCATTTAGAGGATGATTTGGTGCAATTTTCACAGCTTGGTATATGTGGACTCAACATATTCACTTCCATTAATAACATGGAATATTTTGGCTGCCACACACCACTTACAGGTGAGAAGGCTTACAGGTTCTTGAATGTAACGTTGGGTGAATGGTGGGGAAAGCTCAAAGGAGGAGGAATGACCTACATACACAATGAATAGGAGCTCATTTCACTATCCTCAACAACACCTTCCCCTCCATCTCTCTCTCTTTCAATCTCTGGTACTACTCTACCTCTGCTCACGTATTTTCATACATCCAGAATAAATATTGCTCAAGCATTAGTCATGTGACCCTGATGTGTTTCAGGAGTCCTCTTCATGCTCAACAAGAGTGATCTTAAACTAATGAGCATCAAGCTTTTAGGGAATACTTTAAATTAATATCAATGCTGCTTTACTCTGAAGAGCTGGTCACTGATTTGGGAGATGGCTACGACCAGTACCAGCTCCTCATATAACCCACATTTTTTTCACTTAGAGCTAGCAGACATTTTAAGAGGCAATGAACTGTTTAATAAGCTTCTGGGCAGCCATTCCTAACCACAGCTTTAATTCCTTTACTAAGATGGTGCATTGCAATAAACATTGGCAAATTGGCATTTTGGCTTAAAAGATCAATTTCAGCCACCTCCACCATTTTACATCTAAACAATTCATCAAAACTCAACCCTGTGGAATTTTGATGCTCACTATTAATGTAAATGTAAATGTAAAAGAAACATGTTTTTGTATAATTCTGACAAAATTATACTGGCTCTTCCTCAAACAAAAACGTTTTGTCCAACACTTTCCAGTCCCGCCAAGTTCATTTCACAGAATCATTGACCTATATTCACAAATGGTGGATGCCTGTAAAGTGTCTGTGTTGCACTTCATGGTTGTATTTTTGGACCAGCAAATTGTGTAGAGTAAGGTGTGCATGCTTCAATTACAAAATAATAACAGTCAAACAGGCAAAAGTCAAACAGCACTGATGGACAATGGGTCTTTTATGTGTTACAGAATTTTCTCTGCTTTTATTGTACTTCCTATGTGAGGTTGTAACACTCCTAGTGCCAACAAGAGCTGATTTACCAGAGCCCTTTCATCCAAATAATTACATAAGGCTGCAATCTCTTCAGTGTCAGACATTTAGCAAGTTGTTTAAATTTGTGCTGACATTCTTTGTTATTAAAATATTTTAACTGCAGTCCTGGCTAATTACAATTTCTTTATCAGATGAGACTCTTAAAAACTATTTCATCAATACTTATCTTTGAAACTTTCTCTCTTAGGTAGACCCATGAAACAACAATCATGCTTGCTAATGGCAAGAGCCAGCATATGTCGTTTGTTTGACACAGCATTTCACCATTTAATGTTTTCGCACACCACCTCAATTTAGAAAATTAAAATTCACCAGAATACAGAGGGATGTCAACCCAGCAATATTACCACAAAACAAAATGTTGTAGCTAATGTTGAATGTAACATTTACATTTCTACATATGCTTTTTTGTTTTTCATTATTCTACTTTCCGGACTTATCCACAATATTAAATATTTCTACATCTTAGGATGATTACAATAAGTGGAGAATTTTTGATTATATCACAATTCAAGTTAAAATGCATTACAAATCAATACAGGGAGTGAAAAAGATGATGCACTAAAATATTTAACTGGAACACATTTATTATTCTTTCATTAATGCCATTGCATTAAAGAAACAATCTTGTCTATTAGTTTATTAGTCTATTATGAACAAACATTAAAATATGCGTGTTCTTAAAGAAATCACTAACAAATGAATGGCTGTAAAATGCCAACCAAGTGACTCACGTATGACATCATATAGTTCAAAGATAGAAAATTTAGACCCATCATTGTCTCCATTGTGAGTTACTGATCTTGCCTGAGTCTAATTGATCAAACAGAATGGAAAATTCATGTCTAAACTACTTCAATGGCTTTCTGCCATTTGGTTGTCAAGTAGGAAGCATTCTTCAAATCTGTGACCCACAACATTAAATATCAGAAAAAAGGAAAACTTGACTACATAATATTGTACCTGTCATGCCTAATGTCTTTTCTGATGTTATTGGTAAGACTGAAGTCATCCCAAATTTCAAAAAACAGTTCACATTATCAGTTCCACCTACCTCCTGGCCACAGGTTTGAATAATACCTAACACAGTGCAACTTCAGTGGCCTTTTCAATACTGAGGCAAACTACAAATGCCACAATGATTTAACAAGATTCCTTCATTTTGCCTCCTCAAATCCCTTACTTTCTTCCCAATTTCATTTTCAGTATTACTAAAACACTTAACTACACTCTTGCAACTTTAGGGCTCAATCATTCTATAATTCTCCTTATCATCAACTTGGTTCCATCCTTAAACAAATCCCAAGTCCTTCAAAACTCAATCCTCTGCATCCATTCTCCAATTAAGCTATTGATCTGTTCATCTTGTCTTTAATTCTCCATTGGTCATCATTTAATTTCTTAGATCTATAACATGCTTTAAAATCATGCCACACCTCACTCACCGTGTCACTGCTTCTGAACTACTTCAGCCCATCATTATGCACTGATGTAGTTTTTGGTCTTGAGAATTCACTTCCAAATCTTGCAGACACCTTTCATGTAACTTTTCATTCATAAAATTCATGAAAACTTAATTTTTCAAACTTGCCTTTAGCAACTTAAAATAACACTTGAGTTAGTTGTTTATTTTCTCAAGTTCTGTGCTGAACTGCCTTGTTAAGTTTGGCTTTGTTGATGATAGAGTCATAGAGTCACAGAGATGTACAGCATGGAAACAGACCCTTCGGTCCAACCCGTCCATGCCGACCAGATATCCCAACCCAATCTAGTCCCACCTGCCAGCACCCGGCCCTTGTCCCTCCAAACCCTTCCTATTCATATGAAGAGAAAATGAGGTCTGCAGATGCTCGAGATCAGCAATGGAAATGTGTTGCTGGAGAAGCGCAGCAGGTCAGGCAGCATCTAGGGAACAGGAGAATCGACGTTTCGGAAGAAGGGCTAATGCCCGAAACGTTGATTCTCCTGTTCCCTAGATGCTGCCTGACATGCTGCGCTTCTCCAGCAACACATTTCCATCTCTTCCTATTCATATACCTATCCAAATGCCTCTTAAATGTTGCAATTGTACCAGCCTCCACCATATCCTCTGGC
>NC_057732.1:26693776-26705534 GCF_004010195.1 Chiloscyllium plagiosum
TCTCTCTCTCTCTCCTGCACTGTCCTCACCATGTGCTTCCTTTGTCTGCTCTTCTCCCTTTTAAACTGCTGTTGTTTTGACTTTTTATTTCCAAAGTTCCAAAACAATGCAACAGCATATAAAACAGTAATTGCTGCGCCTGGAATTCGAGGAAATCACCTCCAACACCTAAAATACCTCAAAAAAAAGGAGCAGCTCTTACAGCAAGAAATTTTTCCCATCCTCCATCTTGGATTATCCAGAATCCCCGATGTTAAGTATAAATTGTAATTTTATTGTCGCCTGAATTTAATGAAGAGGAAAAGGTTCTGGTTTAGCTAAAATAGCACTGGATCTTAGATTCTAGAATTTCAAGACCCTGACTTCAGTCCCCACTATTTTCTACCTGTGGGGAGCAAGGAATTGGTTGTACTCTGCACCTTGATAGTTCATGAAGGCAGTTGCACATTTTAAAGTGTAGCAATCTTAAGCTGTTTGCAATTTCCACTAGAGAGATGTTCAAAACACAACCTGTGGGTTTTACAGCTTTCACAAGAAAATCAAAAGTTTCAGTGGATAAAAGCAAATTACTGTGGGTGTTGGAATCTGAAACCAAAAGAGAAAATGCTGGAAAATCTCAGCAGGTCTGGCAGCATCTGTAAGGAGAGAAAAGAGCTGACGTTTCGAGTCTAACTGACCCTTTGTCAAAGCTTTGACAAAGGGTCATTTAGACACGAAACGTCAGCTCTTTTCTCACCTTACAGATGCTGCCAGACCTGCAGACACTTTCCTGCATTTTCTCTTTTGGTTAAAGTTTCAGTGGTCTTTGGACAGATAGGGTACACTTTTGAAGAGGTCTGAGACACCTTGGGGAGATAGGATGCCATTTGGAAGAGTTTAAGTATCCTTTCTAGTTAGTAGAGTAGACATAAAAATGTATTAAAAGTAGATAAACTCATTAGAACTATCAGCTGTCAAACATTTAAACCTCCTCGTCTTTAATTTTTTGAGAAAACTATCTGATCATTTAAAATACTAACCAGCACTTGCTATTTAATTTTCTTTGTTGACATAAAACAAACAGTTGCCATGAATTTCAAAACTTATCATTATCATAGCAAAATGCCTGTCAGTTTGTAGTTTGATTGACAGCTCCGAGTCCCTATCAAGCTTTTCAAATGGGGTCATGACACATATATTTGGGTTTTTTTTAAGGGATACAGATTCTGAAGAAAGTTAAATGTTGTAAATATGTTTTTTAAACAATGAGATTTTTTTTGAAAAAATAATTATTCCATCAATAGACACTTAAGAACTTTACCATATTTCATCCTAGAATTGGCCCTGATGTTTGTTCATGTTGGATACGAGGTGAGTTATCATGGACAGTATTATGGTAGGGTTTCAAAGGTTGGAGTATGGGATAGCATAAATTGTAATTAAGTTGGTACAGGATCTATGACAGGCCATGGGAATAGAACATCCTAAGTCAGAATGGAGAGACCATGGGATGATGAGTGAGGAGCAAGAGGTGACATGGGTTGACATGATGAGACATAAGGAACATGTAGGTGTTTGAGGGCTGAAATTAGTTTTATTTTGTGTTTTTTTTTTAAATGCAACAAATTCTGGCCAAATCAAGGTAGGCCTTTTGAACAGCCTGCCTACACAACTGGTAGCTCCTGTGGTTGTCTCTGAACTCTTTCTGGGAGCAGTTGACTCAGTATAATTATTACCACTGCTCCTCCTCCCCCACCCCCACTATCTCCCTCTACCCCATCATCCAAAACATCATCGCACTGTCCTGGACTGTTTCTCCTGAGCGTGGTTTGCAAAGCTGGGAATTTCCTTATAGTGCCAGGGACCTGGGCTTGATTGCACCCTCAGGCAACTACCTGTATGGAGTTTGCATGCTCTCCCCATGCTTGCGGGGGTTCCTTCCGGCTGCTCTGTTTCTTCCCACAGTCCAAAGTTATGCAGCTTAGGTGAATTGGCCAGGGATGTGTAGCTAAGGTGGATTAGTAATGGGCAATGTGAGTTAACAAGAATCAGGTAAGGGCGATACTCTTCAAAGGATCAGTGCAGGTTCAATGGGCTGAATGGCCTGCTCCTGCAGTGTAGGGATTCTATGATTCTATGATTCAATCCTCTTGAGTTCAGGTGTGCATTTTAAGAAAATATAATTTGTTTCAAACATTTTTAGTCAGTTATTTTTTTTTTAAAATTCAACAATAAATGAATGTACATTTTGACTAATCTCACAAAATACTGATAATGTTTAAAACAATTTAACATCAGTTAACAAAATGTACTGAAAAGATTATTTTTAATGCGTTATGTTACATTTCATCAAACAAAGTGGATTATCATACCGATTGTATGTTAGCACAATGCATCAGACAATTTCAGGAGAGATTAGAAGGACTACTTCACAAAGAAAAAATAGTCTGCAGTTCTGCATATTTCTGTAATTACTATTTGAACACTTAAAGATAGCTTCTAGGAAATAGTATTTCCCAGTGACACTATAATTCTAAGTATTATGAAGGGTGAAACTGGATTTGGTAACATCCATTTTTCGGGTGCGGCAAAGCCTTTCTGATTCCAAAATTGAATCAGCATTTCAGCATATATCCGACGTAAAGCATGATTGTACCACATTGACAAAGTTAATGCTGGCTGCAGGCCAAATGATTACTCACAGATAGCATGTATTTGGTGAGTTGCCTTATATAACTGAAAAGGGGCAAGTTAATTGTGTGTTATGATTCCTGTGTTTGTTTGGGGGGGGGCGGGGGCTAACCAATTTAACCTCCTAATCCCATATTTTTAAAAAATTAAATTCAGCATGCAGGCAAACTAGGATTTGTAATGCCCAATTGTTCTGTGCTTGATTGTATGAGTCTGTTTACTATGGATGATTACTGTACTTGATTGATTAAACCTAGGTGTAGGGTTGGGGTAAAAAATGTATTTGTAGAAAGAGTTGGAAGCCAAAGCTATAAGCATGGTTTAAACATTGAAAATTATTGCGTGAAAGCACTGTAAGTAAAGATCCTGCGTGAACTAATGTCATTCTTGCATAGATCCTCTCCCCCATTCTCCCTCCCCCCTCCCCCTTTCTCCTTTCCCCCTCCTCCCTCCCCTTTCCCCTCCCCCCTTTCCCCAAAATTCAAAAGGTTAATTTTGGTGTGCAAATAAAATCAGGAATTGTGTATTTTCCATATCTTCACATTCTTTACTCCTTTGGAAAATGGTAAGGAATGTTGAAAAGATTTTGTAGATCAATAACAACCTGTGTTTGAGCCATGTAAACATTCCTTCCATGTCCGAAAAGTCCTGGAATGTAACTTAAACCCAAGCCCTTCTGGCCCAGAGGCAGGAACAGTGCCCAACTAATCTACTCAGGCTCATCAAAAATAAAATATAAGATGGTACACATTTTTATCACATTACAGCAAGTTGGACTGTGTGCTTATGTTAATTACCCTATATAAATGCAAGATAGTGCTTTTTTTATGATGCAATGTGTGTAAGCATTAAAGTATATCTTCTGTCCCATATCTTAGAAACACTTTGTCAATGTGATAATATGAGATGATGGTTTTTCATAACACTATCAGACTGACAGAAAGTTTGCTGTTAATAATGCAACATTACAGCTTTAGAATGGAAGTCTATGTTCCAATACCTCTCAACAATAAATACAATGAATGGGAAATTTATTTTCACAAGAGCTTGCAATCTCAAATTTTCTTTTTTCCCCCTGTAGAATTATAGTCTCTACAGCAGACCTGGGCATTTTACGACCCGCGGGCCAAATCCGGCCCTTTGGTCGTTCCTGTCCGGCCAGCATTAGGTCAATCTTAAATGAGAACATAAATGAAAAAGTTTTTACGCCATGCACACAATACAACTGTGTTGCTTTTGTTTTGAAAAGGATGTTTTTTTTATTTACATATGGACGCACATGCGCGTGTATGTGCATGCGTGCGTGAACAGCTAAAAGTGATGCTTGCTGGCTAGCCCTCAAAATGTCAGCTCACGCCAAGACAAAATCGCCAGAAACAGTAAACCATTTTCTGATGGAGAGTTTATTAAGGAGTGCTTGTTGGACTCTGCAGAACTAATATGCCGGGAAAAAAAGGAGGCATTTGAGAATGTGCCCCTCTCCCGACGCACAGTAACGAGAAGGATTGGGGACATTGCGAGAAATCTGGAGCTTCAGCTGCAGCTCAGAGCAGTCAACTTTGACTTTTTTTCCTTGGCTTTAGATGAGAGCTGTGACACAGCCCAGCTACTCATCTTCGTACGTGGGATAACTACGGACTTTAAAATCACCGAGGAGCTGGCAGCCATGCAGTCAATGAAAGGAACAACAACTGCTAATGATTTGTTCACGGAGGTAAATGCATGTTTGGACACGTTGGGATTAAAATGGGACAAGCTGCGGTTGTGACAATGGATGGTTGTCCAAATCTAACAGGAAAAAATGTTGGACTCTTAAAGAGAATGCAGGATAAAGTGACAGAAATTGACCCTGAACAGAAATTGGTATTTTTGCATTGTATTATACATCAGGAAGTATTATGTAAGTCAGTGTTAAAAGTTAACCATGTGGTTGATGTTGTAACTAAAATAGTTAACTTCATCAGGGCAAGAGCTTTGAATCGCAGGCAGTTTGTTGCACTTTTGGAGGAAAATGAGACTGAACATCGTGACATAGGCTACCACACAGCTGTCAGGTGGCTCAGCCTGGGCAAAATGCTGAAAAGTGTATGGGACCTGAGAGAAGAGATTCAAGATTTCTGTGTGAAGAAAGGGAATGGCATTCCACAGCTTTCATATGCAGACTGGATTGCAGACCTTGGTTTTGCTGTTGATGTGACTGCACTTATGAATGAACTAAATGTGAAACTGCAGTGCAAGGGCCTTTTTGTGCATGAAATGTACAACTTGGTGAAGGCTTTTATGAGAAAGTTGCAGCTTCTCTCGAGCCAAATGGAGGACAACATTCTCACCCACTTGCCAACACTGAAGGAAGCCGCACCTTCAGCTGATCACCTCCACAGGTACTCATCTATGTTAGAAGCACTGCATGGTGAATTTTCAAGGCGATTTCAAGACTTTAAAATGGTTGAGAATGAAATGCACATGATTTTTTCCCCATTTATATGCAATGTGGAGAATGCACCTAGTGATATTCAGCTTGAACGCATTGACCTGCAGTCTGACACACTTCTGGCAGAGTACTTTAGGTCAGTCTCACTGCTTGATCTTTACTCTTCCATCCAAGAGGAGAACTTTCCACACATGAGGAGGCATGCTCAGAAGATTCTAGTCCTCTTTGGATCTACCTATATGCGAACAGACATTCTCAGTGATGAAGTTCAACAAATCCAAATACAGATCCTCTATCACTGATGATCATCTCTCAGCTGTCCTTCACATATCCACCTCAGACATTCAACCAGATTTCAGTGCACTTGTTCAAGTCCAAAATAGACTGGATTTTTCTCACTAAACAAGTAAAATGAACTGAAAAACATCAAAAGCACTTATTGCTTTTTGTATTGAGTTGTTTGTTGTTTGTAATACTGAACAATAATGAAACAACTTTTCATTATTGGTTTGTGAGATTAACATGTTAAAAATAAAATGAAATACTGAAATCATTGTTTTTACTGTTTATTTCTTCTATATTTGACCTACTCCACAATTTCATATCTTTATTATAACAGAATATTCTTATTCTTTTGATTATAAGTTTCAGTGCAAAACTATATAATTTAGTACTTTTTACAATGGGAGAAAATTAATACTGAGCAGAATTATATTCAACTTATTGTTGGTTTGGCCCTCCAACACAACTCAAGTTTCTCATGTGGCCTCTTGGAAGAATTAATTGCCCACCCTTGCTCTACAGTGAGGCAGCATGTCATTCAACCCAACCTGACTCTCCAAACAGCATCCCACCCAGACCATTCCACTCCTGTAACTCTGCACTTCCCATTGCTAATCCATCTAACCGAACCCTGAACACTATAGGCAATCTAGCAGAGCCAGCCTACCTAACCTGCACATCTTTGGACAGTGGGAGTAAACCAGAGCACCCAGAGAAAACCCATGCAGACACAGGGAGAATATACAAACGCCACATAGACAGCCACCTGTGGCTGGAATCAAACCTGGGTCCTGCATACTGTGAGGCAACAGTGCTAACCATTGAACCACCAATGTGATTTTGTCATCTAAAAGACCTGATGTACATTAAATTTAAGTTCCTTCATAAAACTTACATCAACATAATTTTAGTATTTTCAAAATCATCTACATATGTAAAGTTTTGGCTTATGACTAATTCACACCCGTTCAAATTACATAATAACAAGAATAAGTGTTAATTGGGATTTCCTTCATAAAAGATTCCTGCCTTGCTTTCTGTAAAAATATATGTCACCATGGTAATAAAACTATGTAAGATTGAACTCACAAGTGTTGAATGAAGGAAGCTGCATTCAAATTATTTTGCAAGTTTAGCATACAAATTACATAAAGCTTATTGCCATTCTGTCTTTCACTTCGATTTCAGAAGCAACTGATCTCAATTCAGTTTGTCTTGTAAAGTGCTGCTTTGATATGAAAATAAACACCCATTAGGGATCTAAATTTTAAGTATGACTTTTTCCATTAAGAAAATGATTAAATGGATTCCATA
Source organism: Chiloscyllium plagiosum (assembly GCF_004010195.1). Classification (NCBI taxonomy): domain Eukaryota; kingdom Metazoa; phylum Chordata; class Chondrichthyes; order Orectolobiformes; family Hemiscylliidae; genus Chiloscyllium; species Chiloscyllium plagiosum. Next base: position 26,700,474 of record NC_057732.1, read on the forward strand.
TATTCAATAGTATGTGCACATTTAGTAAGATTAGATATCATCTGTTCTGTTTCCCTAAAAAGTCAGAAATCACACATCACCAGATTATGATCCAACAGGTTTATTTGAAATCTCAAGCTTTCGGAGTGCTGCCCCTTTGTCAGATGATGTTCGTGATTTCAAATAAATCTATTCGACTATAATCCGATGTCGTGTGACTTCTGACCTTGCCCACCCAGTCCAACGTTGGCATCTCTACATCACTGTTTCCCTAAAATACTGGGAAAGGCCTATTGGTATCTGTTGTGTGAATTTCAATGCAAATATAATGCACTATCAACTGAATAACCATTTTTTCACCTTCATTCTTATTTCAGGTGCAGCTATAATTAGATGATATTGCAATATACTGCTATCTTGGCAATTTACCTTCAACAACTAAAAATGAATTTCTTTCAGCAATATATTCAGCATTGCCCTCATGAAATACACACAATCAAATTAACATAAGAGGAATGAGAATACAATGGACGAGAAAAATAATCAACTGTTTGTGACTTTCACTTCCATTTCTCTGTGTCACCTCAAAGCTTCTCTGAGCTATCTGTCAATGTCAGATTTAAATCTCATACTCCCTTACTATATTTTCCTCTATTCATTGCTGGGTTTGTTCTCCTTGCTGGCTTCCTTCTCACAGTAAAGGTATACAGTTGGTGCTGACAGATTGCAGGCTCCTTTCCAAGTAACCATTATTGATGTGCAAGCTAGGTCGGTAATGCCAATGCATGGCAGCATCACAATGGAGCATGATTCCATTCTCATCTCAATAAGCACAAAGTCAGCAGGAGTCAGTGGACTGTGATAAAAAGTGGGAATCAGCATGTTATTTTTCATAAATTCGTTACACCAAACAATTATAAGTACAAACCATTTGCACTTTAACTCATCAAGCCAGTGGTATGGACAAAGTATTTGAGCTTCCATATTTATAGGGTGATGTGAGAAATGTTTAATCAGTAATGGATGAGAAAATATGCCAATTTCATTTGTTTCCAAGTATTGTAGCCAAAATTGATATAATATTACATTAATTCATTATTTCCTTGTTGAGATTTTGTTTTTGTCCTTTCTTTTACCCATGAGAGAAGAATTAAGTCAAAACCTTCCCAAGCCCTGAATAACATGGGTAATGTGTTGAAAGTTGGGTGAATGAGAAAATAAGTTTCTTGACATTAAGAAGAAAAAGTCTAACATTCTCCTTACAGCTTCGATGTCGAGATGAGAAACATGCTAGTGAATGCCGAGAACTCTATTGGCATGCTCTAGCTTCTCATTATTATCTAATCACCTTGTTTTTATAAAGGAGAAAGTGAAGAATGCAAATGCTGGAGATCAGAGTCGAGGAGTGTGGTGCTGGATTTCTGATGAAGGCCTTATTCCGAAACATCATTCTCCTGCTCCTCGGATGCTGCCTGACTGGCTACGCTTTTCCAACATCACGCTGTTCGACTCATTTTTATAAAGGCTGTTATTCTCCCAGATATAAATGACAGACTAGACAGTGCCAATCCCAACTTCAAAGTCAGAGCTGCTGTTACCTGGCAGCTGCAAATCGCCAGCGTTTTCTCTCGTCATTCTTCTTCACCAGTGTTCCCTAACAACTCCGGGCATGTTCCATGGACAGCAACTACCTGCCTTATAAGGATTGTTGGGAGAAAAGCACCTCCTCCACAATTGTTGTTGATCATTCCATTTTGTAATCCCAGACTGAGGCTGAGTAGAGATACAATGCAGCCCATTCTTCCACCTAGATCAGCATGGAGCAGTTTCTAGTGCTTCGATCAGTCTGGGAACTGGGGAGGAGGAGCTCTTGCAGCACACTCCAGACAGAGCATGCTGCTTAATCCCAGCATGCTCTGCTCTGCACAATTGGTGGAAGCAAAGAGAAGATGCAATGGTTGCAGAAATACTGGGATACCAGCACATTCTGAGGAGGAAGATGAAGAAATTAAGTGGGAGAAACATCATCTTGTAATAGAAAGCTGACAGTCTGGCACAATAAACCAGATGGGACTTAATTGATATCTACTTCCAAAAGATCTGAGTTGTGTGAAATTATCATTCAATACCTATAAATCTATTGCTGCTTCCAGGGCAAGTACCCCTGTGTAGTATCAAAAAGCAGATGCAGGTCTTCTGTTTATTCTTTCTTCACTTTTCCTGTTGTTTAATAAAAGTTAATGTTCACAACTGTTTGAAGGCTTCATTGCATCTGACACTCCCAATTTCAATAATGACAACATGGGTATGATAAAAATAGGAGCATTCCTTCCAACAGTGTTCTAACATTGTATGGTGCTGCGAAAGAGTAGCTTCTGTAGCATAATTCTTGACACTGCAGCTAAAACGATAGTTAATCAGATAGGTGATGACATAAAGGAGCAATATATTTACAAATGTGATATTCAGTGCATAATGAATTTTAACCCAAGCCATCAACATTCTCTCAGTAGGTTTTATTTTTCCTTGACATTCTACTACATCTTTGTGCAGTCCCAGCGTCCATGGCTGAGATGTAGGGAGCCTGTCATATATTGGAGCCTTGCTAGCCTTAAAGGTTTGGGTGGTGACCCTGGAGCCATTGTGGCCAGAAGATCCATTCATACTGACAGTGTCCTGGCCACATGCAGGCTCACCCTCCTCAGTTTAGGTTTCCAGAGGGTCAGATCTTGAAGGCAGGATGGAGGTTGTGGGGCCAGTAAATTTTGGAGTGAAAGCCATTGAGTGAAGATGCTGCATTCAATAGTGAGAGTGATAGACTATGAGCGTTGGTGGGAGGTGGGTGCAGTGCCAGACGCAGAATAAGTGAGAGATAGCAGATAGAAAATGCTAGGACATACCGTTATGAAACACAAGGTCATTTAACTTTGTAGGGTATTCCTGCACATTCATCTGGAGTCTTTATTTATTATTCATTCTTACAACGTGGTCTTCATTGGCTGGGCCAACATTAATTGCTTATTTCTAGCTGTCCAGCAGAAAGTGATGGTAAACTACCTTCTTCAATCACTGCAGTTCATGTGCTGTAGGCAGAACTAATGCCATTGGGAAAGAATTCCAGGATTTGATCCTGTGACACTGCTGAAATAGTGATATATTTCCAAGTCAAGATCATGAGTAGCTTAGAGGGGAATGTGCAGGGGGTGGTGTTCTCACCCATCTGCAAATGCCACCCTGGTGCAGGTGGCAACTTCAGACCAGGTTGGCAGCAGTTGGTGCCATGGTCTCCTCCAGCCTGTCCACATTAATATCCACCAGGACCTTGAGGGTGCTGACCTACCTCTCTCAGCCATGTTAGTTGGAAAAATGCAGCTCTTGGCTTACAGTATTTGAAATGGTGCACTGCTGGGGTCTAAGTGTGGTGCCCGTAACTTAGATGTTAATCACAAGATTTCTAAAAATCAGCACAGTGGATGCCAAATGTACACTTCATGTAGAGAATTGCACAACAAGACACACCAGAACTAACAGAAGGATACGTTCCATGAAATTCCCCAAAACTGACGATCATCCAAAACATGGGAAAGTTTAATCCATAGTGCAGGAGTTTAGGAGAACTGCAGTATATAAGGAATATCATAGATCATGTGATGATACTATGGTTTTAAGAAGTTTATTTTGTCCTTTTTTGGTGGCGATTGAGACAGAGATGCTGAACAGTCTGCTCAGAGCCTATAAAGTAAATGCTTGTGAGGTACTGAGTTGTAGTTTTAAAGTTGGAACAATAGAAGCAGCTTGAGTGGGTGGGTTCAAGCTCCCAGAGAAGCAGGATTCTTAGTTTTAATGTTCAATAGTTACTGGGTCTTGAAGCTGGATGTGGAAGCTCTTTTTCCTCTCTCGGTTACAGCTAAAAGCTAGGGTTCTCTTCCTGCTGTTAGAATTGCTTATGAGATAATCTATGTCAATGAATTTGCCTTTGTCAAGGGTGTGTTTATGGGATGTTATTATATTGATTATAGTTTATTATTTTGCTACATATTTCAATAAAATTACAGTTAAGTCAATTCTTTTATTTTTTTTTGTCTATATTTTAATTGTAGTGTATGAATAAGGCATATTCTGCTTTAAGCCTGGTTGTTTAACCAAATGAATTGTATCCAGAATACAACACCTGGCACTTGCCTTTAAAACAAGAAAACATTAGGGTCTAGGCTATCTCCTTGACCTGTTTTGAGGGGATTTGGTCTGGTCCATAACTATCATTGTATAGAAAAGAATTTTGTCACAATCATATAAATTGCTGAAAAAACTGTTTTTTTTCCTATTTGTATGATAATGAAAAAAATAATAGTTGTGGTTGATTGATTTTAGTTCATTAAATTCAGCATTATCAGGATAGTATTACGCTCAAAATGGGGTCAGTAGATTTATCACCCATTAACACTAATGAGTGACCTGCTCCTGCTCTCAGAAGGTCAAATCAGTAGGTGGCCAATGCTTTTGCTTGTTTCTTGAGTTGGGCTGCTTTTAAAATGGAACACAGAGTTCTAAGGCATATGTCAGATGACAATTGCTATTTTGAAGAAAAAGATTGAAGCTGAAGAGGCCCAGAAAAGGCAGCAAGGTCCTTCCTGCTGACATTGATCCTGAGATCCATCACTTCCTATTCATCCACAGATAGCTAACATTTTCACTCTGTGCATCTGCCCTTTGTCATCATTGATAATGTTAGGGTTAGAGATAAAGCTAGGGTAAGGGTAAGGGCGAGGATTAGGGTTAGGTCTAGGGGTAGGTCTCAGGCTAGAGACAATTGTCCACTCCTATTCCTCTACTTTGTTGGAGCCCCACTTCTCCTATTACAATAGGAGAAAACTAGCAATGGTGGAGTAGCACAGGTTAGAGTCATAGAGCCATAGAGATGTACAGCACGGAAACAGACCCTTCAATCCAACTTGTCCATGCCGACCAGATATCCCAACCCAATCTAGTCCTACCTGCCAGCTCCCAGCCCATATCCCTCCAAACCCTTCCTATTCATATAACCATCCAAATGCCTCTTAAATGTTGCAATTGTACCAGCCT
>NC_057732.1:26705571-26716424 GCF_004010195.1 Chiloscyllium plagiosum
TGGCAACATCCTTGTAAATCTTTTCTGAACCCTTTCAAGTTTCACAACATCTTTCCGATAGCAAGGAGACCGGAATTGCATGCAATATTCCAACAGTGGCCTAACCAATGTCCTGTACAGCCACAACATGACCTCCCAACTCCTGTACTCAATGCTCTGACCAATAAAGGAAAGCATACCAAACGCCTTCTTCACTATCCTATCTACACGTGACTCCACTTTCAATGAGCTATGAACCTGCACTCCAAGGTCTCTTTGTTCAGCAACACTCCCTAGGACCTTACCATTAAATGTAGAAATCCTGCTAAGATTTGCTTTCCCAAAATGTAGCATCTCGCATTTATCTGAATTAAATTCCATCTGACACTTCTCAGCCTAAGGGTTGTTGGAGCTTTTGAAATATTGTCATGTTTTCCACTCAAATGAGTACCCTCTTGTTCTGTATAAATTAAGTTCCTTTCTCCTGACACCAATTCTAATATTATTTTTATTGGAGAGTATTAGGAGATGCTTTGTTGATATCATGCTAGGATCACAACCAGTGCATTTTCACTGCCACTTTTCAATGGTAAAATCTTTTTAGATTAGCGTTAGCTTAAATCTATCTATATGTATAAAATATAGATATATGTGTGTATTGGGCAAGATGATAAGAACAAATTGCTTGTTCTGAGCAAATGGCATGATGTGCCTATTTATTTAGGTCACTGTCACAGAAGCACTTATTAGATGTTTTTCAAAGTCTTAATGCTAACACTGTAAATACATATTTCACTGGTACTAATCAAAATGATAACTTCAAAAGCAATGTTCTACATGTCATAAATGCAATATAACAGAAACGGTTCATACCTCTTCATTATTCTACAAAGAAGCAACTTAAATTCATTTCTTCCTTTCAACTGGCAAATCTCTTGCAATTTTTATAGCTGAAAACAAAAGCATTGCCTATATCTCTCTGGATCAAATATCCACAGTTTCTACTTGAAATGTGATTTGGTAATTGTATGGTGACATTAAGTTGTTTTGACAGGAAGTTAATTTATTTTGTTGTCTACAACAAACAGTATTTTTTCCTGAATGAACAAAATATTGATATCTGAAGATAAGCAGTCAAAATAAGAACCTAAAATCCATTGATCAAATATCTGGTGAGACCCACGTCCGTATTTCTAAATGTCGCCTATGTAAATTGCCATATACCTTAAACACTTGGGATAGATATTAATATGGACCGTTTTCACATGTAGTTCACTCTTTGGAAGATATAGCTATTGTCTGACTGCTTCCTCAGCTGATGTTTCTGACCTACGCACATATTCAGCAGCAGCACAATTAAGGCAGGCAAGGGCTGGCAAATCTCATCCAATTCATACTTTTGCCTAATTGTATTTCTAATGAGCTTTTTTACTATTGCTCCATGAAGCAGATCAAAATGTAAGAGCACTTCATTCCAAATAAATCCTTTACTAATTATGCAAAAAGTCAATAGCCTTCTGCTTATTTTCAACGAAAAGGAAGTATTCTTCCTTTACTAAAAACAAAGAACTGCAGATGTCGGAAATCCAGAGAAACTCAGCAGGTCTGCCAGCATCTGCATAAAGAAAAACCAAGGTATTGCTTCCAGTCTAGTGACTCTTCGTCAGAACTCAATGCTTGTTATTCTCCCTTTATTGACTGATACAATACTATGAACAAGCACATTATCTGTTAATCTATATCATCTGCAAACAATAAAATACAAATTATGGCCTGGATTTATGATAGCAAACAGTCACTATTCCAGCCTAGATAGGAGTTGAGCATCAAGGAAGTCTGTGAAATCCCCATCGTAGCACAGTCCAGAGGAGCTTCTAAGGAAATTGAAGGGTCTGCTGGGTAATTCCTCTACAATTGGAACCCAACTGAAAGCTCTGATTAAATCAGAGAATTCAGAGGGTGCTAACTAAATTACATAAAACAGCTGATCAGTAAATGTTGGACAATTCATGGGGACATTAAAAAAAATCTATTTTGTGGTTGTAAAGCCAAGTTGTGTGAAGATGAGAAAAGATGCAAACTCTCTGAACTTGTGTAATAGCTGACATTTTCATTTAAATTGTGTCATCCTGCAGAGTTACAAAACATCTTATGCTATTAGGAAATGCTGCCCTGCAGTTACAATAGCAGGAGAGCAAACGTAGCAGGAAAGGCAAATTATTCAAGATGTACAGCAATGGATCTTTCACAGTCTTTATTTTATTGAACTGCTCACAGGATTCCAGCAAGAACAACTCGTCCACAAGTCTATTATAGTTGCATGGTAGATGCAAATATATCCTGAGAAGTTCCAATTCGATAGCCTGAAAGGGAGAGCCCAATCCATTACTCCAGTGTGGCTGAGTGGGTGAAGAGGATTTGTATCCCAGTGGTGGACATCTTGGGGGAGGCAATGACTGGTGGTAATGTCGCTGGACAAGTAATCTAGAAATACAGGCTCTGTGAGCAACGATTCAAATCCTACCATGGCAACTGGCGAAACTTAATTTCAATTAATAACATCTAAAAGTAAAAATTAAGCCCAATAACGGTGATGATGAAATCACTGTAAATTGTCTGGAAAACATATTTGATTCACTAACTTTAGAGAAGGAAATCTGCTGTCCTTACTTGTTCTCTGGCCTGCAAGAGACTTCAGACGCATAACAATGTGTTTGATGTTAAATGTATTTTGAAAAGGTTCAGCAAGTCATTCAATTGTATGAAACTAGTGTTTGTAAAAAGCACCAAGAGTGGCAAAGGCACAGTATGCACTCTGGAATGGGAACTTTAATGCCCTTCAGCGGGTGTAGTTTTTAGCACCACTATGGTTTGAGCTGCCTAAGTCTTAAAGGACATATCTGCTGGACTGGGTCAGATTGTCAAAGATTCAACAGGAGGGAAAAACCTACTGTAAAACTATCACAAACAGGTTCTAGTAGCCTTAGACAAACAAGAGGTCGACAACATGCTGGTGCAAATTGAGTGACACTTATTAATTATTTGCATTGTGTTGAACTGGGCTTCATTCGGACCTTAAACAAAAACGGAAACTGAGTTCTAAGGAAGGGTCACTGGACCAAAACATTAACACTGATTTCTCTCCGCAGATGTTGTCAGACCTGCTGAGTTTTTCCAATGATTTCTGATTTTGTTTTGTGATTTCCAGCATCCATAATTCTTTCAGCTTTTATTAGCAGTTTCTTCCACTGGGTCCCATACTCATGTAATTTAACAACATCCAACACTACTAACGATATAGCAGACAGCTATTAAATCCACACACAACAGCTTCCTCTAAGGTTTCCACTTAATTAAAAGACTTTTTTACTGAAGCCATCCTTGAGACATAGAGATAGATGCTGTGGTGGTTTGACTAATTAGGTTCTTCTCATCCTCATGTCCTTTGGAGGATGTTTAGGATCTGTGTTTCCCTGCAGAAGTGCATGTGAACCAACTAGTGGAGAAGCTAATGGTATTCTTGGCCAGCTGGACAATTGCCCAGTGTGATGACATGGGGTAAACCCCTCTGCTAATTTTAACCAGCAACACAACAAAGATTCACCCCGTGCTGTAATCTGTTAGAGAGGCAAAGAACTATCCCATAGGTAAATATTTCAATTAAAAATGTATCCTTTAAGTCTAACAGAGAATATTAAAACTATCAAATATTTACAACTCCTTTCTCTTAAACCTATCCTTTACCTCCCACTCGACAATCCTACAATCCAAAAAAATCCCAATTAAGATTAAAAATAAAACATATTTCAAAACTAATCAGCTTTGCCCAGTTTCCTCTGTAGATTTTCCTCTGCAGATTGTCTCTCCAGGTCAGCTTCGATGTTTTGCTGTGCAAACTCCTTCTCCAGACAGGTACCTCTCAGAGAACTCTTAAACTAGCAACCTACATCTGTTGGTTTTTTGGTAGTTCTCTCTCAACTGTTCAAAAATATCCGGTTTTATACCCCCAAAACATCAGATTGTTTCATTGGTTTTAATATTATCAAAATACTAAATTCAAACTTGATTGGAGTTTGGTATTTTGGGGCATAATTTAAACTGATTGACCAAATTTGAATTTGTTTTTGTATCATGCAACACAGCTACTGCTAAATGTTTCAACCAATCATTACGTTGTTATCGTGTTCCGGACCCTCAGTGCTTCTCTAAGTCTTTGCCAGCTTTTCAACTCTCTTAAAGGTACAGTACCTCTATCCCTTCATAGCACTAGTCCTGTAACAACCTTCAGCTGATAGATGCCAATGCAGGTATTTCTTTTGAGAACCTTGATCAGTGTGGAAAGGTAAGACTCCTCTTCCAGAAATAGCCACCCCATGTTACTGGCCAAGCTGGTCCATTACACTGACATCTACCTGATAATGTGCAAAACTTGCCAAGGTGTATCCAGTCAATGAAAATTACAATAAATCCACCACGGCCAATGAGTCTATCAATTAACGCAGATCTTCAGCAAAGTGGGGAAAGGTTTGTTGACAGTGTTAACAAGCAGCATTCACAAAGGAATAATCTATTCACTGATATTTACTTTGGGTTTAGCCAGGGCTTTTAGCTCCTGACATCATGATAGCATTGATACAAACATGAACAAAACAGCTGAGCTCAGAGGGGAGTTGATAATGACTGCCCTTGACGTCAAAGCAGTATTTGATGAAGTATGATATATAGGAGTGCCCACAAAATTGAAGTCAATGAAAATCGGGGGGGAAACCATTCCATTGATTGGATCAGACCAGCAGAAAGGAGGATGGTTGTGATTGTTAACCATTTCAATCCCAAGACATCACTACAGGAGTTTATCACGGTAGATACTTACTAATTAACACATATTTTTACATACTTCTGGGGTACGCAGGACTTAAACCTTCTGGCTTAAAGGTAGAGACTGTACTAGTGTACTACAAGAGATTCAGGCACCTTCAGTGACTTCATCAATAATCTTCTTTCCATTGTACAGTCAGATGGGGAGATTTTCACATGACCATACAATTTCTAGCAACTCCCTAAATACCAAATTAATCTGTGTCAATATACAGCAAGACCTGGACAATATTCAAGCTTGAGCTGACAAGTGGCATTTAAGAATTGCACCAGGCAATGACTATCTCTGCCAAAAGAAAATGTATTCTGTCCTTAACAATCAATGGCATGTTTTGACCAGACCCCAGGTGAAATTTCCCAATTTATTACAGTTCCGGTTGGATATGTCAAAGTGTTAAGCCCACGATGAGGAGAGACAAATCAGCTTCCTTCTTTATATACCCACCCTCTTGGTGGTCCAACAAAACTGATTTGCAAAAGGTCTCCTCTCTTGCAAACAAATAAAGTTATGCTCTAAAAGCAGTCAACTTAACCAGGCTTTCTTGAGTTAACAAAGAATGAATTGATTACATGCTGTACACGAGAATAAAACAAAATAGACAGATCAAAAGTAACATTGTGTGTGGGAAATCACATCTCACAAACTTGATTGAGTTTTTTGAAGAAGTAACAAAGAAGATTGATAAGGGCAGAGCAGTAGACGTGATCTATATGGACTTCAGTAAGGCGTTCGACAAGGTTCCTCAAGGGAGACTGGTTAGCAAGGTTGGATCTCATGGAATACAGGGAGCACTCGCCATTTGGATACAGAACTGGCTCAAAGGTAGAAGAGAGAAGGTGGTGGTGGAGGGTTGTTTTTCAGACTGGAGGCCTGTGACCAGTGGAGTGCCACAAGGATCGGTGCTGGGTCCTCTACTTTTTGTCACTTTGGATGCGAGCATAAGAGGTACAGTTAGTAAGTTTGCAGATGACACTAAAATTGGAGGTGGAGTGGACAGCAAAGAGGGTTACCTCAGCTTACAACAGGATCTGGACCAGATGGGCCAATGGGCTGAGAAGTGGCAGATGGAATTTAATTCAGATAAATGTGAGGTGCTGCATTTTGGGAAAGCAAATCTTAGCAGGACTTCTACACTTAATGGTAAGGTCCTAGGGAGTGTTGCTGAACAAAGAGACCTTGGAGTGCAGGTTCATAGCTCCTTGAAAGTGGAGTCGTATGTAGATAGGATAGTGAAGAAGGCATTTGGTATGCTTTCCTTTATTGGTCAGAGTATTGAGTACAGGAGTTGGGAGGTCATGTTGTGGATGTACAGGACATTGGTTAGGCCACTGTTGGAATATTGTATGCAATTCTGGTCTTCTTCCTATCAGAAAGATGTTGTAAAACTTGAAAGGGTTCAGAAAAGATTTACAAGGATGCTGCCAGGTTTGGAAGATCTGAGCTACAGATAGAGGCTGAACAGGCTGGGGTTGTTTTCCCTGGAGCATCGGAAGCTGAGGGGTGACCTTATAGAGGGGCATGGATAGGGTAAATAGGCAAAGTCTTTTCCCTGGGGTCAGGGACTCCAGAACTAGAAGGCATAGGTTTAGGGTGAGAGGGAAAGATATAAAAGAGACCTTTAGGGGCAACTTTTTCACGCAGAGGGTGGTTTGTGTATGGAATGAGCTGCCAGAGGATGTGGTGGAGGCTGGTACAATTGCAACATTTAAGAGGCATTTGGATGGGTATATGAATAGGAAGGGTTTGGAGAGATATGGGCCGGGTGCTGGCAGGTGGGATTAGATTGGGTTGGGATATCTGGTTGGCATGGACAAGTTGGACCAAATGGTCTGTTTCCATGCTGTACATCTCTATGATTCTATGTGTCCAAACAGCTAAATAATGGAAGATCGACTGATAAGTCTCTCAAGATTGTTCACGAAGAGTAAATAGTAAATAGTGGAACATTGATAATTGAATGATCATTTCTGGACTTTTGGCTAGTTGAAATTCTTTTGTTCAGTTTCTTTTTGACAATGGGCTGTCTGGCAATGCTCAGAGTGAGAGAGTCCATCTTTTGTCCTGGTGCTTTTTACTGGCTTGCCGGCTGGCCTCACCAGAAACAGAGCGATAACATTCCTTGAACAAATTAAGGATTTGAAGATTTAAAGTTCACAGAACTCGATCTGTGACAGTTGCAACAGAAATGGTAGAAATGTATTTATTGCTTTTGAAGTCTATTACAACACTGATTTTCATCTGATAAGTGGGTTGAAACTGCTACTGTAAGAAGTGTTTTGTTATTTAACATGGATGCATTACCACCATAGCTACAAGATGGAAATATCCTTCCAAAGCCACAGAAAACATAGCTTGACTACAGGGCTTGATGTTCCAGTCATTAAAACTGTGGACAGTACCAGTAATTTCCTGAGACATCTTCATTGTGTAATTCACTTCATAGGGGGTAGTCTCAGATCACATAACCAGTCTTATACTGAATAGACTATCTTTCTTTTGTCTGTTTCCATTTCTGAGTCAACAGTGTCATAATTTTTTATTGCTCTCCTATCTTCCTGAAACTTCTGTCTTCCTACTAAGGAAGTCAATGATTCAGCTGATGTGAGGAACCTGAGACCACATATGCTTTATTGACCCTAGTCTTCTGATCATCATCAGAACCCCCTGGGTGAAATCTTTTCAAGCGCTGAGCAATGTGGTAGAATCAGGAGTGAAGTCCAATCAGGCCCATGCTGCCTTTGAGAGTGTCTTGCTCCATTATTAATGTAATGCTGAGCTTCTCGCTAGACAGCAGCCAATTATGGGGGATTATAGCTTTCTAAATACCTTATTAACATCGTGACTTGCTTCATTAATATCCAGCCTCCTTTCCTACCAAGCATGCCGAACAAGCTGGACGTGAGAATTCTTAATGTGGAGGTGCCGGTGTGGGACTAAAGAGGCAAGGTCAAAAGTCACACAATGCCAAATTATAGTCTCTTAGGTTTATTTGAAATTACAAGCTTTCAGAGTGCTACCTCATCATCAGGTGAAGTCGAAGGAGTTCCGAAAGCTTGTGATTTAAAATAAACCTGTTGGACTATTAATCTGGTGTTATGTGACTTTTGGTGAGAATTCTTGACAGGGTAATAAAAGCTGACTTCAACTCATCACACTCTCTAAAGGACCTACACTTGGGATAGTGGGCGCCAACATCTCACCATGGGCACAAGCTAAATGTAACCCATGTCCACGGACATTGGCATCTGGTACATGGAAGCCTCCAAGAACTCTCATGGCACATCTCTGATGCACTTACAGAATGCTTCGGTGCTTCAATGGTGCACCTTGGGCTGCACTGGCAAATCTCATTGTAATGGTGCAGCAAGGATACTGTGTGCTAAGGGATACATATCCAGCTCATTGACTGGACCAGGCTGCATCTCCAGGCTATTCACTCACTAGTGCTCACTCACTGAGTCTACTGAGATATTCAAAACAGCCTTGCTTTTCCCTGTCTTGCCATTGAACAAGGAGAGCTGGTCTCTTGGCGGATATTCTGGTGAGTGACTAGTTATTGTGGGAATGGCACATGGTAAGATGGGGATAGAATCAGAGACAAGGGATACATAAGGGAAGAGTATGTAGTTACTGAGGCATGTTTGGTAAAATACAGAGTGAAATATCATTGAATCTCCCAGTAACAATCCATCCAAAAATATTAGGGCAACTCTCACCAAGCCAAAAACAGAAGTATGATTTACCTTCTGTTTTTGATAATGACCAAAACAATACTCACTTGTCTTCTTCTGATTTATATGTTAATCTTTCAATGGAGGATTCTGCAAGACTTTAAGTAAAAATCCCAGAGACATCAGCAAATGGAATCCGTACAAGAATCATGTTCCCTTTTAATTCTGAAGTTGCCATATTTGGGCGAAAGTATAAAGCTTCTGAAGCTTTGTAAGTGTCTAATGTTTCTTCGAAAAGCTGATGAGAAGAAGTACATCAAGGCAGATATATTCATACACAATCCATTTTAACACTTTGTATCACATTAAGGAGTTACCATTATGTTTTGTACAAAATAAAATGAAACAAGAACAGAAATCACTGGACAACTTAACAGGTCTGGCAGCATCTGCAAAAAGAAAACAGAGTTACTATTTTATGTCCAGTGACCCTTCTTCAGAACAAAATCAAACAACTCTTGGTCACGTTGTTCCAAACAAAACTTTGATTTCACAGCTCGGAAATGTTTTTGCTTCTTATCCATTCAATCACTATTGTTACGAAACAGCAGTGAACCCGTTTGCTAGTTAAACCAAGCACCCAGAAAAGCTCACCTCGCTTTGTAATCTGTTAACGTATGAATGACAGAGAACCCCCAATTTCCACTATTTAAAGAAATAAAATCAATTTATTCTTTAACTCTAAAAATGAACATTAAACAACAACTATTTACAACTCTCAGCCTCCTTTCTCTTAAATGTTTGTTATCTGCATCCAACTTTCCAACAATATACTGTTCCAATAAAAGCCCATATTAAAATTGCATCAACTTAATTTCAAAACCACATAGTGGCTGTCGTAGGTGTCTCTCTTCGTCTGGCAGAAGATTTCCCTGGGTCATCTTCAGTCTTTGTTGCAAAAATGTTTCATAAGAGAAAGGTGTCTTTGACAGAGAGTGTTTTGCTGGCAATTACTCCAATGATAGCAATTAGTCTCTCTGTCAAACTGTCAAAATGTCTGCTTCTTTATACGCCCAGCACGGATCGTCTCATTGGTTCGAGGTCGGCAAAACAATAAATTCAAAATCGATTGGTTTTGGTATCCTGGGGCATAATTTAAAATGATGGTTCAATTCAAATAGTTGTCAAAACAGCGACCAAAACTCAGGTATTTCTTTCACAATCAAATATAGCATATTTTCAATTTTCCAGTACACTCTGAGACTGCTAATCAGTCACATGACAGTGCATGCAAGCTCTCAGTGCAAAACAGCTTTCACTCTCTCTTAAAGTTACAGTACACTTCTTCAACTTCATAACAATACACAGGCTATATGAGAATATTTTGTATTAAATCAAGTATATAATTTGTTGACAGTGCCACTGGAGGAGGTATCTACAGGTGATTTATGATTTGTGAATTTTGTTTTTTTTAATAATGCAGGGAATTATTATTTATCTCTGGAATTTATCAGTCTATTCACAGGATCACAAGAAAATGTGGTTTCAAATAGTATCATTTCAGAGAATGTAATTTACTTGAAAGTTGCAACTAATTAAAATGAATGTTGGTGTTAGTGAATACATATGTCAATGAATGGATAAGCAAATGTCTCAGTGTATCAGTGGAAAAGATTGGTGAGATAAATAGTCAAAGTGGGTGGCTGGGTGAGATAGTAGGTAAGGTTTAAAGGTAGCTGACATAATTAGGAAGGGGTAAGGTGAGTAAGTTAACTGGATTGATGGCATAAATATGCAAGGAATACAATAAGTGAGGTAAGTGGATGTAGGGGGATAGGAAGGTCAACTGAAGTCATAGAATCATAGAAATGTACAGCATGGAAACAGACCCTTCGGTCCAACCTGTCCATGCCAACCAGATATCCCAACCCAATCTAGTCCCACCTGCCGCACCTGGCCCATATCCCTCCAAAACTTTCCTATTCATATACCCATCCAAATGCCTCTTAATGTTGCAATTGTACCAGCTTCCACCACATCCTCTGGCAGCTCATTCCATACATGTGCCACCCTCTGCGTGAAAAAGTTGCCCCTTAGGTCTCTTTTATATCTTTCCCCTCTCATCCTAAACTTATGCCCACTAGAACTGGACTCCCCGATCCCAGGGAACAGACTTTGTCTATTTATCCCATCCATGCCCCTCATAATTTTGTAAACCTCTATAAGGTCACCCCTCAGCCACCGGCACTCCAGGGAAAACAGCCCCAGCCTGTTCAGCCTCTCCCTATAGCTCAAATCCTCCAACCCTGGCAACATCCTTGTAA
>NC_057732.1:26716719-26718379 GCF_004010195.1 Chiloscyllium plagiosum
AGTCTGAAAAACAACCCTCCACCACCACCCTCTGTCTTCTACCTTTGAGTCAGTTCTGTATCCAAATGATGAGTGCTCCCTGTATTCCGTGAGATCTAACCTTGCTAACCAGTCTCCCATGAGGAACCTTGTCGAACGCCTTACTGAAGTCCATATAGATCACATCTACTGCTCTGCCCTCATCAATCTTCTTTGTTACTTCTTCAAAAAACTCAATCAAGTAATTGGGTAAGGTGAAAGCTAGGTAGAGTCGCAACTAGACTGGAGCCAAAATCATGTTAAATTGGTTATGGTGGAGTCAAGGGGTTACGGAGAGAGGATACGAATCGTGGAAGTATCAAGGGAATGTCAGCTATGTAGCCAACCAGGTATTGCACAAGGATTTTTTCTGGCTAACATTTCCTGAGTAATTATTCAGGTTCGTAAGTTAGATCTAGTCAAGGGCTTTTTCCACAGAGTCCCAGGGAGCAGGGGAATTACCCTTCTGAAGTTCAATTCATCTTGGGCAATTCCCAAGGAGTCAGTGTGTTGGGACTTCCACTGGGTCCTGATTCATTTATCTGCCCAGAGACTGGAAAATCTACAGACTATCTTGCTTACAGAATGCCTGAAAGCTGATCCAGAGCACTCCGTTGCCTCAAGTACAACACATAACCAATGGCAGTAGGGGTCCAAGGAAATGACTGGGAGGGACAAATCGTACCAACATTTTCTTTGTGGCCTTATGTTTCCCTATTTTGCCAACAGCAGACACAAAATTGTGAAGTGATTGAAACTTGGGTTTTTGTGGCTGAGCTGCCTGTTGATGTAGCTCTATTGAATCATCAATGAAAATAATTTGTCTGGTCCATAACATTCACTGACACCAGTATAATTTCCAAATATACCTCAAATGGCATTTACGAGAGTACCCCATCACTATGGCCTCCATCCACAGCAGCCATTCAAAGCTGTACCTTTCAGCAGTGCCTAAAGTTGTCTTTGTCCTAGTAACATCGTCTGTTGTATGGTAAGTTCAAAGACATTTGTGTAAAACAGAATATACTCTCTCTCTCAATATAGATTTATTTACTATAACATTGTATACACAACATCAATTAATTCTTTCTCTCCATATTTATTCTGATTCTTTCTTTAACTGAGAAGATGGAATAGCATGGATAACATTTATCTTGGTCATAGCCATCCTGTCATCGGTAAACAGATGGTGTATTACTGTGGTTTGGGAGAAGTCCTAGAATTCCTTCTTATCCAGATGGTATAGCTGATTTTTGCATACAGCTCCAATAATTTTTGGAGTATAGCCAATTATATGTTCAGAAAATATTGGAATTTGAGTGTCAATCAAAGGAATACAAGTTCATGCATAACTCTTAAAAACAGAACTCAATGATATGTTTGTAGAACAAGCTTGACTCATGAACACCATGGAGAATCGACGTTTCGGGCATAAGCCCATCTTCAGGAATGAGGAAAGTGTGTCCAGCAGGCTAAGATAAAAGGTAGGGAGGAGGGACTTGGGGGAGGGGCTTTGGAAATGCGATAGGTGGAGGGAGGTCAAGGTGAGGGTGATAGGCCGGAGTATCACCCTCACCTTAACCTCCCTCCACCTATCGCATTTCCAAAGCCCCTCCCCCAAGTCCCTCCTCCCTACCTTTTA
>NC_057732.1:26719016-26733368 GCF_004010195.1 Chiloscyllium plagiosum
AGGATGGGAGGTGGTGTAGTCCAGGTAGCTGTGGGAGTCGGTTGGTTTGTAGTAGATGTCCGTGTTGATTCGGTCGCCTGAGGTAGAAATAGATAGGTCGAGGAAGGGGAGGGAGGAATCTGGGACTGTCCAGGTGAATTTGAGGTCGGGGTGGAAGGTGTTGGTGAAGTGGATGAACTGTTCAACCTCCTCGTGGGAGCACGAGGCAGCGCCGATACAGTCATCGATGTAGCGGCGGAAAAGGTGGGGGGTGGTGCCAGTGTAGCTGCGGAAGATGGACTGTTCCATATATTCTACGAAGAGGCAGGCATAGCTGGGGCCCATGCGGGTGCCCATGGCTACTCCTTTGGTTTGGAGGTAGTGGGAGGATTGGAAAGAGAAGTTGTTCAGGGTGAGGACCAGTTCAGTCAGTCGAAGGAGGGTGTCAGTAGACCAAAGGAGTCAACTTCTCTTTCCAATCCTCCCACTTCCTCCAAACCAAAGGAGCCTCAGGCGACGGATTGTGTGGAGTTTGCACATTCTCCCCGTGTCTGCGTGGGTTGCAACACAAATTCCCAGCTCGGTGAACAGAACCACAACAACGAGCACCCGAGCTACAAATCTTTGCACAAACTTTGAAAAGATAACTATTGTCATTATTGAATCATGTAAGGTTTATATATACATGCAAGATCAAATCAATTCGCTAAGCACAATTCAAATCGTCTGGTTCAGCAGGCCTGAGGCCAACAAAACTATGTTTAGTGTAGGAGTGAGAGACTGAATGCAAACATTTCAGCAGAAAATAATTTAAAGACATTTAAAGAGACAATTCCTATCATATGTGTGAATCCCTACAAATTGAGCAGATTGTTCGTATTGATTTCACTCAACTCTCAACTGAGTTTTGAAACGTAAAGCCCCTTCAATACAAATTCTCCAAATGGAGAACATTGTCCACCACCATCTCAGGAGATTTGTACATTTATAACCCATTGCTGACTCCTTTCCAAGCACAGCATGATTATATCACCGCCACCAGGTGAAATTCAAACTCTGTGGGTTGTGGGAAGTAGGTTGCCATTGAAGATCCATAGAAATACTTCCCTGGAAAGGATGATATATCCTTGGCAAGGAAGAGTATAGGATGAATTAGCATGCTCACTACCGGGGCAGAGATTTAAGCTATTATTCTCAAAGAACTTTAATTCACTTATCAAGATCTCCCCTGTCCAGAATCCCAATGGTGCTACTGGGTTGGGGACCAAGAAGACTAAAGTTGTTTAAATGATGTACACATCTCACTAACACCATTGGGATTTAGCTTTGTCATTAAAAGTAGACTTCTGCACTTCTCAACATGAAACCTTTCATTGCGTCTGTTCACAAAAATTAAAATATCGAAGGTGCAAATCCTTTTTATTTTATGTAAATAGGGGGTTTAAAACTGACCCTATTAACAAATGCCTACAGAGAGCATTTTATATCAACATGTGTGAACTGGATTGAATAATCAAAGGCCCATTATTTTTTATGGTCAGGCAGCCATTATTCCAGTGTTGGTGCGAGTTGTGCATGGGGACCCTGCACACTCCAAAGGAATTTCCCAGAAAATAGAATGTTCTGCTGGGCAATTCCTCCACACCTGAATAATCCAATGAAAATCTCTACATAACTGTAGAAATTCAGAAGGTTCTGATGAAATTAAGTAAAATAGTTAAAGTTTAACTCCCGAGTAACTGATCCAAATAAAGGCAAAATACTGTGCATGCTAGAAATCTGAAACAAACACAGAGAATGCTGGAGAAACTCAACAAGTCTTGCGGCATCTGTGGAGAGAGAAACTGAGTTAATGTTTTAAGCCCAGTATGACTCCAGTTCAGAACTGAAAGGTGTTGAATTTTTTTTTATGTATCATTTTGAAAGAGGCAGGAAGCCAATGCAAAAGACAACAATGGTGGAAAAATGTAAAATGGATGTAAATTAAGGTGTGTAAGGGAGAGCATTGATCCTCTCCATTAAATTAAGCAAGACACAAGCATGACAAGTGTGTGTGTGTGGGTGTGTGTGCGTAGTGAGTGAGAGAGAGAGAGAGAGACGGTGTGAGAGTGAGTGAGAGAGACGGTGTGAGAGCGAGTGAGTAAGAGAGAGAGAGAAATGTAAGAAAATGAGTAACAGATGTAATGCAGTTAGTGTTTGAAGTTATTGGCTTCAATATTGAGATATTGAGGCAGTAAAGCAGAATATAAGTTGTTGTTCCTTGATCTTACATTGTGCTTGTGGTGGAAGTAATTGAGACACTTTCAGTTCTGAAGAGGAGTCATAGAGGACTTAAAATGTTAACTCCACTTCAATGTCCACCTAAGCACCATCATCCACCCCCTCCCCGACAATAGACAATAGGTGCAGGAGTAGGCCATTCCATCCTTGAAGCCAGCACTACCCTTCATTAGGATCATGGCTGATCATCCACAACCTGTATCCTGTTCCTGCCTTATCCTCATAACTCTTGACTCCAGTATCTTTAAGAGTTCTGTCCATCTTTTTCTTGAAAGTATCCAGAGATTTGGCCTCCACTGCATTCTGGGGCAAAGCATTCCACATATCCACCACTCTCTGAGTAAGAAGGTTCTCCTCAACTCTGTTCTAAATGGCCTACCCTTTATTTTTAAAATGTGTCCTCTGGTTTTGGACTCACCCATCAGTGGAAACATGCTTCCTGCCTCCAGAGTTTCCAATCCTTTAATAATCGTATATGTCTCAATCAGATCCCTTCTCATCCTTCTAAACTCAAGGGTATACAAGCCCCGTCACTCCAATATTTCAACATATGATAATCCCGCCACTCTGGGAATTGATTTCGTGAACCGAAGCAGCACTCCCTCAATAGCCAGAATGTCCTTCCTCAAATTTGGAGTCCAAAACAGCACATAATACTCCAGGTGTGGTCTCACCAGGGCCCTGTACAGCTGCAGAAGCACCTCTTTGCTCCTATACTCAATTCCTCTTGTTATGAAGGCCAACATGCCGTTAGCCTTCTTCGCTGCCTGCTGCACCTGCATACATGCTTTTATTGACTGATGTACAAGAACAGCTAGATCTTGTTGTACTTCTTCTTTACCTAACTTGATCTGACACCCAGACCCCTTCACCTGCTCTGGACTCACTGTCCCCTTCCCCTGAACCCCTCTCACCACTATGGAACCTGAAGTGTTTCCGATTCCTGCAGGACCTGGTCACCCCTTTACTCGGCCTCTACATCCCCTAACTCTGAGATCCAAATACCCCCTTACCCCTGCCACCATCACCCCACTCCTAGACCTCATACCCACCCTCCACTGCCTCTGCCAAGGCTCAATTATTCCCACCCAGCCTGACCCACCCTTAATACTGCATCACTGGATCCTTGTCACTTCACACCATGGCATCCTATCCCCCTACACAGCTCTCAATGTATCCATCCAGTACCCACTTACCAGACACTCTGTCACTGCATGCAGCTGGCATCATACTTACCTGGTACCCTACCTACTCAAAAATTATTGAAATCCTTGAGTTGTAAGAGTGAAACATGTGTGTATGACTGTTTGGCTGTTGTCTTGTTTGCTCATTAGTAATAAATCTTGTGCAATCCTCAGTTCTCAGTGAATGGCTATCTTCCCAAGTTGCTTTTTCAGTGTGTCCTTCTTTTGAAAGATGATAAGACAAGGGAAAAGTGTGAGAGAGATAGATATCCCATCTTTTGCTTATAAATCCATTTTCTTTCACTCTCTCAGCTCTGTCAAGAAACCTACTGAAATATGCTGAAAGATACATATGGAATCCTGTCATATCAAATCTGGAGCAAGTTTTTCACATTCTATGTTGAAATGATTGGATTGCACTTCCAACAGAGTCGTAGAGATGTTGATTTGGATCAAAACGCAATTGGTCTACCCTCTTGTATGAAGTAGACTGTTCAGATTTTCTACAAAACATCGACTTCCAGGATTGTCTCTTCCTTGGGTTCATGGTATCAAAGGGTGCAGCTATCTGTTGACATTTGTTTTAGAAACTAAAATACATGTTCATAGTTCCCCGGTCATACATATGGTACATCATTCTTTATGAGTTCTCCCCATGGTGATGCTTTGTCAGAATAGTTTGGGATGTACAGTGTCAAGAAATTGAAGACTCAATTGCATCCTGTAGGTCTTCTGTGTCTTGTGGGGTAAGCATTTAACCTATATTTTTGGCTTTACCGAGATCTGGATGGATTCTGCAACCTGAATGCACATACAGCAAAGAAATTTGATCTGATTTGCATTTGCTTGATTCTTGTCCCTATTGAAAGTGATCATGCTTCTCTTTAGTTTTGCTTATTTCTGTAATAGTATTGGCATCCAAGCACATTTTCTGTAATTCTGTCCACATGCTATTGGAATAGATCCTAAGTAACAGATAAACAGACAGGTAGACATAGAACAACAGCTTACAAATCATATTCAGAAGGTAGTGACTTTGTGAGATTCTTTGGTTAAGTGTACCAACCAATATACATGTTTGGTGCCTATCTTGAAGCAACATTTGGTTCTCATACTCTTGTGATTCAACACTTCTAGTGTTTGAATTTGGGAGAACATTCCCTTCAAGAGAGGGTTTGGATGTCTCAGATCGAGACATATCCCGATACTTTTGTCATTCTTTAGTGTGCACTTAACTGATCTACACCAGCCTGATTGAACTCAAATAGTACATCTATGCATTTCCAACTCATGCTGGGGATTCGGATATACATCCTTCTGTGCTTTCATCACTGCATTTGATGTTCCTTTACCACCTAGAACAAATCCCAGAACCAATGCTAATGCCTCAAAAATCTGATGCCTCCCTCCTATATCAGTTTTCCAGCCATGTGTTCAATTGCTCAATTCTCCTATTTCTATCTCAATAGCAAGTGAAACTGGGATTAATCCTAAAATTACTACATTGGATGTCCTGTTTTTCCAATCTCCTCCTACCTCACCAAAATTTGCTTTCAGGACCACATTCCCCTTCCCACCCAAGTGATTGGTGCTGCCCTGGACCCACAACCTCTGGCTGTTCACTCAGAAGAATGAACAGAAGAATGTCCTGGAGTTGTTCTGCATCTTTGACTCTGGTAGCAGGGAGGTAATATGCTATCCTAGAATTAGGTTTATGGATGAAGAAATGCTTATCTTTCCTGCTAACTAAAAAATCCTCTATCAGTGCTACACTTCCACTCTTTTTCACTCTCCTTTACGGCTCAGCATGAAAGACATTGCACTTCATAATTCATCACTTACCAATCTCACTATGTTTGAAGTCTGCAGCCCAACTTGTAACAAATCTACTTTTCACATTCTATGTTTTAAGAACAACAATCAAAGATTTTCTGGCATCTCCACAAATAGAAATCTTTTGTCACTGATAACATTTTAGTATCCTTTTCTTCACCTTCTCTAGAATCCAAAGTTCAACACAATTCTCCAGCTGAGGCTTAAACAATGTTTTATAAGAGCTGAGATTCCTTGCTTTTGTGCAAAATGCCTGTGTTCATCAAGCCAAGAATTCTGTATACTTTTAAACAAAATTCTCAACTTGTCATGTCCCTTCGTAACATTATGCACCCAGATATTTTTGTGCTTGCACTTGCTTTAAAATTGCAACATTTCATTCACATTTGGCCCCCTGATTTGACCTACAAAATAAATCACTTCATTCTTCTGCTGAATTTCATTTACCATGTAACTGCCTGTTTTACTAATCTTTGTTCTCCTAAAGTCTATTGCTATCCACCTCATTGTTTACTACGTTTCTGACTTTTGTGATATTTCCAAGTTTTGACATTGTCTTGTACAGCCAAATACAAATCACTTTTTAAAAACACAAATCGAGAAACAGAATTATGCCATTTTTAATTGTCCTTAGCATTAGAAGAATAAATTCCTGCAATCGGCTTTTCCACATCATAACCTTTCTTCTTTTTTTATTATCGCCTAACTGTTCCCTAACACCCAGTTTATATGCTGAATTTTTAGGAAAGAATGTTATAGGCTAAGAATAAATTAGCATTAACCATGCAGATGAAGGAAATAGTTCAAGGTAAGAATGTTTTTGGATATTCACAATGATGGTATGACACCTGCTAACCTTCAAATATCAATAATCTCCCAGATCTAGAGGGTATCGTTTCCTCACTAGCTTCCCAGCTTTTCCCTCTTGAGAGCCAGTTATCTATGCCACCCCCAATTGCTTCCCTTACACAGACTTTGTGTATATATTTCTCCTGCAGCAAGATTCCACAAATTAACTTAAAGTTCGGTTTTGGTGTGGCTTCGCACTGCTAATATAAAGGATCATTTGGCAGCCCTAGTTTCCAGCATTGCGTACGAGTAATTCTTATTTGGGAGATCCACATGCATGTATCCTATGGTATTCTGTTGCCTTCAGCATTTAGGTTACTGGAATGATATTATTGCAAGAAACAATAAGGAAACTTTGCATTTTAATACAGTACACTTAAACTCTTTAAACCTTTATGCAAAATACAAATTTTCTTAATCTTTTTAGCAAGGCAAATGTACTGCCATGGCCGCAAGGGTTAATTTCTATAGGTGCATGGTTCAAGTACACAGCAATTTCAAGGGTTTACATTTGCAACTGTGTTTAACTTTACTGCTGCAAAACAGTCTAACAGCTTCCCTTAGTGATCAGTTGGTAAACTGAAGAATTTACTAGCTTCTTTCCAGTTTATAGATTCCAAGGATATTTGTTTGAACTCCTTTCATCCATATACTTTTTTATGTCATTGATATTTTCTTGCCTTCCTGAAGTTTTGTTATACATTCCCCAAATCTGAACTTAGCCTGACTTCAGACAAGGGAGAGCTTTCCCCTTTTTGCAACTATAATGGAGAAGGAATTGTAGCAGCAATATGTCCAACCAGAAGAATCAAGCAAATGACCATACATGACTCTCTCCAATCTTTACAGCTTCACCTTCGACAAAGATCTCTCCAATGAGTTGTGTGCTTTATAGTTGTATTTCTCTGAGGATGCCTGCAGAAATCAGACAGCCTAATCACAAAGATTTTCAATGCTACAACAGTTCAATGCATAGTAATTAAAGTGATAAGTTTATGACTTTCAAATGCTCTCAGCTGCTTCTATGATTTTTAACCACCTCAACAATTGGAGCTGTCAGGATACATATAGTTCGGGTAACAGATGCCCTGTTCCACAGTGTAGCCAAATTCATCCAATCTGGTTTCTTCACCATGGAGAAAAAGCATAGACCCAGATACTTGTGCAGTGTAGCTCGATTTACAGGAAAAAGTCCTGGTCCACCAAATTCCAACTGGTGTTGATCTATGGGTTGATGAAAGGAAAACCGAGAGTTGTGGAGATGTTGCATTGTGCCACTTGAAGCTGACCTTTCAACAGAGAAACTTATTCCACCTCTGATCCTGGCATGGTGCCCATGTGCCTTCATGTGGTGGGCGAGAGATTCTATCAGATGACTCACTGGGAATTGCTGGAGTCAGTGTACGTTCACATTATGGTGATCTTGGAAGACTGCCAATGCAAAACACAATGAGCAACTTGCAAATCTGGAAGAAAGGGCCCCCTAAAAGGGAAGAGGTGTAATTATTGAGGCTGAAAACAAGCAGCAGTTGAAGGAAGCAGACACCTTGTGCTCAAGACCCATGGCAGCAAGCATATCAATCTGGAAGCCATTAAGTCTCAATAGCCTGAAGTTACAACAATGCATCCAAAACCCCCATTCAATTGTTTTTAACCAGTAGTTGAGGATGCCCATAATTAGCACTGAAGATCACAACTTTCTCATAGAATCTTACAGTACAGCAGGAGACCATTAAGCCCATTGTGCTTGTGCCAGCACTCCAAAAGGGCAACCAATTTTTAATTCCACAACCCTACTCTTTTTCCAATATCCCTACAACATTCCTGCCATTTTTTTTAGCTTCTCTACTGTGTGGGAACAGGCCCTTCAACCCAACTAGTCCACACCGACCCTCTGAAGAGTAACCCACCCAGACCCACTCCCCCTAACTAATGCACCTAACTCTACGGGCAATTTAGCATGACCAATTCACCTAACTTGCACATCTTTGGACTGTGGAAGGAAACTGGAACACCCAGAGAAAACCCACGCAGACACGGGGAGAATGTGCAAACTACACACAGACAGTCGCCCGAGGCTAGATCGAACCCGGGTCCCTGGCGCTGTGAGGCAACAGTGCTAACCATGAGCCACCGTGCCACCTCAAATCTCATCTGTAAGATAAAAATTCTGGCTAACAGAGGAGTAGTTCTAATATACTTGATATCATTGACATTCAAGACCAGGAGAAATAATATTTGAGATTGTCAGTAGTAACTTAGTTAAAATAAATTTAGCATACATTTTGAGTTGAATCTTCTGAGAAATAGCAACCATACATACATTGCCACTCTGATCTTTCTTTTTTACGTAGAGAAATAGATTCACATTTCTGACAGGTGATCTCTCAGAAAGTCAGAACTGTATTTTCATTCTGTGAAGTCCTTCACAGTGCCAAACAGTTAGGGAGAGACAAAGAACAACACCATTTTCAGAGCAGCAAGTTGTTATAGTCAGTGATTTAAAAGTCCAGCATCACGGACAGTTACTTGGACAGCTCCTGTAAAAGGGCAC
Organism: Chiloscyllium plagiosum; assembly: GCF_004010195.1. Classification (NCBI taxonomy): domain Eukaryota; kingdom Metazoa; phylum Chordata; class Chondrichthyes; order Orectolobiformes; family Hemiscylliidae; genus Chiloscyllium; species Chiloscyllium plagiosum. The sequence continues at coordinate 26,727,696 of NC_057732.1, forward strand.
GTACGAAAAGTGTAAGGTTCAGAAGAAGAAGGTGCCAGATGGATAGGGGTAGGGTGGCAGTTAAGTAAGGTGCTGTGTGGGTAGTGAGTAGACTGTCAGGTAATTAAAGTGCCAGGTAGATAGGAATAGGATGCCAGATAAATAGCGGCTCAGAGAATACTTGTCAGATGAGTAGAGATAGGGTGCCGTATAACTAGATTGCCAAGTGAGTAAGATGCCAGGTGAGTGGGTTTTCAGACTTTGGAGCATGTGTACAAAGAGATATTTGTTGGAGTTGTACCAGAACTGAGAGGTCACACCGAGTAGAAAAGCTCAAATTGATAGTTATTCCTATAAAAGTGAACAGCGAGGGGTGAGCCGACGGGTTGTGAGAGGAACTGATAGACTAGACATTGAAAAGATATTTTTGTTTGTGGCTGAAACTAGAACTGGAGACCATAAATATAAGATCATCAACAATAAATCTAGTAAGGAATTCAGGACAAACCTCTTTTGTTCAAAAAGTTGTTACGATGAGGAACTTTTTATCACAAGTCATTGAGGCAAATGGCATTGAGCTGTTCAAAGGGAAGTTAGAAAAGACCATGAAGGAGATAGAAGTACAAGGATATGTTCATGGGGTTAGGCAGAGAAGCTGAGAGGAGACACGTGGAATTTAAATACTTGCATGGACTCATTGGGCTGAATGACCTATTTCTGTGCTATAAATGCAGTGTACAATTTCTGAATTTTGATAATTCTGTATTGATTTTGATGAGTGAATACTTGCATAAATAGCAGTGAAGTTGCATTAAAAAAAAACTTGTTTCACTTTACAAAGCTGGATTTACTTTAAGAAACAGACCAATAAATTGCATCACTTTCTTTTCATCTGTATTTTTCAGGTCAAAAGGCAATGTACCGAGCGAAATGGTGTTTACATGTTGTTAACTGAGTAAACACCATTCACATTACAAGTGGCTGGTCATTGATTCTTATCGGCTTGAGTTTAGATGTTTTTCTTCTTATTAAGTCTGTGGTGACGCATGATTTCTGTTTTGATCATTTACTGACTCACGTCAGCATTACTGAACAAAAGTTGATTGTAAATAGTCCATTTATCACTAATGCCTTCCAAAATCTTTCATCTCTGGCAAACTCACATCTGGAATATGCTTAAGAGAACCAGTACATGTTCACGTATCAACTGATTTAGATGCATTTGTTGCATAAATATTAAAATAAAAGAAGCTAGTGAAAGAATAAAATAACAGCTTCATTGAACACAAATCAAAATTTGTATTTCAACGTGTTTGCAACACTTTATTCATAAGATATAAAAATCTCAGCAAGTAATCTAATTTAACAACACTTATTGGGCACTTGGTTGGTTTTCAAGTCCTGCATTTGACAAAAAACTATAGAATGCTTCTTACCAATGCAGGTCTGGTTATTGGTTGGGACATTTGTGGGTTATGGAGAGCACCATGTGTCTTCTTATTTTAATTCATTCATGAGAAACAGCCACCATTGACTAGGTCAACATTTATTGTGGTGCTGAGCCACTTTGTTGAACAAGCGCAGTCCCTGGGGGTGTTCGTACACCTGGGAGTGTGGGTACACCTCAGTGCTTTTAGAGGTGGAGTTCCAAGATTTTGACCCAACAACAGCGAAAGAACCGCAATATAGTTCCAAGTCAGGACGGTGAGTGGCTTGTAGGGGATCTTGCAGGTGATGATGTTCCGTGATCGGATGCCATCCAGATGGTAGACATCTTGTTGTGCATTCTAGGCTTGGTGCGACACAGCCTCCCCAAAGTTCATTGTTAAGTATATGGACATTTCATGTAAGATTTTTTTGTAAATGGTTTATTTGTAAGTATTTACATGCAATTTCTTGCCATGGGGTTAGAGCATCTACTTCCATCCAGGCCTCTCTAACTACTTGTGTGACTCTGACAACATTGCATGGGCCCCAGCTATGCCTGCCTCTTTGACAGAGACATGGAACTGTCCAGCTTCAGCAGCCACACTGGAACCATTCCTCACCGTTTCCGATGTTATATTGAGGGCTGCATCGGTGTCACCTCGTGTTCCCACGACGAGATTGAACAGTTTATCAACTTCATGAACATCTTCCACCCTGACCTCAAGTTCACCTGGACCTCCCTCCCCTTCCTGGACCTTTTCGTCTCCATTTCTGGCGACCAACTCAACACAGACATCTACTTCAAACCCACCAACTCCCACAGCTACCTAGACTACATCTCCTCTCACCTCCCCTCCTGTAAAAACGCAATCCCTTACACCTAATGGCTCTGACCCTGCTGTATCTGCTCCCAGGAGGAACAATTCCACTCCAGGACACCCCAGATGGCCTCCGATTTCAAGGACCACAATTTCCCCTCCTACATGGTCGATGATGCTCTCCTCCACTTCCGGCATCTCCATCCTTGAATCTCACCCCTTTAACTGCAGCTAGGACAGAACCCCTTCGTCCTCACCTTTCACCTCACTAAATTCCAGATACAACACATTATCCTCTGACATTTCTGCCACCTACAGTCAGACCCCACCAACAGGGATATATTTCCCTGCCCACTCCTATCTGCATTGCAGAGAGACCATTCCCTCCATGACTTCCTCGTTAGGTCCATACCAACCCCCCGACAACCCACCCTCCACTTCCAGCATCTTCCCTTGCCACCGCAAGAGGTGTAAAACCTGCGCCCACAAATTCTTCCTCACCTAAGTCCAAGGCCCCAACAGATCCTTCCACACCTAGCAGAGTTTTTCCTGCGCATCCAAATATTTCATCTATTGTGTTCGTTGCTCTTAATATTGTCTCCTTTACATCGGGGAGACAGGACGTCAACTTGCGGAATGTTTCAGAGGACATCTCTGGGACACACACACTAAACAACTCCACAGCTCTCGGACCAAACACTCCCACTCTGCCAAGGACATGCAAGTCCTGAGCCTCCTCCACCACCAAATCCAAGCCACCCAACGCCTGGAGGAAGAACGCCTTATCTTCTGCCTTGGGACTCTCCAACCACACGGCATCAATGTCGATTTCACCACTTTCCACATCTCCCCTTCCCCCACCTCATCCCAGATCCAAACCTCCAAATCGGCACCACCCTCTTGAACTGTCCTACCTGTCCATCTTCCTTCCAACCAATCCGCTCCAACTCCCCTCCAACGTATCACCATCACCCCCCACCTGTATCTAACTATCACCTTCCCAGCTAGATACCCCCAAGTCCCACCCCATCCTGCTATTTATCTGTCAACCCTTTCGCAGCAACCCCCCCAACACATGAAGGTCTTATGTTGTAAACGTCAATTTTCCTGCTCTGTAGATGCTGCCTGACCTGTTATGCTTTTTCAGTGCCATGCTTTTCGACCCCCAGCATCATTATATATGCCTCCAGTGTTAACTGCATTATTCTATATTCACCTAAGACTCCCAAGTCATTGATACAGTCATTTGGTATCTGGTTCTGTTCTCCTTTGAAACCATAGGGTTGTCTGTAACCCTACATTTATACCATACAAAAGAAGAATAGCTTTGTCTTCTGCTGTGTAGTGAGCCTAAGTTCCTATTGGTTCCTTGTTTCATAATATGCATCGCAGTTCATCTTTATGACTCAACCTCTATGATTTCAACCATAGATGATCTTGGTTGTGGTTTTTTTTAAACAATAATTACACCTTCTCCACGTTGGGTACTTAGCCAGACTTTCTCAGTCGGTTGAGCTTCTGTAACTCTTATGCTCTGTGTCTGTCATCAAACTTCCAATGCCTAGTATCGTACCCCTTCTTGCTGTTTTGCTCTCGTGGTCATTTTCTGCAGAGTTGGGTTTAAAGATGGGTTAAGAGACGGAAACAGTTTTCTTGACCTTCAACCCATCAGCAATTCTCGTGTTGATAACTCATTCTGCGGTGGTGAGGGTCAGTAATTCGATAGCTTGTAAAGTGTGGGACACCTTTCTCTGAAAGACTTCTTGAGTGGACACAATTCCAAACTGCCATTTGTTAAAATAATTGTTTTAAAGTGACAGTTTGGATTCTTCACTCAAAGACAGTTGCCAGAATCCACGATTGGCATTCAGTTTGGTGACTAGGTATGGTATAAATGTAGGGTTACAGCCCATGGTTAGTTTCACTGGATTTTCAGCCATCGAGGCCATTAGGTTGATCTCACACTCCACTCCACTGTTTATTTCAGTTAAATCATTGCAAATTCTTATTGATCCATTTGGTTTTGGCATGTTAACTACTTGTTGGTGCATTTTATCTATTTTTCCCTTGACTTCATCCAAGAATGAACGAGGGATTTTTCTTGTCATGTATAAGCAAATTTATTTGTATCATCTCAAAAGGAGATGCCATATTCCTCTTTTTGTATCCTCAGTGTTTAGAATAATTTTGAAAACTCACCTTTAAATTCAGTTGTGTATTCTATACCAGCAACCTCATCAACTTGACAGATTAATCACAGATTTAAGTATGACCTCTCACATCTTACAGATCATTCATAGAAACATAGAAAATAGGTACAGGAATAGGCCATTCAGCCCTTCGAGCTGTCACCACTATTCAATATAATCACAGCCAACTATACAATTTCAGTATCCAACTCCTCTCCAGGCCCTTTGATTACTTTAGCCGGAAGGGCTATATCCAGCTCCCTCATGAATATATCCAATAAACTGGCCCAACAGTTTCCTATGGGAGAGAATTCCACAGGTTCACAGCTCCCTGACCAAAGAAATTTTTACACATCTCAGTCCTGAATGGCTTACTCCTTATTCTTAGACTGTAACGCCAAGTTCTGGATTTTCCCAACTTTGGGAAAATTTATCCCGCATCTAGCCTGTCCAGTTCCATCGAGATTTTATGAGATCCCCCCTTCATTCTAGACAATAGACAATAGACAATAGACAATAGGTGCAGGAGTAGGCCATTCAGCCCTTCGAGCCTGCACCGCCATTCAATATAATCATGGCTGATCATTCCTAATCAGTATCCTGTTCCTGCCTTATCTCCATAACCCTTGATTCCACTATCTTTGAGAGCTCTATCCAACTCCTTCTTAAATGAATCCAGAGAGTGGGCCTCCACTGCCCTCTGGGGCAGAGCATTCCACACAGCCACCACTCTCTGGGTGAAGACGTTTCTTCTGAGCTCTGTCCTAAATGGTCTACCCCGTATTTCTAAGCTGTCTCCTCTGGTTCGGCACTCACCCATCAGTGGAAATATCAGTGGACACTACTGCCAGAGTGTCCAATCCTTTCATAATCTTATACGTCTCAATCAGATCCCCTCTCAATCTTCGAAACTGGGTATACAACAAGCCCAGTCGCTTCAGTCTTTCAGTGTAAGGTAATCCTGCCATTCCAGGAATTGACCTCGTGAACCTACGCTGCACTCCCTCAATAGCCAGAATGTCTTTCCTCAAATTTGGAGACCAGAACTGCACACAGTACTCCAGGTGTGCTCTCACCAGGGCCCTATACAGCTGCAGAAGCACCTCTTTGCTTCTATACTCAATCCCTCTTGTTAGCAAGGCTAGCATGCTATTAGCCTTCTTCACTACCTCCTGTACCTGCATGCTTGCCTTCATTGACTGGTGTACAAGAACACCCAGATCTCTCTGCACTGCCCCTTTACCTAAATTGATTCAATT
>NC_057732.1:26735431-26786118 GCF_004010195.1 Chiloscyllium plagiosum
TGGTGTAATAACCTCGCTGAAGGTCTTGTCCAGAAAGATCTTGTTCTCTCGGATGAGCCTAAGGTCTTCGAGTTCTTTCGCCAATGCTGCAATATGCTCGGTCAATTGCTGAATGTGCACACATTTTCCACACGTATACGAGCCAGACACACCAGAGTCGTTGACCTCCCACATCAAGCACGTAACGCACTGAACCAGCTGGGCAGTCATGTCTTCACCCTCTTCAACTGTGGTGTAGTCACTTCACTCAACCTCCTTGTCAAAGAGTCCTGAGCTGAAGCCTCACTCTTTGATCTAAACTTCCTTAGACCCTCTTTTTGTGGCACGTCTGTGGACTCTTAATTAAGGTTAGAGGAGGAGGGAGGGAGGGAGACCCTACTTTGTAGGACCTGGGGTTTAGAACACACCCACTCTAATAGTAATCACTTACCTTCCCGACCGGCTTTGCGCTCCGTCTGAACTTCCGCCCAGCTCCCACCGCTCTCTGCTGCGAAAATTCTTCTAAATTCCAGCGAGTACAAGCCCAGTCAATCTAGTCTTTCCTCATATGTCAGTCCTGCCATCCTGGGAATCAGTCTGGTGAACCTTTGCTGGACTCCTTCAATAGCAAGAATGTCCTTCCTCAGACTCGGAGACCAAAACTGTACACAATACTCAAGGTGTGCCCTCACCAAGCCCCTGTGCAACTGCAGCGATACATCCCTCTTCTAGATTCAAATCCTCTCATGTGAAGGCCAGTGTGCATATTTCTCTTTTTGTATCCTCAGTGCTTCGAATAATTTTGAAAACTCACCTTTAAATTAATTTGTGCATTCTATACCAGCAACCTCATCAACTTGATGGGTTAATCACAGATTTAAGTATGACCTCTCACATCTTACAGAACATTCATAGAAACATAGGAACATAGAAAATAGGTACAGGAATAGGCCATTCGTCCCTTCAAGCCATCACCACTGTTCAATATAATCACAGCCAATTATATAATTTCAGTATCCAACTTTTGTTCCCTCTCCAGGCCGTTTGATTCCTTTAGCCGGAAGGACCACATCAGCGACTGTTCCACCATGACATCTAGACCTCATTGCACCTCACCTTTTCCTAAACTGCCACCATTCAGATAATAATCTGACTTCCTATTTTTGTCACCAAAGTGGATAACCGCACATTTACGCACACTATATTGCATTTGTCAAGTATTTGCCCACTCAGCCAGCCTGTCTGAGTCACGCTGCACTTAACATCCTCCTCACAACATACACTGCCACCCAGCTTAGTGTTGTCTACAGATTTGGAGACATTGCATTAAATTCTTTCATCCAAATCATTAATATGCATTGTGAACAGCTGGGGTCCCAGCACTGAGCCCTGAGATACCCAACTCGTCACTGCTTGTCACTCTGAAAAGGACCTGTTTATTCCAACTCACTGCTTCCTATCTGCCAACAGTTCTCTATCCAGAACAAATATAATCTTGTTTCTGAATTACATAGCTACATTCAAGGATTTCTTGACCTTTATACTTAAGCTTTGCCATGAGTTGGCCTTTGATTTTTCAGGGAGTTCCTCCATAACATTGTAATTTAATAAATGATGGTTACAGTTTAATATGTTTAAGCCATTTTAGTTGATCTGATAATACCAAACCCTCAGTTCTTGGTGCCTCTGTCCACTTCCTGGGGAATCCAACCATTTCTAGTTTAATATTCCAATATTTGTTTTCGGTATGATTTGATTCTCCGAGGAACAATTTGATTTTTTCTTTTTTTTCTAACTTACATATACAGGTTGCACTAAGAATTTCTCCCTCTGTTTGCTACAATGGAATGTTTTAAAATGACTGATCTTTCCAGTCGAGTCACGCTACTCCCCTGCTGAGTGGCTTATTCCCAGCTCACTGGAGATATCTCAAGATGGTGACTCGCACATCTCTTCCATTTTGGCATGCTAAGGTTTTTGCATGCTTTCTTCTTTGTGGCTTCCGAACTGAATTACTTTGCTTGATTTTGGTTTTTCATAGGCTGTCATTTTCCCAACAATCAATTACTGAGTTTTGTGCCCTAAATTATTTGTGCCTCACAATTTCAACCACTTTCTCCAAAGTTAAATCATTTCTAGTTTGCAAAAATTCTGGCATTGTCTTATCTGCAGTCTTGGATAATGATCTGTCATGAATCAGTCCTACTTTCAACCCTTTGTAAATGCAGTCCTCTGCCAGGCTTTGGAGATCATTAATACACAATCACATGCTTTCCCCTGGCTTTTTTTCCAGCTATCACATTCTGCCCTATAATAAGCCAATTTTGACGAATGCTGAAATAAGAATTGAAAGTGCACAGTATTTCTTCAAAAGAATTTATGGTTTTGTGAAAGCCCAGTGTTGCTAGTACATCAGTGTCACTGGTTTCAATTGCTGTATGATGTTCTGGACTACTTTGTGAATTTTCAAAATATGTTCTTAACTCTTTTTAATCTTAAAATTTTCTTCAGATGGCTTTGCAGATTCTTTTTAGCTGTTCTGCTGGTGCTGTATTTATAAAGATAGAAAGAACATTACAGCACAGGAACAGGCCCTTCAGCAACTCAGATCATCTGTCTAAATCTGCCACCTATTTTCTAAGGATCTGTATCTCTTTGCTCCCTGTCCATTCATGTATCTGTCTAGATACATCTTAAATGACGCTATCAGTCCTGCCACACCACCTCCACTGGCAATGCATTCCAGGCACCCACCATCCTCTATATAAAAAACTTTCCACATATATCTCTCAAAAACTTTTCCCCTCTCACTTTGAACTCGTGACCCCTAGTAGTTGACTCCTCCACTCTGGGATTATCCACCCTGTCCACACCTCATGAATTTGTAGGCATCAATCAGGTACCCCCTCAACCTCCATCTTTCTAATGAAAATAATCCTAATCTATTCAACCTCTCCTCATAGCTAGCACCTTCAATACCAGGCAACATCCTGGTGAACCTCCTCTGCACCCTCTCCAAAGCATCCGCATCCTTTTGGTAATGTGGTGACCAGAACTGTACACGGTATTCCAAATGTGGCCGAACCAAAGTCTTATACAACTGCAACATGACCTGTCAATTCTTGTACTCAATACCCCATCCAATGAAGGAAAGCATGCCGTTTGCCTTCTAGACCACTTTACTGACTTGCGTTGCAACCTTCAGGGAACAATGGACCTGAACACTCAGATCTCTCTGTACTTCCCAGTACTTTTCCATTTACTGTATAGTTCGCTCTTGAATTGGATCTTCCAAAATGCATCACCTCATATTTGTCCAGATTGAACTCTATCTGCCATTTCTCTGCCCAACTCTCCAACCTATCTATATTCTGCTGTATTCTCTGACAGTCCCCTTCACTATCTGCTACTCCACCAATCTTAGTGTAATCTGCAAGCTTGCTAATGAGGCAGCCTACACCTTCATCTAAATTATTCATGTATATCACAAACAGCAGGGGTCCCAGCATGAATCCCTGTGGGACACCATTCATCACAGATTTCCATTTTGAGAAGCACCCTTCCACTACTACTCTCTGTCTCCTGTTGCCCAACCAATTCTCTATCTATCTAGCTAGTACACCCTGGACCCCATGCAACTTCACTTTCTTCATCAGCCCACCACGGGAACCTTATCAAACGCCTTACAAAAGCCTATGTATATGATATCTACATCCCTTCCCTCATCAATCAACTTTGCCACTTCTTCAAAGAATTCTATTAGGTTTGTAAGACATGACCTTCCCTGCACAAAACCATGCTGCCTATCACTGATAAGCCTATTTTCTTCCAAATGGGTATATATACTATCCCTTAGTATCTTCTCCAGTAGCTTCCCTACCACTGACATCAGGCTCACAGATCTGCATTACCTGGATTATCCTTGAATACCCTTCTTAAACAAGGGGACAACATTAGCAATTCTCCAGTCCTCTGAGACCTTCCCCCCTCCCCACCCCCCGTCCCTCCACCCCGTGTTCAAGGCTGCTGTAAAGATTTCTGTTAAAGCCCCAGCTATTTCCTCTCTCGTTTCCCTCAGTAACCTGGGATAGATCCCATCCAGACCTAGGGACTTGTTCACCTTAATGTCTTTTAGGATACCCAACACTTCCTCCCTCCTTATGCTGACTTGACCAAGAGTATTTAAAGATCTATCCCTAACCTCAATATCCACAATGTCCCTCTCCTCAATGAATACCGGTGCAAAACATTAATTAAGAATCTCACCCATTTTCTCTGACTCCAAGCATATCTTTCCTCCTTTGTCCTTGAATGGGCCAATCCTTTCCTTAGTTACCCTCTTGCTCCTTACATATGAATAAAAGACTTTGATGTTTTCCTTAACCCTGCTCGCTAAGGCTATATCATGACCCCTTTTAGCCCTCTTAATCCCTTGTTTCAGATTGGTCCTACATTCCCGATATTCTTCCAAAGCTTTGTCTGCCTTCAGTAGCCTAGACCATATGTACACATCCATTTTCCTCTTAGCTAGTCTCACAATTTCACTTGTCATCCATGGTTCCCTAATCTTGCCATTTCTATCCCTTCTTTTCACAAGAACATATCTCTCCTGCAATCTAATTAACCTCTCTTTAAAAGCCTCCCACATATCGAATATGGATTTCCCTTCAAACAGCTGCTCTCAATCTACATTTTACAACTCCTGCTGAATTTTGATATAGTTGGCCTTTCCCCAGTTTAGCACTCTTCCTTTAGGAACAAGTGATGAAGACTTGGAGTCCAGATCTCACCATGCCCCTAGCCAAGCAATTCCATTACAGCTACAACACTTCTATGTACCTGGCAATATGGAATATTTCTCAGAAATGTCCTGTGCACAAAGAGGAAGATAAATTCAACCCGGTTAGCCACACCATCAGTCTGTTCTTGATCAAAAGTAAAGTGATGGAAGAGGTCATCAACTGTGCCATTAAGCATACTTGCTTCAAATCGACACCTCATGTATATTCATTTCAGGTTTCTGCAGGGCCACTCAGCTCTTGGCCTCAATGTAGCCTGACTCAAACATAGGCAGAAGAACTGAACTCCAGACATAAAATATGAGTGACAGCCCTTGATATGAAGGCATGAGTGTATATCAAGGAACACAAGCAAAATTAGGGTCACTTTGAATTAGGGAAAATAATCCACTGGTAGGAGTCATACCTGGCTGATAGGAATATGGCTGTGTATGTTTGAGATCAATCATCGCAACTCCAGGCCATCCCTGCAGGAATTCCTTAGGGTAGTGTCTATGGCCCAACCATCTTGACCTGTTTCAACAATGACCTTAACTCCATCGTAAGATTGGAAGTGGAGATGTTCCACGATAATTGAACAATGTTAAGCACCATATTGAACTCCTCAGAAACTGAAACAGTTCACGTTCAAATAGAGCAAGATTTGAACAATATCCAAGTTTGGGCTGACAAGTGGCAAGCAGTATACACACCTTGCAAGTGTCAGGTAATGATTATCTCCAACCAGAGAGAATCTATCCATCGTCTCTTAACATTATCATCACTGAAGCTCCCACTATCAACATCCAGAAGATTACTATTGACCAGGAACTGAACTGGACTTGACATATAAATACTCTGGCTAAAAAGAAGGTCAGAGATAGGGATTCTGCAGTAACTAAATAATCTCATTATTCCCCCAAAATCTCTCCATCATCTACATGACCCAAAATAAGATTGTGGTAGGAAGCTTTCCAATTGCCTGTGTGAGTGCAGTTCCAACAGCATTCAAGAAACTTGATGGAACCCAGGGTGAAGTAGCCGACTTGACTGCCATCACTCCATAAACATTCACTTCATCCACCACCTATGCACAATTGCAGCAGTGCATACCATCCAAAAGATGAATTACAAATATTCACCGAGGCTCCTCATTCAGCACCTTCAAACCCACGACCACCACCACCTAGAAGGACTTAAGCAGCAGATAAATGGAAAAATCACCATCTGCAAGTTCCTCTCTAAGCCACTCACCATCTTGATTTGGAAATATATTCCAACAGTGTTGCTGGGTCAAAATCTTGGAATTCCCTCCCTAATAACCTTGTGAATCTATCTACCTCAAAAATACTGCAGCAGTTCAAGAAAGCATCACTTTCTCAGGGGCAACTGGAATAGACAATAGATGCTGTCCAAAACAATAATGTTCATGTCCTGTGAAGGAAAGGAAAAATGGATAAATTCTGCTCTGCCCTCGGGTCACCTGATGCAGAAATCCTGTGTTTTGTTATCCATAGACCTGATTATTTCATGATGTACCACTGCAGTTTATGAGCTATGTTATATTGATACAAAAAATTATCGCCCTTACTTCTATGTTAAAATCATAATCTGAATCAGCCTGAATTATTTTCCAATCAACCATTTGAGAAGCATTAAACATGCAGTCACAATTTAAAAATGTCTACTTTATAATGATGAAATTATACATCAACTCATAATGTAACCCTGCATTTCCATGGCTAAGCCCCTTAGCCTGCACACTATGGCAATTCAGCATAACCAATCCACGCTAACCCCCTCATCTTTAGGAAAAACCAGAGCAACCAGAGGAAACACACAAACATGGGGAGAATGTGCAAACTCCACACAGGTAGTCGCCCGAGGCTAGAATCAAAACTGGGTCTCTGGTGCTGTGACGCAGTCGTGCTAACCACTGAGCCACCAATCATTCAGGACTTTTTTTTTAATCCCTTGCTATATTTTCCCACCTTTCTCACCGGTACTCATGCCACAACAGGAAGAGAAATTTCCACCCATAGTTTTACTTAACATTTGAGAAGTATTCATTTCTGATATCAGAATTAAATACAGATTCTGTTCTGTGTTTTTTTCATTAAAACAGCAATGATCCAGTCTTTGTTTAAAGTTCTAAAGTGCTTCTCAAAATAACCCGAGTTTGAAAGGAGGCAGAAGTACCAATCCCATTGAATTGCTGGACTGTTGTATTTGTTTCTCTGAACAGTTGCCAGTCAACTACAGAGATACAGTGATTGCAGCAAGCTGCAACCCCTCTGGCGCACGTGGTTTTAGCCACATCCACACTATTGGCCGAACAAATATGCTCAACTGTGCAGAGCTTCTTTTTGAGAAATTCATTTTATTGGACACTAATTTTGATCTTAAGTTCAGTTGTTTTGAGAATCAGTGTACAGTTAAATGTCATTGCTCAAGATTTTCTATAGATCATACATTTTTTTCATTCATGTGTATGTGTGTAAAGCTCCGGTACAAATTGACCAACATTGTATTTCATAAAAGTAACCAATCAGTAATAGTTCAGCAGTTGTCTACTAAGCAGTCCATGAAAAAGAATCCTTCAAATAATCATGATTAATTGGTCAATATACAGGAACATTTTGTTAAGTAAATTCATAGAACACACATTGGGAAAGAAAAACATTGCTAAGTTAGCTGAGTTATCCTTCAGCACACTGTGAACAGGATGTTTGAGTTACTGTGGGATCTCCATCCATACCCACCAAACTGCTACTGGCTCACTGTTCCATGCAATCATTCTAGCTCAGAATATTTGATTTGTTTGCAACATTCTATAAAAATTCACTCTTGTTCTCCCATTACGATACAGAAAATGTGAGGGTGAAATTAAGCTGAATTGTAGTCTACAAGCATGAGGGTTGACAAATGTGGGCTTGAGAGGAGTTTTATTTTTACCTAAATCTAGCCAGGAGAGAATTTGCAGTTACAATGGATTGTTTGTGCTCCCTTAATACCCATTCCTGCTTCTATGAAAGAGTTTTGTGGGAGGCCAGTTGCAGTTAAATCTGTTTTTGCGTGAACCAGTGACAATACAATTCTGATTTTTATTTTTAGCAGACTTGATTCTTGTTCCAACAGGATAAATACCTGATATAACTTATTATGTAGCACTGTTAGTTAGATTCTCTTAAGAATCAAGGCTTCAGATTTGACAGAGCATAGCTTTAGTCTTAGGACCATATGATGTGCAAACAGAAGTAGGCCATTTGAACCATTGAGTCTGCTCCACCATTAAATGAGACCATGGCCGATCTGATAATGCTTCACTTTTCTATCCTTTTCTATAAACTTTGATTTCTTTACTGATTAAAAACCTATGTATCACAACCTTAAGTATCTTTAGTGATCCAGCCTCGACAGCTCTCTTTTATAAAGGATTCCTTAGGTCTGTCCTCACTGGGATGACCCTTTACTGTGAGATTACGCCCTTGTAAACTAAATCACATTAATCAATGAATTAATAAAACAGAAGTGACCAATTCTACCATAAAATTAAATAATTAACTATACAACTAAATAAATAAAAACAGATAGACATGGTAGGGCCAACCTTATCTATAATAAATGTTTGCAGTTTGATTATGACTCACAGTTATTGGGGTACAGCCTGAGCTGCAGATATTGTAGGTATCAGGCAAAGGGAAGAGTGATCTGTCCACTTTGTTCTCAAAGTGATGACACACCTTAAATTATGTAGAACTTTCAAGCTATTCATGAGCTGGGGAGAGATGAAACTATGAGTTGGGCAGACATGGAGGTATAACATTGACATGGTGGGTGTGAAAAGAAATGTGCTCATGATATAGGCAGCAGAATAGATGTTCTTTTGTATTGCTACAAGTGGGAGTGGTGAAAGTTATTGTGCCAAGGTACATACTTCCCTGCAGATAGGAAGAACCTTGAATTTGAGGTTGTGTGGTTGAGGGTGCCAGGAGAAGTGAATGGGGAAGATTGAATGATCCAATCGTCAAGATCCATGTAGAAAACAGCATAGAACTAGGAATGAAATTTTACTGAGAGAGTTCGAGGAGCTAAGGTTCTAATTACAAGACAGAATCTCAAAAGGCAAACACTTTGGATTATTACTTGATCCATATTCTAACTTGTACTGGTATAAACAAACAAGAAGTTTCAATATATGCATGAAGGAGTGATGTAGGAGTCAGTGGTTTCACTTCATGGGCCACAGGCACCAGTACTGGGGAAAGTAGGAAATTTTCTTTCATGATAACTCCAACTCAACTGCATTGGGACCAGTCTCCAGGTGGAATGAGTAAGTAGGGCAGAAGACAGGATTTCAAACAAGTAAAATGTGGGTGGGAGGATTCAGGAAAGAGTAAATTCAAAAGCAACAATGAAAATGTCAAGACCCCAGAGCAGAGTAGAACTTTAAGTAAAAATAAACAGATTGGCTCAGGACGGGACTATGAGAGAAACAATGCCAACAGGTCATCAGTGATTAAGGTCACAAAAGAGAAAATAAGGTAAAAAGTCAAACTTAAAGGCACTATATCTAAATATATGCAGCATTCAAAACAAGTTTGATTGAACGTAATAGATTTTACCAAATCACCTGGGGGCCTTAATTACATACTTGTTGGGAGTACTGCATGAAATCCTTATGTGATGCTGTTGTTTACTTGAAGTGTTTCATAAATGTAGGTATTGAAAAAACGCTCAAGGAGTGGTCCAAAGTCACCATTGCTGACCCCCTGTTCTCCTGTCTGTTTTGATCTGCAAAGAATTGGCAAGCCTACATAGCTGTGGTCTGCCTTTGAGAATTGCATACTAATCGGGTGAGATGCCAAATTTGCCTCCTATCGAGTTAGGAAGTTTATATGTTAAAAAGTGCCCAGTCAGTGATGCAGAAATGGCACAGGATCTGAACCCAGAAATTATCCCAGCACCTGTTTCTAAACCCTGGAATGAAAATTTAGCTGCTTGTATCTGTTTTCATGACACAAGACAAAAGCATTCTGCAAATAATGGGGAACTCAAGAGTCAACAAGGAACTAAAGGAAACCAGTATAAATAAAGAAATATCACTGGAGAAATTAATAGCCTAAGTGGTGACTGACAAATGCCCTGGATCTGATGAGCTGCATCCTAGGGGTTCAAAAGATGTAGCTGAAGTAATACTGGACCTATTAGTTTTGGTCCTCCATAATTCCTTATAGTCTAGAATAAGTCCCAAGACCGAAAGTTAGCAAATGTAACTCTGGCATTTAAGAAAGCAAGAAAATAGAATATGGTTAATTATGGGGGAGTCCACACTTCTTTAGTATTCATTCCTAAAATGTGGGTGCCACTGGCTGGACCAGCAGTTATTGTCCATCCTTTATAGTCCAGGAGAGAGTTAAGAGTTAACCACATTGCTGTGGGTCTAGAGTCACTGCACGTGCGGCAAGCAATTAGGAAGGCCAATGACATGTTAGCTTTTGTTAGAAACACATCGAAGATGACAGTAAAATATTTTACTACAATTATACAGGCAATTGATGAGGCCACATCAGAGTCACACATTTAAGAAGCAGGGCATAATGTTTTTTAAGGGTTCCTTGAGTGCTACTTTTTCATTCTCAAAAACTCCCTTTTTGAGGTGAATCAGTCAGCAGTTGTTGTATGTGTACCATGCCTTTAAGAGAACCTACCTTTTTGAACTTTATTGCTGTGGGTGTGTCATGTTGCACTTCTGTCTGCTAGTTTTTCTGCTATAGGTTGCAAACAGCAAACACAGAGAACAGTTACGCTGCTGCAATATCTGCTTCATAACTTATAATCTGTTTTACAATGTTAAATAAAGTAACCAACAGAATTAATCAATCCATGATGTAATTGATTTGTAGACCATTATAATTAAAATGATATGGACCCCAGTGAAAACATTCAGTTGATGAGACCTTTCATACCTAAATAGTCAACTTGCTGTTAATCAGACAGATCCCGATTGAGAGATCAGTTTAACTTACTTTAGAAAGCTAATTAAGCGTTTGTGCCAGATCAATAGCAAGCAAGGAAGTTCAAAGGTATATTATCAGAATGTCCATAAAATTCCCAAGTTAAATAAAAAAAATCAGACATTCTAACATATTTCAAAATGTTTAAATGTGTTCAAAGCTATGGTTTCTAGAGTGATGTGTGTCAAATCTTGAAAAGCAAGCATTAGGACTTGCTTAGAAATGGGAAATGGCTTGACACATTAGAACTAATATACCTTCTAGATTTAGTGAGACCACAGGTAATGTTTTTTGATCGTATGTTCACAAAGGTGAAATGTTTTAACCAGGCAGTTACTACACTTCTTACTGCACTTCAGATTTCAATCTCAAATTTAAATTTGATCATTGGCGTAGTGCTCACTACAATAGCATCCACTGTTATGTTTTCTATATAGTTACTGAACATATGCAGCACTAAGTTATAATTCAATATTCATTTGCTGGTATTTTATTGCTGCAGTGATTTCAAGTGTTACTGGGGTTGTAGAGTTATGGTTTTGAGCCCTGTTTATAACTCTTTTTCTAGAATAGGTCTCTCCACAGATGCTGCCAATCCTGCTGAGCTTCTCTGGCATTCTCTGAGTTTGTTTCAGAGTTGCAGCATCCACAGTATTTTGCTTTGATGAGGTTCTAGTTAGCAGAATGTTCCTTTGTGTTATTCTCTTTTCTTGAAACTATCCTCTTCTTTACAGCCTCCTTCTCTCTGCACTGCCCTGACATCCTCTTTGTAGCCTTGTTCTCTCTCCCAGCACCTACAATCTCCCTGTCTACTCTCAGCCTGTTGCAGCTCCCACTGTTATCCCCCAGCCTCCCTGTGAGCCCCCACCTCCACCCACCATCTTGTAGTAGTGTATTCAAGATTCAAGTTTACAGATTTTTAAATACTAAGGTAATGAAGGAATATGTAGTTGTGTGAGTGTGAAAAAGATCAATCATGATCTTATTGCATGGTATAACAGGCTTGAAGTGCCAAAAAGCCTATTCCTGCTCCTAGTACTTATGTTTTATGTGCCTCTCAGACCTTTTCACAATCATGAAGACCATGATCAGGTAAGAGAAAAGAGCTCCAAGCTGGTTCAAGCTCTCATGATTCGTGTAACCACTCAGGGCTAGTACCAGTCATACTGATTAATGATGATCTGTTGTATCCTCTACTATATAGCAGGACACTTTATGAGCTAGTAATTCTGTAAGAGACTTCACTTGTCACATAAGGAAGTCATTGTATTGTAGCTACATGAAAACCTGATTTCACAATATAAATGAAATACTATCAGCAGGTGTATCACAGAACTAATCAAATGGGACTAGTATTCTATCAGAAACAAAATAAAATTGTGTGAAAGACAGTCATGTCTCTTTGAAAGGGGAGAGTTATATTGGAAGGTCAGTTTACTTATTTTATATATATATATAAATAAATATATCAACATAGAACACAGAAACTAACCAATCACCTCAGCTTGTGTTTATGATTGCTTCACTCCACATGTGTCACTTTCCATGTGGAGTGTCTCCTCTACTACAAGGGACCCCAGTTCCTTCCTGCAACGTCAGACCGATCATGCCTGACCCTCTCCAGTGCAATAAGATTGACCAGCAAAGTTGATTAGTGGAATTTGTACAGCTTAATCCCTGCCCAAACGGGTTTAGTTAGGAAGTCAGAAACTCAATGGAATCTGCAATGTGTTGAGCCTCAGAATTTGGATTCTTTTCCTGGTTCCCCAACAAAAAAAGATTTTATCTGTCCCTGCAATCCATATAAGTCATTATTAATCTCATCTCCCCGCTTTCTCTCCCTACAGGATAGGATTACATGCAACCCTGGGGAGAGGCAAAGACCTGGGGGACAGAGGTGGTGATGGGGTTGATATCCAGTTACAGGCAGGGTTCCTGGCAATGTGTGTTCATCCACTGCACTGGGGAGGTGGTCTTGTTCCAGGAGACTGCAGATACCAATAATGACCACAATACAAACTAAAGGCATTAGTGTTCGGTCCTGTTGGAGAGCTGATTTCTACCTATTGACAAATGTGATGGGATACTTGCTTTTTGCAACTGGATCTCTATATCCATCCTTTCTGTCCTGTGGAGCAAAGGGTTTCTGAGGTGAATCCAGCTGCTGATGAATGATGTTTCGCGCGGTGATTCTGTAGTGTTACTGCCCCCCATCTCATTTCATAACAGGTGAAGTGTAGAGCTATACAAGATGTTCCCATACCCATACTGCAGCTTAACAACAGGGAGAGGAAGCTGAAGGTGATTGAAGTGCAAGACAGGTGAAATGACTTCCAAGAAGTTGACAGTCACCTGCCAGGTACTGATGGTATTCCCTAAGAAGATTTGCTGCAAACAATTACCTTCCAATTGGCCATGGCTAGAGCTCTTCAATTGTAGCAATCAAATTCCCAGCTTGTCAGTTTCACTGAAAAAGCTCTTCCAACTGTACATTTTCCATCATGACACTTCAGCTCTGGACTAACACACTGGCAATTAAAGCCAAAATTCTTTGTAAAGAAAAAAAAAGTATGATGTAATATCTAAATAATACAAATTGTTTTAGATTTCTGAAACTTGAATTAGTAATGTTTAGGTGTTCTAGGTGAGTTAAGGGGTTTATTAATTAACTCATAAGTATTTTTGTAGCCATGGTGATTTCCTTTAAAATTTCGTATTAGAGAGAAATCTCCTGGACAATAATAGGATTTTATTTACAATGGGAGGTATTCACAAATGATCAAAATAAATGGTAATGCATCATGTTCACTTTAGAAGGTCACTGACTGATGTTTCTTTCTTGTGATTTGCAGAAACACCCATACCTTGAAAGGATAAGCAGTTTAGTTTCAGTTTGGGGCAGCTTAGGAATAGTTTCTCCTGATAAATTGCTTAGGACTTTTAAGAAAGAGTTTACATTATTGTAAGGAACTTACTTTAGAGATTCCAGTTTAGAAGTATTTGAGGAGATTATGTGAAGCTGAGAAAGGTTAAGTTTAGTTGGGTGGCACGGTGGCTCAGTGGTTAGCACTGCTATCTCATGGCACCAGGGACCTGGGTTCAATTCCAGCCTCAAGCAACTGTCTGTGTGGGTTTCCTCTGGGTGCTCCAGTTACCTCCACAGTCCAAAATGTGCAGGTTAGGTGAGTTGGCCATGCTAAATTGCCCATAGTGTTCAGGGATGTGTAGGTTATTTGCATTAGTCGGGGGAAATGTAAAGTAATAGGGTTGGGGAATGAATCTGGATGGGATGGTGTGGATTTGTTGGGCCAAGTGGCCTGTTTCTACACTGTAAGGATTCTATGATATGTTGAATTAAGGAAATGTCTCTCAGTTTATTGTGACTAAGAATTGAAGCCATATAAATCCCATGTGAGATAGGGAAAGGGATGTCTCTAATGTTTGGGTATTTTAATGAGATGCGGTTTGGATTTAAGAGATTGTTTACATACAGTCATACAGCATAGAAATAGTCCCCTTGACCATGTCTATGTCTACCACAAAGACCAAATGACATTAATCCCATTTACTTGCATTTGGTCCATAGCCCACTTTGCCTTGATCATTTAAATGCTCACCCAGCTGCTTCTTAAATGTTACAAGAGTACCACCACCCACTCAGGCAGCACATTCTATGTGTCTACCTCCCTATGGTAGAAAAAAGAGCCTTTCTCAGATCTCTGCCAAACCGTTTGCTCCCCACTTTAAAATGAATTATTTCTGCCATTTGGAAAACATTCTTATGATCAACTCTGTGTCTCTCATTATTTTGTAAACCTTAATCAGACCTCCCCTCAGTCTGCTCTACTCTGAACAAAACAAACCCAGCCCATCCAGACTCTCCTCATAACTGAGAGAATTTATCCAAGCAACATCCTGGTGAATCTCCTTTGCACCCTCTCCAGTACAATCACATTCTTCGAATAGCTGGTGACCAGAACCATGTAAAGTATTCCAATTGTGGCTTAGCCAATGTTTTATAACATTGTAACAAGACTTCCTTGTTCCAATATTGAACACCCTCTCTAATTAATGCAAACATCCCATATACCTTCTTCTCTACCCCTACCTATGCTGATACTTGCAGGGATCAATGAATTTGTACACCAAGGTCCTCTTGTTCCTCAGTACTGTCCAGAGACCTACCATTCATTGTGCAAATCCTTCCAAAACATGTCACCTTACATTTATTAGAATTGAATTCCATTTGCCATTGCTCTACCCAATTTACCAGCTGATTAAAATCAGACTGCAGCCTGAGACCACCCTGATGCCAATTTTCATGTCATTCACAAACTTACCAATTAAACATTCTATTTCACATCCAAGTTGTTAATGTATATATCAAACATCAAAGAT
Organism: Chiloscyllium plagiosum; assembly: GCF_004010195.1. NCBI lineage: Eukaryota > Metazoa > Chordata > Chondrichthyes > Orectolobiformes > Hemiscylliidae > Chiloscyllium > Chiloscyllium plagiosum. Next base: position 26,750,604 of record NC_057732.1, read on the forward strand.
CCCATCACCAATCCCTGTGGTAATCCATTGATCACATCTTTCCAATTACAAAAATAACCCTTCATCATTACCCTTTGATTTATATTTGTAAGCCAACTTTGAATCCAGTTTGTCGATTTTTGTTGGATTGCATGAGCTGTTATCTTTTGGACCAGCCTTCTACATGGGATCTTGTCAAAGGCTTGACTGAAGTCCAAGTAACCACATAACCTGCATTACCCTCATCTATATATTTAATTGCCTTTTCAAAAACACAGTTAAATTAGTCAGACAGGATCTCCCTCCAGTAAGTCCATACGGACTATTCTTGATCAATCCTTGCCTTTCCAAGGACTCATTAATTTTTCTGAGAATTTCCCTACCACTCCCTACTAACTGGTCTGTACAACCTGGTCTATCCCTGCTGCCCTTCTTGAACAAAGGAACCACATCAACTATCCTTCAGTCTCATCAGGCCGTGGATATTTATGCCCACTAATACCTCCTCTTTAATACTTTTAACATGTTCTAGAACCTTATCATCCTAACTGAAATCACCAGCTACAATGTTTTCCTCCTCTGCGAGTAGAGATGAGAAGCAATCATTTAAGCCTCATCCACATCCAGTGGCTCCAAGCACAGATTGCCATTTGGTCTCTAACAAGTCCCCACTTGGTGTTTTCTTTGATCCCATCTGCCAAAGATATTTAGTGGCCCCTCTTTGTAAGTAAGGCCTCTCTTCACTTAAGTAATCTTACACACTCCCTACATGTTGAAGGGCTTCCTCAGTTTTTAATGGACTGTACCTAAACTATGCTTCCTTTCTTTATCAAGCTCTTGATGACATCCAGATTTCCCTGGACTTGCTGCCCTTGCCCTTCACTGTTAGGGCAACATGTTGACCTCAATTCTCACTATACTACTTTTAAAACTCTCCGATTCTGCAAGTAGCTGTTCCCCCAGTCTGTGTTTACCAGATTCTGTCTAATGATATTGAAATTGGCTTTCCCACAATTTAGACACATAACTTCTGCACTATCCTATCCCTTTCCATAATGACTTTGAAACTTAGAGTTGTGGTCACTACCCCCAAAACATCCACGCACCGAACCTTTTGCTAGTTGATCATCTTCATTCCCAAGGATTAGATCAAGCACTGCCCCATCTTTAGTGGGACTATCTAAGTTCTGACATGAAAAGCTCCCCTGAATGCACTTTAAAAATTCCCCCTACCTCTGATCCTTTCAAACGAAGGCAATCGCAGTTAATGTTAGCAAAGTTGAAGTCCCTTATAACTATAACCCTGTTTCTCTCACACCACTCTGCAATTTGCTGATATATCTGCTCCTCTACCTCCCTCTGACTGCTGGGAGACCAAAGCTTCTATCCAGATGACCTAATTTGAAGACCCTCTAGAATGTCCTCTCTCCTTACTGTAGTGATGGCTTCCTTTATCAATAATGCAATGGCCCCATCTCTCTTACTTCCCCCACATTGTGCCTGAAACTTCTATACCCTGAAATGCTGAACTGCCATTCCTGTCCTTCCTTCAATTATGTCTCAGTGTTTACAACAATATCACATTCCCACATGATCATCATCCTCTAAGTTCTTCTACCTTATTATTAAATTCTATTTATTAAAATAGATACAATTTAGCTTTCTGGACAGCCCATACACCATATCATGTCCATGTCTTCTCTGTCTAATGGACTGTCCTAGCACTCCTTCTCTCCCTGATTGGACCTTGCTCCAATTTTACATTTACTCTGTACCTGCCAGTTCAGTTTAAAACGATTTATATTTTTGCTCTGTATAATTATGTACAATTATGATCTGTATATCCTTGCTTACTATGATCTGTCTTTACTGCTCATAAACAAAGCTTTTCACTGTACTTTGGTACACGTGACAATAAATCAACCAATCAATCAACTATACCTACACCAGATGGACATTCTAGGCTCAATACTGAGTTCACACCTTCAATTTGTGAATGTATTCCTTCTATTTCTTTTAGCTTTACTTGTTACATTATCTGTCACCATGTCCTGTCTCCACCCTCCACTCCAGTGGGACTGTCTGTTCTTTCCAATCTGGCAGTTAGACTCACCATGGTTCTGCCATTCTCACATTCTGATCACTTAATCTGAATTATCAACATCATTTCTCCCCCAGCACTCCAAACCCTCCCCTCTCCAACTATTGGATAAATCCTGCCCCCTCCACACTTCACTTCAGCTCTGATGAAGAGTCATCTAGACTCGAACTGTTAGCTTGCAATCTTTCTCCATGGATGCTGCCTGAACTGTTGTAATCTCCAGCATTTTTTGTTTCCAGTACAGATTCCAGATGGATTTCAGTTGTTCATGAAGGCAACTCAGCACCAATTTCTCACATGAGCAATTGAGGGTAAACAATTAATGTTGACCTAACCAGGGACACCCAATCCATGAAAGACTAAACTAAAATGCTACAAAATGGTTGAATCTACAAATATGATATTGGAACTGACCATCAAATCCACTAACTTGGCTCCAAACTTTGCACAGTGTTATGTGTAAGAATAATGCCAGACTCTTACACGTTCTTTAACAATAATCACATGCTTTCTGGGAGGCCTGTCAATGTTTCAATGTTCATACCTTAATTCTACCATTTTCTCTACACTGCTCCAACAAAATCATCTGGAATAGAACTTGTGGGCCATTTTTTCTATTGGCCTTGCATTTATGTTATCCTTTCCCCTCTGTCTATCTACCACCTATACCTGCTGTCTCACCACTTAAAGATATCATCTCAAAGCTATTTTCTAAACTTTTCAGGGTCATAATCTTAGCTGGTTGTTTAAATATGAGTGCCTATAACTATGTTTTTTTCCCCATGACTGTTTTATTGTGGTTCCATCTCTCTCTTTTCCACCTATGTCTAATCAGATTTCAGTTCTTGGGCAGTGAAGGGAGAAAGAGTGCAGTGAGCAAAATGGGAAAAACACAAGTTACATTTGTTTATACCATCTGAACGCGATGTATTAGGGACACCTGAGGATCATCTCTTAGACTTTTTCTATGTCCGTATTGTAAATGATAATTAGCCATGAGGGAGCATAAGAATTCACTCCATTAGACAGAGACACATTGTTATGCATATAGCAAGGTAAGGAGATGGGGGTATGTGAATTATTACAGCTGGTGAAGATATTAACATGTGCCATTGGCATCATTCTGTATCACACTCCAGTCATCTTGCCAACTGATCTATCATAACATTATTTACTTTGTAAAGTGCAGAGGACATTGTTGAAATCAATTTAACATTAATTTTCATTGAACTAGATATCCACTGTCTCAATATATGTTTCCCAATATTCAACATTTTTTTTAATGGGACACATGCTACCTATGCTACTCTCATCATGACCATTTTGTCCTCACTCCTAAAATACACTTTTCTTTTGTTGGAGATCAATATACCACCATGAACACTGCAACAAGAGAGAAATTCCAAAACTTACGCTATGTAATACATCATTCCATAAGCACTCAGGAGACATAAAAGAAATAATAGCACCAATGCTGGAATGGACTAGTTTAGTACTTAGGAATCATAAATCCCAAATACACATATAAGGAATAGTATGGATGGAATAATGGGCATATCCTGAAGGCACACTTGTTGGAACAGAAGCAGAATACAATAGTACAGAAATTGGACAATATCCATAATTCAGTCCCTGAGAGGTATACTATATTAAACATGATAGTGCATCAAATTCACTGTGTAGAAATTGTCATGCTGCAGGGAAATCCTCGTAGTTCACAGAGACAGATCCACACAATTCTCTGACTATGAAAAATTTCATTAAAGGAAGGCTTAGAATCTACCAAGCTGTCATTCACTTCATTCTCAACTGACTGAAGGACATTTAACAACTGCCAAATAAAATTCTGCAACGTATGCAATGTGATCAATAAATCAGGTGTTGACATCAGTTGTCTGTTCATAACGATATACATCCAATTATGGAGTGCAAGTCTATCATTGAGCTATGGTCATAAAGGGTACAGGAACAATACCTGCAAACCATAACCCACAGTAAAGATGAAACCTGGTGCATCCAGGTTTTGCTCCAAATTCCTACACTGTGGGCTTAGTTTCATATTTCTACCCTTAGTTTTATATTTCTCTCAACTGAGAAACATTACCCACTGAATATTTAGTAGGATCTACAGGTAAAGAAAATTCATGCAGTGAAAGCACGTAAATTGTAGAGAAAGGAATATTGTATTAACCAAATTCAATACTATTATTGTAATTGTCTTCTAACGAGGAACATGAAGGTAGGCAGAGTGTTGTAAGGCTTTTGGAATGTAAAACAATCCACAGGGAAAGCATAAGAGACCATTAGCTATTGTGTTGATGATATACCTCTATAGGAATCAACAGAAACATGCATGTATTATTGGGTGACCCCTTACAGAGGGAAGACTTGTCAAGAACAACTAGCAACCAATAATCAGACATTGAAGGAAATGAGCAAAGGATCTCACAGAAGTCTAAATGAATTTAACCTCTTACTTGTATTTGGTAATATTGAAAAATTGTCAACTAGCGATTGAATTCTGAATTTATATTCTGCAGAACATAATGTCAAACATTCTAACCAATAGAAACCAGATTTCAGCTCTGTTTTTGCATCTTGTTAGCTCATTGTTCATAAAATAATTTATTGTGTTTTGAACTGGAAACTTGTAACGCAGTAAAAACAAGTAATGAACATGATAAAATGCAACATAACCTGAAGATATTAGAAATCTAAGAGGGGAAAGGAAATTATTTTTAAAACTTCACTCATCTCTCGTGTTATATTATCATTGATTGCGGATTTGTTACAGGTTACAAATTATATCAGTCTACATTTAATGTATTTGTTTATATAAATTAAATAGTGAATCACACAAATTAATTTACATTATCTTTGCTAAATCCAATCTACTTCTCTGTCCTTACAAATACATACCCTTATTTACTGCCGAGTATTAAGGTAAGTATCCACTCAAGTTTGCTTTAAAAAGTTAGTTAATACATTATTTTGTGCTAACTGTGTATCTATTTAATACATCTATGATAGTTGTAAAAGTCAGTCAGTAGACAAAGTTTAAAGAAACAAAAAGTGGAATCTATTTGAAATTTAAATGTTAAGTTCACAATGGAAAAGTATCAACATTGGCGTGGTTAGTATTCATGGTGGATTGCAGCTAGAGAGAATCTGGAGGATTTAACCTGCTCAGGATTGAAAGAAAAAGCTAGCATTTTGCCATACACTGTTATATGAAAGAAATGTCTCTCAGAAAGGTAAGTTATAAATGTAATTCAATAAAATCAGCTAAAAGGGAATGTATAGATACTAAATAAAAATAGTGAAGGATTTATCATTAATTAACATTCACTATACATGGAAAAGAAATGCTTCACAGAAGGATATGTTATAAATCTAATTGTATAAGATTAGTTAAAAGGTAATGTACAAATACACAATAAAAGTAGTGAAGGACTTGTCACTCTGTTGATGCCTCTCCCTTGTTCTAATCATGTACTCTGATCCAGACATTGATATGGCAATATGAATGCTACACATATCATTATTTGGTAATGCATGTAAACCTGTCAGCATCTGCAGCCAGGAAAAAATATTATTGGAATTCAATATGTGCCACATAAGCTCTTTTCATTCATCTCAGAGAAATTGCCAAACATCGTAGTTGAAAGTCAATATTATTTTTTAAAATACATTAAGAAGTGCAGGTAACAGACCATATATTTTGAACAAATAGTCATTACTGATTGCCTTCACTTATGTTAAATGAAATTGTATGATCCAGTTTAAACTTCCAGCTGACTGGTGGGAATATTCTGAGTATTCTGCAGGCACATTATAAATACAACACTATCCAATCTGACCTCTGTGAAAATAATGAGTGAAACAAAGATAGCGGGCCATTGGAGGAGCTTAATGCCAACAAATAAAAATTGGGTTTCCTGTCACAACCATTGCTTAAACAAAATGATTATGATTACACAGTTGTTTTTGTTACATGTTCTGTTTGAAGTCAACACACAGAAAAATAAGGCTATATCAGGCTCAACAGCAATCTAGGTTTGTTCAATATATCACTTCAGTTGCATGACACTGTAATCTTTGGCTATAAATTCTGTGTCTTATGAACTTGCTCCACAGTTACCTGATGGAGTGTTGCTCCAAAAGCTAGTGCTTTCAAATAAACCTATTGGACTATAACCTGGCATTGTGTGATTTTTAACTATATCAGAACAGGCAGAATAAAGTATTGCTTTCATTTAAGTCAGCGCTTACAGGGGTTCATTACCTCCATTGGTTTTGCCAACAAAAGCAATGCCTGCCACAGAGCTCTAAGTTCTAACAGCACCAGGGTCCCTTTAAATTCCTTGGAGTTTCATTTTGTAGAGGGCATGGCCTAATTGACTGATTCTGGAGGTCAGAACCCTGTCCTGAAAAATGTGAATTTTGTTTAATGTTCCCATCAAAAATAAAAAGTCTATTCTTAAATGTTACCGTGTGTTTTACTGCAGGTGGAAAACAAGCAGTAAAGAATTTCCCTGCTTGTTGCATTCAATGGAAGAAGGAGCTGGATAGATGTCTAACATATGACTGATACAAAGTGCCAGCTATACTCTCCATCACGAAAACTGAATTCTACCCCTCACGGCATTCCCTTAGTACTGCACTGAAGTATCAATCTGTCATCATGGCTAACTTTATTTGGGGTTTGAGTCCATTGTGGGCGGCACGGTGGCACAGTGGTTAGCACTGCTGCCTCACAGAACCAGAGACCCGGGTTCAGTTCCCGCCTCAGGCGACTCACTGTGTGGAGTTTGCACGTTCTCCCCGTGTCTGCGTGGGTTTCCTCCAGGTGCTCCGGTTTCCTCCCACGGTCCAAAGATGTGTGGGCCAGGTGAATTGGCCATGCTAAATTGCCCGTAGGTAAGGGGTAAATATAGGGGTATGGGTGGGTTGCGCTTCGGCCAGTCGGTGTGGACTTGTTGGGCCGAAGGGCCTGTTTCCACACTGTAAGTAATCTAATCATAGCCTTCCAATTTAATAGTGAGCTTCCAACTGAATAAACTCCTTCTGTAGGTTACAAATACATGATAAAGATTAGCTGAGGCACTTTTGTTGTTGGCTTTGACAGTTTAATAATACTATCATCATTTTTAAAAGGTCTAAACCAAGTCTTTGCTGCTAAATAATAGTAAAATTCAGATTCAACCCTAAATTTAGATAATATTCATGAAATTTAATCTCTATTCAATTGATGACAGCCCCTACTATGTATTCATTCAGCTGTGCTGCCAACAAAATTGAAATTTTGTTTATTCAATCATGGGACATGGGCATCACTGACTGGCCAGCATTTGTTGTTCGTCCCTCGCAGCGGAGAGCAGCAAGGGATGGTGACAGCAGTGGTCAGGGCTGAGGCCTTGTGAGTGGCAGGATGCTTGGTGTGTCTGGTTAGGTCTTAGTTGAGTGTAGGTGAAAGTTGATAAAGTATGGTGCTGGAGAAAGCACAGCAGATCAGGCAGCATCTGAGGAGGAGGAGAGTCAACATTTCAGGCAGGACCCTTCATCAGGACACATAATCCCAAACTGAACTAGTCCCACCTGACCCATATCCCTCCAAATCTTTCCTACTTATGTGCGTATTTATGTGTCTTTTGAACATTGTAACTGTGCCCACATCCATCACTTCCTCAGGAAGTTTGTTCTACACATGAACCACCCTCTGTGCAAAATATTTGCCCTTTACGTCTTTTTATAAATCTCTCTCCTCTCACCTTAAAAATATGCCCTTTTGTCTTGAAATCCTCCATCCTAGCCTTGAATATTTTTAAGACTTTAGACAGATACTTGATGAACGAGGGATGGAGCTTATCGGAGGTGGGCAGGAATGTGGAGTAAGAGATAGTCAGGACTGTAGGTGTTGGAGAGTCTGAGTCAGTAAAGGGTGGCGCTGCAAAAGCACAACAGGTCAAGCAGCATCAGAGGAGCGGGAGACTCAATGTTTCAGACATGACCCTTCAGCAGGACTGAGGAGGAGGAAGGAGGCTGAGAAATAAACAGGGGGAGGGGTTGTGGTTGGGGTAAAGGTAGGGCATGGCAAAAGGTGGATGCAGGTGGTTGGTGATGGTGATTGGTCAGTGGGAAGAGTGGAGAGGATAGGTAGGAAGCAAGATGGACAGGTTAGGTGAGATCAAGGGGCTGGTGCCAAGAAGGAGGGTTGGGTCTGGGATGGGATGGGTGTTGGGGGTGGTTGGGCATTGGGAAGAGTTGGAAACTGATGAATTCAATATTAAGGCAATGTGGTTGAAGACTCCTGAGGTGGAAGATGAGGCGTTCCTCCTCCAATTTGTGGGTGGCCTTGTGCAGGATGCCCAGAATGGACATGTCATCAGGGGGAGTGGGAGGGGGAGTTGAAATTGTTGGCCACCAGAAAGTGGGGGTCGGTTGGTACATTGGTTGGTAGGCAAAAGCATGCCCAGCGCAGGGGAGAGCGAGCACTCTAGGGGAAAGCCCAGCTTGGAGCATCTGCAGGCCATTGGCTTAAGAAAGGACTATAATGTACGACATTTTAACTTTATTTCTTTAGTTTTTACTTTTATGCTAAGAAGAATGTTGTTCTGGTTTTTTAAATTTATTTCTTTATTTTTCTATTTCTGTAACAAAGATTTTGTCCTTCGGTACTTTGTACCATGATGTCACCGTGTGTGGTGACATTGTACACTGTTCACTGGACTGTTGTACCCCATACTCGACAACACATCACAATGAAATCTAAATCTAGTTGTTCTTGATAATGTGGTGATGAGATGCCTTCTGAACTTCTTGAACTGCTGCAATTCATATACTGCAGGTAGACCCACATAGAACAATGATATATTTCCAAATCAGCAATGTGCGTGGCTTGGAGAGGAACCTGCTGGTAGTGGTGTTCCTGTGCATCTGCTGCCCTTATCCTTCTAGATGGAAGTGGTTGTGGGCTTGGATGGTACTGTCCCTGAAGGGGTCATCAACTCCTCTGTTATAGACTTCCAGTGAAGTTTCAAAAGTTTAGCCATTGCCAAAGAATTTTAAAGAGGTCAGCTATCTTCTGCAAAAAAACTTTCAAGAAAGTTTAGAATGGTTACCAACTGTTTGGACAGTCTCTTTAAAACAATTGAATGTTCATGACCATCAATATATTTTTTCTAGATAAACTGCACTGATTTCAAGTAGGACACATCACATTCTAAAAGAACACTGAGTGTTAATTGTCCAATCTGCATCATTGGTACATAACTATAATTTTCCAATCTGTGCTGCTTCTAGACATTACTATTAGCTGCCACTGGCTCATGTGCAAAAAACAAGATCCATTTTTTCATGCTCATTTGTTGGTCTTGGTGTTCAGTAGGAAATGACTAACAACTGTTTCACAAATGTAGATTTGTTGCTCTTCTCATTGATTGGTTTCATTCAGAACAGAATGCCAAAGTGCAAGCTGCATCTATTTCCAGTCCGTCATGCGTACTATGCAAGAACAGATTTGTCATCATGGTCACAAAAAGATCCAGATAAGTTGTGAGTGAGCAAAGATATAGTAAATGGAGTATGATTCTTTTCACAGTCCAAAGAAATGTAGGTTGGATGGATTGGCCATGCCAAATTGTCCCATAATGTCCAGGGATGTGCAGGCTAGGTAGATAAGCCATGGAAAATGTGGGGTTATGGAGATAGGATGGGACTGGGTGGGATGATCTTCAGAGGGTCAGTGTGGGCTTTATGGGCCAAATGGCATCTTTCTGCACAGTAGGGATTCTACGATTTTATGAATAAAAGACAATTATATAAATGGTAGGAAGGCAAAGGTTTGTTGGATTTCATTGTAAGGAGTTTTGAGCTCAAAATTAGGGACATCTCATTACAGTTATACAAAGCCTTGGAGAGATGGCACCTGGAGTATTGTGTGCAGTGTTGGTCTCCCTACCTAAGGCAGGATGAACTTTGACCTTTCGCAAGAGTTCGCCAGTGAGGCAGATGAAGGGATACAGAATTTGGTTTGCAGTTTAACTCAATTTCATTAACAAAATATTCCTTATTAAAATCACTGTGTGATCACTTTCCAAGTTCTCACAACACCTACTCTCTATCTAGCTCAATCCATCTGAGAAAGTATTCTACCCACAAAAATCCCCCTATCCATCAGCTGGGCTCTGATGTACGGCACGCTCTCTACTACAGAGATGGGTCTCACAGTTCAGGGTAGATCTTCTCCTGGGTCATTTTGGGTTGCTGTGGGGTTTTCGGACACAAGTCTTACCTGCGAATCTTCACTAAGTCTTCACTGCTGTCAGCATCCAGGTATGAGTTCTTATCCTCATACCCATCCTTACACTGGCCTTTGGCCAATGAGGGAATGAGCTGAGTTCAAATCATCTAATGATGTCGTACCAACATCCTTCACTGTTGCTGTGCTTGGAGATGTAAAGTGAACATACTCAGGCAGACAAGATGTCAGAAGGTCTGATGACACTTCTCCAATACAAAACTCTTGGGCTGATTATAATTGGTTCCTATTAAACGTTTATAACCTTTTTGATCTTGGCTTCCATTGTTCTCTGGAGCTAATAGCTGCTTGCTGTTTAATCTGGTTTGACCATTTTTCTGGAGGAGAAAGTGAGATCTGCAGATGCTGGAGATCAGAGCTGAAAATGTGTTGCTGGAAAAGCGCAGCAGGTCAGGCAGCATCCAGGGAACAGGAGAATCGACGTTTCGGGCATAAGCCCTTCTTCAGGAATGAGGAAAGTGTGTCCAGCAGGCTAAGATAAAAGGTAGGGAGGAGGGACTTGGGGAGGGGCGTCGGAAATGTGATAGGTACTACAAACAAACCATTATCTCCCAGACCGTCCATAACCTCATCACCTCGGGGGATCTCCCATCCACCACCTCCAACCTCATAGTCCCACAACCCCGCACTGCCCGTTTCTACCTCCTGCCCAAAATCATGCTCCGCAAGTAGGCGGCCCGTCTCTCCAATATAGAGGAGGCCACATCGGGTGCAGACGGTGCAATAGATGATGTGTGTGGAGGTACAGGTGAATCTGTGGCGGGTATGGAAGTTTCCTTTGGGGCCTTGGAGGGAGGTGAGGGGGGAGGTGTGGGCGCAAGTCTTGCACCTCCTGCGGTTGCAGGGGAAGGTGCCGGGAGTGGAGGTTGGGTTGGTGGGGGGTGTGGATCTGACGAGGGAGTCACGGAGGGAGTGGTCATTACGGAATGCTGATAGGGGAGGGGAGGGAAATATATCACTGGTGGTGGGGTCCGTTTGGAGGTGGCGGAAATGATGGCGGATGATGCGCTGAACATGGAGATTGGTTTCCGACACATTTCCGACGCCCCTCCCCCAAGTCCCTCCTCCCTACCTTTTATCTTAGCCTGCTGGACAAACTTTCCTCATTCCTGAAGAAGGGCTTATGCCCGAAACGTCGATTCTCCTGTTCCCTGGATGCTGCCTGATCTGCTGCGCTTGACCATTTTTCTATCAGGCCTGCTTTCTCTGGTTGTGGGTCAATTTAGAATGTCCAATTTTGGGCCTGTGGTCACTTGAACACAGCAGCAAATATTCACAGATCCAATGCTGAAGACAGTAGGACTGTCATATGAAGAAAGGTTAGTTGAATTGAACTTGTATTCATTAGAGTTTGGAGTAATGAAAGGGGATCTGGTTTAAATATTTAAAATTATAATAGGGTTGGACAAACATTCCCCAGTTGGGCAGTCTAGAACCAGGTGTTACAGTCTCAAGTCTCAGGATAAGCCATTTAAGACTGAGATGACGAAACATTTCTTCTCACAGAGGGTGGTCAACTTGTGGAATTCATAATACAGAAGGCTCTAATATGCAGTGGAAGTTGGGTGCCCTTGTGGGTGGATTGCAAAAGTTAGTATGTGTCTCCAATAAGCAATTCCGACAGCAAATAAAATGTTACTGTTTTCATGAGAGAAATTGGATAAAGAAGTAGAGCATTTTTGCTTCAGCCATACAGAACACTGGTGAGTTTGCAACTTGGGTAATGTGCACAGTATGGTCACCCTATTTAAGAAGGGATAGAGGCAGTTCACAGAAAGTTAACCTTGACTAATACCTGGAAAGAGAGAATTGTCTTATGAAAAAAGGGTGGACAGGTCCTGCCTACATCCAGTGATAATATGAGGTGTATGAGGTGATCTAATTGAAACACACACAATCCTGAAGGATCTTGTGAGGGTGGGTGTGAAGAGATAGTTTCATCTTGTGGGAGAATCTAGAAGTGGTCACTAGAGTTGATCATTTAAAATTGAGGTTAGTTGATTTTGTTTGTCAGTGGGTGACGAATCTTTGGAATTCTCTCACTTTAAAGGTAGCAGAAGCAGAATCCTTGAACATTTTAAGGCAGAGCTACAGTGATTCTTGTTAAGCGAGTTTATCAGATATAAGAGAAATGTACATTTGAGCTCTCAAGTAGCTGAAAGCATACTCCTGCTTTTTGTTTGGATGTTAGTATGTATGTTCATATGTAATGTGGGTTTTGTTTCCAGCAGGGTATTTCTACATGGCAGTGCTTAAGTCAATTCCTTTAATTGTTGAACCAGACAAAGGTAATGTAGTTGGGAAAGATCCAACAGCTGTTTATTACAGTTCCTGACATCTACATATATAACAGTCACAATGTCTGGACTAATACTAAACTGTCTGATTGCAAACAGAACCATACTTTCATCAGCAAGTCATGCTTCAACTGGCCCCAGTTAAGACTAAGTCTGAGACATTTATACCCTCAAATATAAACAACTGTTAGGAGCATGTTTCTTAAAGATATATTGCATATTTACTGTTGCACATGAAAAACTGTCAAAAGAATTCTTCCTAAAATAAGGTTTTAAAGAAAGATATTCTAACTGTATTTCCTCTGGTGACCTCTCATGCATTTTCATTCATGTTAAATTTACATTACTTATATTGTATGTATACTAGTGCATTGACCAAGATAAAATGGAACAAAATCATTATAATGGTGTAATCCAATCTCAAAAGCATACGAATAGTGGTGAGATATAAAGATGTCCATTCTGAAATGTGTGTTGCTGGAAACTTTGCAGGAGTCAGACTGAAAACCAACTTCTAATGGCTATTCTAAGATTAATTATCAGCAGTGTTTGAAATCAAGTAAATTGAAAATCTGAATGAAGAGCAAATATTTAGATAATTGCTTCTACATTTCCTGATAATTATTTCCTAGAACATCATATATTTTTGACAGTTTTATTGTCATATCTTAACTTTTGAAGCTGTTTGGGACTACTAACCAATCATTTTTATTGTCAAGTTGGCATTACAGAAAATCTAATATAGGTTCGACATTTTGGCATAACCTTCTCATCTTTATGTAGACTTACTTTTCAAATCCTATGTTAATACCACTAAGGTAGCCAGCATTAAAGCACCTGGAAAGGTGACCAGTCCACAATACAGTGAGGCTTTGATTGTGCCTATGTGTCTCCAGGCAACAAGGAGCAGTAAGGTGGTGCCTTGACATTATTCCACTGTTGTGTTTGCTCCACCTGCATAATTGGATTTAAAAGGTCAAAACTCTTGAATAGTGTAAATGCTACAGACCTTGGACTTAAACCCAGGGAGAGTTACTGCAATGATCTGAAGTACAAGTGTAAATCCATTATTTGAATTATCCAGATGGAAGGTTAGTTAGTAGTCAAGGTCAGTATTGTTGAGTGGATTTATATTACTGAGCAGTCTATACTTTCTGCACAGAAATGTGTTTAGTTTCTCAGCAAGTGCTAACTGTGTTGATTAGGACAGCAATAACAAAACTATTCTCAAGACAAGCCCATTTTTTGAAATATATACAAGCTAATTTCATACATTTATTGTCAGATGGTTTAATATAAATTAAATTCCACTTCCCTTCCCTTGGATAAATTATGCATTCATGTTTTCTTTCCTAAACACTGAGGAAGATCCACCTAACAGATTTTATCTCGGATTACACCCCATGTTGTAACCAACCTAATACAGGTTTGAATTTATGCCTATTCTTTCACTGGAAACATTGTTGCTGGCAAGACAAGCATTCTTTGCCCATCCCTAATGATCCTTTAGAAGAAAAGATTTGTTTGGCCATTCCAGTTATGTGGCAAAAATGAGGACTTCAGATGCTGGAGATTAGAGTCAAGATTAGAGTAGTGCTGGAAAAGCACAACAGGTCAGGCAGCATCCGAAGAGTAGGAAAATCAACATTTTGGGCAGGAACCCATCATCAGAAATGAGCTCATTCCTGATGAAGGGCTCCCGCCCAAAATGTCGATTTTCCTGCTCCTCGAATGCTGCCTGACCTGTTGTGCTTTTCCAGCACCACTCTAATCTTGACTCCATTCCAGTTATGAGTTAACCACATTGCTGTGAATCTGGAGTTAAATGGAGGCAGATTTCCTTTCATAATGGACATTAGTGATCCCAATGGGCTTTTTAATTAAATTGATAATAAGTTCATGGCCACCATTACTAAGACTAACTTCCAATGTCAGATTAATTAATTAGTAATAATGAATTAGTTGAATTTGCTTTCCATTAGCTGACATGGTGAGATTACAAAGGTTTTCCCCAAGCAGTAACTTATGCCTCTGTCTGGTGATATACCACTGCACAATCATCTCCCAAATAAATGCATATTCATTAAAAGAAAACATTTCAAGGGAAGACCAAAGCTAAAGAAAGACACATGGGACAGATTTTTATGTTCACCTGCCCATCTGCCATTGGCCTCAACCAGAGCAGCCTGCCTGTCCTCCCCTAGCTGATGCCCATGCAATTTTTAGCAACAGAAGGAGCTTAGCAATGCGTGGGTGGGTAGGGAAGGTGATGCGGCTGTTGACGGGGGTGAGTTGATGATGCGGACCTCAGGTGGGAAATTGGAGATGCATTACTCACTATTGGGTCCCATTCCCATTCTCCCACAGAGGGTCCACTTGACTGTTGGTCCTTGCTAGCTCTTGCCCCAGACCTTTTATCCTTTGCCTTGCCAAAAGCTCTAAAGCCTCACTCTCCATTCACTCCTAGCTCTTGACCTTTAGGAATGGAGCCAGTCCATTCAGTGGTCACCATTCCTGGTGGTACTGTTGAGACTGTCAAACTATAGATCTCAGAGCTTGGAGTCCTCCTGGTATGATTGCAGCTGATGTTATTGCTGAAAAAAGTTAAATCATAGACAGAAATCTTGCTTGATAGGCCATATTTTGTTTTATTTTAATTTAATGAGTGTGAAGACCATGACCTTTTAGCTTTTAAAAACTGAAAGCGAAATAATTATTTTGAAACCAGGGATTTACAAAGCTGGCTGCATGTTTTGAAAGTAGGGAGTTTGACACTTATTGTACACCTGTTTGTGTGGCTCTGGGTTCCTACAATTTGCAAACTGGAGCCAAAAGGTTGTTCATAAGTGAAACTGATTGGTTTGTGGACTCGGTACCACAATGTTTTCAATGTGAAAGATCCTCTGTCTGCTAACAAATATACGATTGCTTGTCAGCTAGCTGAACAGTTGAGGCTTTGAGCAAGACAGTGAGGACCTAGTTCAGACGAGAAGGGAGAAACCAGGTCTGCAGCAGCCAAGAACTCTGTCTGTTCTTTGCAGTAAGTATGTTTAAACCAAAAAAGGATATGCTTACCATCCCTCAGCAGATGCTGTCAGTTGTGAAAAATGGCAAACCACTGTGGATGTTGGAAATCTGAAACAAAGACAGAGAATGCTGGAGAAACTCAGCAGGTCTGGTAGCATCTGTAGAGAAACAGAGTTAACATTTTGAGCCTGGTATGACTCACCTTCAGAACTCATCGCTCCATAACCCTAGTTAACGTTTCTGTCTCAGTCAAACATCACTTAGAACCACGTTATCTCAGATAATCAGGTAAATGGGCTCCTTAATTGCTTGACAGATATAAAAGATCAATAGTTCAGGTGTACCATGGCAGGCTATTCTATTATTTATATCACTATTAATACATTCAGATTCTCAGCATGCTTTTAAAATCCAAAACTATATTGTTATCTGGTCAAATGTAATTATTAATCTCAAAAACTAGTCTTAACAATTTGATAATAGACCAGTAATATAGTTGTGATAACAGTTCAGAACCTCAAAGTACTATGGGCATTTTTTAACTAATGATTCCAAAATATGGTTTTTAAAAGTGAACTGAAACAACCAAAACTGATCGTGCGGCTGTAAATTAATTGGCTGTCTGGAGAAAAAGAGAGAGAGGGAGAGACAGAGACGGACAGACAGACCCACAGAATATCTAAAGCTGCAAAGAGAACTTCATAAAACAGCCCTTCAAAGTGCTAAGATCCAGGTAAATAACAGACTGTACTGTAATCTTTTGTGATTACAAACATAATGATGGTCTGATGACCCCCTAATCAGAAGCAAGCTGCCCCTATGGATTATGTCCAAATGCAGGGACATTTTGTGGTTTTCCCTTTGACAATACATAAAGACAGGAGTTACCAAGCTAATTTCAACTAATGGAGTGGACTAGTGTAACTGAACATGAGGCAAATATAATTACATGTACTAGCCTGGGTTCAAGTATTAGCATGCTTTGAAGGTCACAGTCAAAGAACAATCTACGTGTCACCCCTGTATTTTCCACACTAACTGCACCACGCTAACGACTTTCTTACTCACTCAACTTATCTAAATCACCTAACCACTGACAATTCCTAACCACTGACAATTCCTCATCCAAATTATTGATACGTTTTGTGAATAGCACTGATCCCACTAATCAGTGTTCCACTCTGAAAAAGACGATTTGCTCCTAATTTCTTATTCCTGTCTGCTAACAATTCTCAATCCATCCCATGTGCTTTGACTTTGCAGACTGACTTCTTATGTGACGCTTCATCAAGTGTTTTCTAAAAATCCAAAAACATAATATCCATACGCTTATCTGTTCTATTGGTTACACCCTCAAAATAACCTTCAAGTAGGTTTGTCAAACATGATTTTCCTTTCATAAATCCACATTGACTTTGTCTATTCATATTGACATTTTCAAAGTGCAGTGTTATCACATCCTTTGTTACAGACTCTAGCATTTTCCTTGTCATTGATGTTAGGTTAACCAGTCTGTATTTGATGTTTTCATCCTCCTTTTTTTAAACAATGGGATTACATTCATCATCCTCCAATCTACCAGGATTGTTCCTGAACCAACAGAATTGTGCAGGATGATATCCAATGTATCCATTAATTTCATTGTCTCCTCTTGTAGTGGCCTGGAATGTAAGCTAACAGCCCCTGACCATTCATCAGCCCCTATCTCATTAATATCTCCAGCATATTTTGTATTTACCAACACAAATTTCCTCCAATTCCTCCTTCTCACTAAACACTTGGTTCTCTAGCATTTCTGGGAAGAAATGTACATTTTTATTCTTGAAGGAGGAACTAAAGTAATTTTTTTTCTGTAAATGTTGTCCATGTAACATATACCGTGAATAGTTAGGTCCTGTTGAGTCAGATATCTTGCAGTTTATTTGCAACACTAACTTTGCATGATATCACAGACATAAACTCACACTCTGGCTTCCATGCTCACTGAAGTTATTAGGCACATTGCACATGTATAACTGGTTAACTACACTGATTCTATTACCTAGAGAGTGTGACTAACAGTGAGGCAGATACCTTTATACTGGAACTTCAAATGTTGTAATATAATGTAAATGTCTGAAAGGCACAGTCCTGCCTGGTCTGGAATCTACGCCATAATACACATCAGTGATATCAGATGCTGTCAGATCAATGCATTTGAAAGCTGGAAGAAGAAGATTCAAATTGACTACTAGTAAAGTCTGACTCTGGAAATAGCGGAAAAGCTTGATTATTTGCATCAGCATGGATTCTGGCTCTCTTCCACCAAAGATATCCAGTGTCCAGTCACATGGTATTAGCACAGTGACAAGGGAACACCTGGGCTCTCGATCCAAGGACCTGGTGACAGGTGCAGGAAGGAATTCAATGATATCTCATTTGTGATCAAGATCAGTGAATGTATTTTATATCATCCTACGTATTCATGGCCTCTCATACTGCTCAATAGACCACAGCAGCAGCAGCAGTAGTATTCACAAACACCTGTGACGCATACCTATCATTGTCAGACTCTATCGCACCCACACACACCTTCCAAACACACCAGCCTCAAACACACCCTCTTCAGACGTGGGATAATGTTGTTGTTCTTACGTTGTTGCTGGGTCAGAATCCTGGAACTCCCTTGGACAATTAATGTTGGCCTCTCCAGTGTTGTTTACATTCTGTGAATGACGTGCAATAAGTTCAACAAATTGACACTAACACTACTTTCTCAAGACAGGCAACAAACGTTGATCTTGTCAGTGATTCTCATATCCATGGAAGAGTAAATAAATACTGACTCTTGGTAATTCGTAACGTGGAATTGCTGAAAAGCAACGGTGCTGAGACTTTTCATCTTACACTCACCAGAACATGTGCAAAGATGTTAAATTTAAAACAGTCACAACGTTTTCAAGCACTGGAGAAAAGGCTTACTCCTGTTCCTATATCATGGTCTTATAAGGTGACTACATAGACAACCAGAGATATGAGCTATAGTGGAGTTGGGGCTTTGAGGGTTGGGTGTTGCAGAAATCATATTGGGGCACCGTGACTCTGTTTACTCAAACTGACAGAGAAAATGGAATGCGGGCATATTGAACCATCTCTTCTCACCATCATCTTGATAGCTGGCATTGGGGCATCCTAGTGCTAGGCATATACCCGAAACATCAATTCTCCTGCTCCTCGGTTCCTGCCTGAACAGCACCACGCTCTCAACTCTGATTTCAAGCATCTGCAGTCCTCACATTCTCCTATGAAGTGAGATGCTGATGATGTGATCACAGATTTCCTGTTTTCCTCTCTGGCCCCTTCCTCAACCAAGCCTCCTGCTCAACCAAACCAAGCTGCTTTTATCCTTTAAGGGACCCAAAAATTACCAACCTGCCAGCCACATATAAGCACAAGGAGCGAGGAGAAAAGAAACACTGTCACTCAATCTGACAGTCAGATGCACTTTAACTGCTGACAAATGGAAGGGGGCATATATTTCTCAGGGTCTAATTCACCCAAAACCATACCTACAGATTTTTAAAACATCTAATATTATTTAGTTTTCAGGTACATTCCTTTCAAGGTTCATAACCCAACCCCTTAAGAAAAAAAGATACTATCAAGTTGTACATAAAGAAAAAGTAGGTATTTTAGACAAATTTAATACATTAATAGATTTGTATTGACTGTAAAGGTAATGCATATGGACTAGGTGTGTTGTGTCTGCGTATTAACAGAAAGCTAAACCATATGTAAGCAATCACTAAAAAGGGAACAGCAAACAGTATTTGACCTTTTACCTACTAACATGTCGCGTTCTCCACTGCTTGATATTGTAATGTCTGTGTGCCACCTATTGGTTTAGCTGAGTAGTTAATCATAATATTAATTGTCAAAGGTTTTGTTATAGTGCAAATAAGTGCTTGTTAGTGTAATCCTGAGCACTGCAGTCTTTTTAACCTTCATGGTATTTTATTCCATGATCTGCTTCATAAGACATAAAACCTCTAGAATTCAACTAACAAAATGAAGTTTTAAAACCACCCCATTTTAAAACAACAATAGGCATTTGTCAGTTTACATACGAACAATCAATATAATGAAGCGAATTTTTTGCGTCAACTGCAATTTCCTCCCTTCTCTCCTAGGTAGCCTTCATGCCCAAAAACCTATTGATCTCAGTATTAAATATATTCAATAATTTAGCATCCACACCCCACTGGGACAGAGAATTCCAAATGTGGCATTCACTAATTGAAGAGATTTTTCCTCATTCCAGTCCTAAATAGCTAACCCTCTACACTGGGACTACATTTTGCCACAGAGATGGAGGACTATATGGAGGAGCTGTGGGTGACGGGGTGGAGGAACGGTTGTGGTATGGAAATCCAGGCAGTTGTACTTCAGGACTGAGCTTCCGCTGGGAGAGATTGCCACGGGTGTGATGCTACACAAATTAGCAACTATCCTGGAGACAGACAATTAACCAGACCAATTCGGGCTCAGCTTGAAGTCCACATAGAGAACCTGCCCACACTACATCAGTGTGGGTTTGCCCAGCCACAGGGGCCAGCCAGTGGCAGCCACTCGGAAAGAGCTTCCCAGTGGACGGTGCCTTTTTCACGGGCCCAATGAAACCCCAGACATGACTGAAACTAGTTCTGCGTTGGGGTTTTAAGATTAGATTACTTACAGTATGGAAACAGGCCCATCGACCCAACAAGTCCACACCGACCCTCCAAAGAGCAACCCACTCAGACCCATTCCCCTACATTTACCTCTTCACCTAACACTACGGGCAATTTAGCATGGCCAATTCACCTAACTTTTAGATTAGATTAGATTACTTACAGTGTGGAAACAGGCCCTTCGGCCCAACAAGTCCACACCGACCTGCCGAAGCGCAACCCACCCATTCTGAATGTTCTTTAGTATAAAGATTTCAGCAGGCTGCCAAGAGAGACTCCATTGAACCTGCACATTTTGGGACTGTGGGAGGAAACCCACACAGACACAGGCAGAATGTGCAAACTCCACACAGACATTTGCCAGAAGTGGGAATCGAACCCGGGTCTCTAGTGCTGTGAGGCAGCAGTGCTAACCACTGTGCCACAGTGCCGCCCACCCTGATTTCACCTGCACATGAATATTCTGAATGTTCTTTAGTATAAAGATTTCAGCAGGCTGCCAAGAGAGACTTCATCATACAGCATCTTCACACCCTTTTTTTTAGTTTGGACGTTCCCATCTCTCTCATGGGGCTGCGGGAGAACCTTTCACGTGGCTTCCCACTTCAAGAAGTGGCTGACCATACTTCACTGGATGACAAACATAGAGGATGCCCACCTGATGTAAAGGTGTGCTAGAGGACACCTTGATGACAAGGGAGAGCACGGCACCCACATATCATCCTGGCATTGAGTCCCCAGTGACCACGGGAAATATTAACCTTCTGTACCTTAGTTCTACTCTCTCCAGCTGATGGAAATAGCTTCTTAGCATCTATTGAGCCCCACCATCAAAATGCTATTTTTTAAAACAATTCACTCTTGAGACATGAACATCACTGGCTGGGCCAGCATTAATTACCCATCTCAATTTAACTAACATTTTATAAGACAAAAGCATTTAATAGGACATGTTAATTAAATCACAATAGTAAAGTGGAAAATTATTCTAATATTTATGAAATTATATCAAAATGGCTTTAGTTGTTTGAATATGAAGTTATTGAATTGATGTACAAATCTGATAGAAAATATCTACTTTAGTCCAACAGGTATACCTTTGGCCCCAGTATTGTTTTTTACATTTACATTACAGCGTGGAAACAGGCCCTTCGGCCCAACAAGTCCACACCAACCCGCCGAAGCGCAACCCACCCATGCCCCTACATTTACCCCTTACCTAACACTACGGGCAATTTAGCATGGCCAATTCACCTGACCTGCACATCTTTGGACTGTGGGAGGAAACCGGAGCACCCGGAGGAGACACAGGGAGAACGTGCAAACTCCACACAGTCAGTCGCCTGAGGCGGGAATTGAACCCGGGTCTCAGGCGTTGTGAGGCAGCAGTGCTAACCACTGTGGCACCGTGCCGCCCAAGAAAAATTGAATATAATGTACAATATTGTGAGTGGAGAATTAAACATCAATACAGATTTGTTAGAATGATGTGTCAAAACTAAATTGTCATTTAGCGTATTATGTCAGTGTTGGCTCTTTGAAAGAACTATGCAATTAATTCAATTCATCTCCCTTTTGTTCACAGTTCTGGAAATGTTCTACCTTCAAATATTTATCCCGTTTGCCATTTTGTAAGTTGTTCGTGAATTTGTTTCCATTACTTTTTCAGACAGTACATTTCAGATTACAATTCACTGTACACAAACAACATCTTCCTCATTGCAACTCTAGTCCTCTTACCAATTACTCAATATCTGTGGTTGGGCCAAACAACTCATTTTCACCTTGTGATTTCAACTTAATGCTGTATCATCTCTATTATAAACAAACATGCACACCCACAGAGACATTATCTAAATTCTTTGATATTATTTGTTATTTCAATGCTGATATTTGTCAATAAGTACTTCTCTTTTCTTATTTTGTCTAAAATAAGCCATCTTTTACATTACTATTCCTTGAATATTTCTATGTTGAGTTTCTTCACATTTACCAAAACAGGGGAACTCAATTCAGAAACACAAACAAATGCCATTGTTGCATGTATTTGCACGATATTTTCTTATGCCAAAAATGACAGTCATTAGCAGACCTATGTTATTTGACAAAGTTGTTTTGACGGTTGATCTGCCAACATACAGTGAGCCATATTGTGTTGAATGTTGGCATTTTTTTCCCCTTTCTTTGATTAACTAAGTTCTTTGTGGTTAAGTCCTTCTGCTGACACTTATGATGCAAGTAACAAGTCAGACTGCAACTTTGCCATTTTCACAATCCTTCACGAAGATTCCAGAACATGTTTAGAATTCATGTTTAGGCAAGAAGAGTTTGTGGAGTAGATTACCTCAGAAATTTAGCTATAGACACCAGTGTTGCATGTAGAATTTTGTGCTGGTTGGTGATCACATCATTAGACACTTGGAAGATTGTTTATTCACTTATTTCAAAGAGAAGACAGATCATTTTTACTGAAAACAGCAAATTCTGGAGGTCACAGCAGGTCAGACAGCATCCATGGAGACAAAGCAAGCTACAGTTTCGAGTATAGATGCCTACTCTTTACATTTATTTAGCCTCTTTGTAGTTTGAAGTCCCAGGTAGGGAAACACAGCAGTCAGCTTGTCCCTCAAAAGTTGTAACAAATAAAAATGAACACTTCATTAGTTAAAACTGTCATATTGCCCTTTGTTGGGGCATAAATTCAGATCGTCTTTCTCTTCTACAAATGGTGCCATGGAGTGTTCCACATCCAGCAGAACAGACTGATGAAGACTTAGAAGTAAACATTTAACACTAAATAATAAATACTTTAATAACTTCAAACAGCAAATTGTTTTGTTGTGATTTCATATCCACAAGTAAGATATCCATGTAGTCAAGTTGCTGCACAGATATTCCTGAAAAAATTCCAATAACTCACCAAAACGTCTTCAAAAGCACCATCTTAACACACAACTTGTAGCAGCTAAAAGGACAAGAACAGCACAGAACCATGGGAGCACCACCACTGGCAATTTCCCTGAAAGCCACAACAATCTTTAGTTGGAAATATGCTAGTGATTCTTAATCAGTGGAGCAGAATCATAAAATTTCCTTCCTAACAGCACAGCAGGTATCACAAGTATGCCAAGAAGGCAGTTTATTACCACTTCTTGCAGGGAATTTAAGAAATGATGACTGAACCAATGATGCTCACTTCCAATGAATAATTTTATATGCAGTATAAAACTGTATATCCACGGCATGAACTTAGATGGGGAAATGTGTCATGCCTGGCTTCCAAAATACTGCTCTCTACCTGATGTTAATAATTTTCTTCTGACCCTGTCAAATCACCTGACCTATAACCACCTCATACCTGACTCTCTAGGCTCTGCAGTTACCTCTATGTCTAAGGTTAGTTCAGTTGATAGATGACTGGTTTGTGATACATATAGTCTGGGTTCAATTCCTGCATCGGTTGAGGTTACTATGAAGGACTTTGCTTATCAAGCTCTCACGTCACCTGAGTCATTGTGACTCTTAGGTTGAACCACCACCAGTTACCTCTCTCTGTAATGAGCAGTCAGCCCTATGGGATGGTATGGCTAGGACTTTATCTTTTACCCAGCTGAGTAAAACATAAGAATCACAGCTAAGAAAATTGTTACAGTTTTTTTTCCTTGAGTGTACTGTGTTATGAAGAAAATTCCATAGCCCTGTTATCATACGAATTCTTCCAAAACAACATTTTCCGTAATGGTTTACAAAATAGTAACAGTTTTGAATGAGAAACTGTTTGAAAGAGAAATAAAATTGTTGACATTAAAAGCTGAAGTGCTATCTAAGGATGAAAAAATGTGCAAAAGAGAGCCTGTCAGGCAAATGGTACACTAGATAATACAAACATTTAGGGCAATAGGTACTGCAAAATATAGCCATAGTCATAATGTCACTGGACTGGTTTCACAGTGACTATTGGTTCATAATCCTACGATGGCAGTTGGTGGCATTTGAATTCACTTTATAAATCTGAAATTGAAGATTTGTCCCAGTGGTAACTATGAAGCTATTATTGATTGTTATTTTAAAAAAACGTTATTTTATTCATGTCCTTTGGAAAAGGAAATCTGCCATCCTTACAAGGCTATAAATACTCAATTCAAAGAATTATTAGGGATGGAGAAAAAGTGCTGTTCTTGCCAGTTGTGCCCACATCCCATGAAATAATTAAACAAAGATATAGCATGGTACCATGATTTTTGTTCCACCCCCACTCCACACTTCAATGATTTTAGATTAGATTAGATTAGATTACAGTGTGAAAAGGCATCTGGATAGGTATATGAATAGAAAGTGTTCAGAGAGATATGGGCCAAATGCTGCAAATACGACTGGATCAGTTTAGGATATCTGGTCGACCTGGATGAATTGGATCGAACGCTTTGTTTCTATGCTGTCTAACTCGATGACTCTATTCCTCTAAATGACATAATGTGGACATACAAGAAAAGCGGGTCTCTGGCGCTGTGAGGCAGCAGTGCTAACCACTGTGCCACCGTGCCGCCCACGGTGCCATTTACTATGGCACTTGTTTAAGAAAACTATGGAACATGGGTAGCACAACAGTGGAATAAGGTATTAGCTTCAGTTTTATATAATTCTAATTGGAAACCTTATAAAAGTCAATATGATTCTGTCAATGTAAAGGAATGATTCTGTAGTGTATTGAAATACGCCATATCTAGACTGCAACTGGAAGGTACCTAATTTCTTGTGGGGCCTTTTCTTGTATGTCCACATTATGTCATTTAGAGGAATAGAGTCATCGAGTTAGACAGCATAGAAACAAAGCGTTCGATCCAATTCATCCAGGTCGACCAGATATCCTAAACTGATCCAGTCGTATTTGCAGCATTTGGCCCATATCTCTCTGAACACTTTCTATTCATATACCTATCCAGATGCCTTTTCAATGTTGTTATTGTACCCACCTCCATAACTTCCTCTGGCAGCTCATTCCATACATGTCCCACCCTCTGCGTGAAAAATTTGTCCCTTAGATCTCTTTTAAATCATTTCCTTCTCACCTTAAACCTATGCCTTCTCGTCTTGGACTCCCCTACCCTGGGATAATGACCTTGGCTATTCACTCTATCCATGCCCCTCATGATTTTATAAACCTCTATAAGGTCACGCCTCAGCCTCCTACACTCCAGAGAAAATAGCCCCAGCCTTTTCAAACCTTCCAATTCTGACAACAACCTTGTGAATCTTTTCTAAACCCTTTCAGGTTTCACAACGCCCTTCCTATAGCAGGGAGAGCAAAACTGAATGCAGTAATCCAAAAGTGGCCTAACCGATGTTCCGTACAGCTTTAACATGACGTTTGCTGTATTTCAAAGTGAACCTTTTAATGTGATGCACTTTGAAAGGTTTCCAAGAAATATGATAAGACTAAATATGAATGAGTGTCTATTTTTTCTTACAGATGTTCCTTGATCCTATTAAATACTGAATTAAAATCTTTTGGCAACAAGGCATATTAGAGCTTTAGGAATCACAATCTCCAGTGTCCAACTATCTTGTGACATTTATTCAGGAATGTCTTGAAGAAGCAAAGGGTAGAAGTAAGAGAGAAGGTAAATGATAAATTAATGGCTGCACTAGGTAGAAGGGCTGCAAATTCATCTGCTCGAGTGATTCCAATTGCACTGAGCCAGCTAGACCAGGGCGTGTATACACTTGTCTTCCTTCAGACCATGCAAAGGACAGTCAGAAGCACTGGTACAATTTGCTAACCAACTGGACATTATTGAAAATAAAAGTTAAAGCAAGTGAAGAATTCAAAAAGGTTAGAAGAATAAATTGAGAACATAAGATAAAGTAGCTATTTTATATATATTCTGTTTACCTCAATAACAAAGAGCATTCATCAGAAGCTGAGGTGCTTTGAGAATTTATTTTTAAAGATACTTAATAAATAAAAATACTTGTGACGTATCTTTCTGATTTTTGGTAGATCAGTGATCACGACCACAATCTATACAATCCAGAGCAAGAACTCTCTCCATACTGTTATAAAATATTTCTCATTTCCTTTAACATTCTCCAATCCTCATCTGCAGAACATTAAGCTGCCCAGACCACTAATCTATTAATTTGTGAATTATTCATGTGATGTGCAAGAGTATGTTTGATCGATTGTATTGATAATTATATTGAATAATTGGGTCAGCATTTAAAAACCTCTATGTTATTTTTAACTTAAAGTTTAATTTCTTGTTGACCTACCCATATAAATCTAAGACATCATGAGTTTAAGGGTCTTAAATTGCAGAGTGGCCTTGAATAGGTGGATGATTTTGTAATAACATGTCACTATCTGTCATTCAAAACAACAGAATAGAGTAATTAAATCCTGAGTTGGTCACCACAAGGACTTGGCAAGGACAAAAGTCAAACATTTTAGGTTTGTAGCTTTCAATAAACACATCTACACAATTTTCTTGACGCAAAATAAGTAACATTTTTCCCAAATGTTATTTCCTATCATTAAATTTCGAAGTTGTAATAATACATGTAAATGAATAAATCAATCAATGATTTATTGTCACATATGTCTTGATCATGCAGCGAAAAGTGTTTCATCACCACAATCTCATGCTATTTTGAGCTACAATAAGGATAAAATGAATTTACTTAAATAAGATTTCAACTTCTGTTCAAATTGGCACGGCTTCAGAGCTTTTGCAAGGTGTCTGGTAGGTGTTCTAGTCCACAAGGAGTCCTTCTCCAGGAACAGCAATGGTGATGCTAATGCCTCCGGAGACGACAGCTCTGCTGCCACCACCGCTTTGCCAACATCGCCGAGAATTCAAGCTCCAGTCCTACCACTGCCAGGGGTCCAGGCTCCAAGCCTACCACCACCAGGAACCCAGGCTCCAAGCCTACTGCCACCAAGAGTCCAGGCTCTAGACCTAAAACCACCAGGATTTCAGGTTCCAGGCATAGTACCATCAGGAGTCCAGGGTCCAGGCCTACTGTCACCAGGAATCCAGGCTCTGAAAACTGCCAATGCCACACTGCCGACAATGCAGCCACAGCACCACCAACACCACTTTGGCCTCGAAGATGAAGAGTTAAGGAAGAAGAAAAAGAAAAAAAGTTCAAAAAGTACATAGATAAAACAGTGCTGCCAGACTGCAGCAGATGGGCTCCAACAAGCCCAAACACCACCTACTGTGCCAGCACCACCTTGAGGCTATTTGTTTTATATATGTTTATAAACATATGGTTATTATACATGCATGATTCAAAGACTGAACAAGACTTTTAGTCCAAAATGTAATTTTGCTAGGAGGAAGTGTGCAATTTGAATTTGTAGTTTTTTTTTACATCAATGATAAACTAGATAACCCAAAAGCTAAAGAAACAACATTGTTAAACATTTATTCACCAGGGTATTGGGTTGGAAGTTATTATAATCAGCCAAATTTTCTTCCTGAAAGAGTATAATTATAATGTAACCAGCTTCCATGTAGTTAATACCAGATTTTACTTTTTCCTCAGACCAAACAGCAGAAAGAAAGTCCCGTAATTGAGAACACTTCCAATCCCAGTTCTGAAATAGTCGATGATATTGTCTGGGAGAAAGTGAGGACTGCAGATGCTGGAGATCAGAGCTGAAAAATGTGTTGCTGGAAAAGCGCAGCAGGTCAGGCAGCATCCAAGGAACAGGAGAATCGATGTTTCGGGCATAAGTCCCTTCTTCAGGAATGAATCATTGTCTGAACATATTGTCTGAACAACAAGCCAGTGGAAGTGTTATAAAAGAAAATTTGATCATACATAAAACTTAAGGTACATTTATCTTGCGGCTATCTTATTACAGTATAGTTGCAGAGATTGAGTTGAAGATCTTTTAGTCAGGAGTCCGTTTTACACACTATTCTGGAATATTCCCAGAGCTTCTGCCAAGCCCAAGGCACTTGAAATATTTAGAGGTATTGGGTGAGAATTTCCAGATGCTGAGCATGTTTCAATGTGTTTTGGGCATGTTGACAAGATGCTCAGGAAAGCAGTGTGTTGTGAAGCTGTCTCCTGTGGGAGTGTCACACCTTTCTCTGGGGATAGACTGTAAGCATTGTACCCTGGAAGGTGAAAAATCCATAAACTCATAAAATTGAAAAAAACACATTCTCAAAACGTAAATCCGTGCTCTTAAAATATTTTGAACGTGAAAAACAGTTTAACTTATTATTGAAGAAACATTTTTTTGTAAAAAAATCAATGATGAAGTCTATTCTATAAGGTAATGGTTTTAAGTGGATGAATGTTAAGGACTGTATTAAGTTCCACACAATCATAATGGTGTCAGAAGGAGGTGGTTAGGGTCCTTTAGGTTGAAAACCTACGTCTGCAGGTTTCCTACTGCTCATCATAACAAAGTCTAATTCATTAGTATAACATATACCTGATTGCTGTTATATTATAAATTACATCTTGATTAAGGCAAGTAGCTCTTTTCATTAAGATTCACCAACGGCGTTCCTCTAAAACACAAACCAACCCTTTGACTGAATCGTGGTAATGGGACAATGGCCATGTTTGGTTTTGCAGTACATACAACATAATGAAAGTAGTGGAATTGTTGTTTAACGTCACAAGGTAAAACTTCCAGCATACCCCAGAATACAGGATCTCCTGCATCTCAAGGCAATCAGCAGTTACACGGCCTCCAAAAGACTGCAAGGAAAAGCCATCTAGGGCGAAACAGCAATAATAGTTACACCTTTTACTGCAGACCTGGTAAGAGAAATAAAGAAGCAAGTGTGAGATAGAATCTAGTCACACCTGACCAGATTTGTGCATGAAGCAAGCATCAGCAGGATGAGTCTGGATTAGAGATTCTGTGAGAAAGTAAACGAGCATTGGAAATCCCTGAGTAAATCCCGAGGAGGTTTTAATGGCACAGAATGGGCTGAGAATGTTAGAATCTAGAGAGAAGCACTTACAGCTCACAAAATGCATTGCCACCATAACATGCAGAGCATGAGGCATGACCACAGCAGTGAAATTTAAACCGAGTTCGCCGCAGCAATAACATTGTTAACTCAAAATTGATGCAACAAAGGGCCAAGATAAGAGCCAAATTAGCCAAAGTCTAACAGATAAAGATAGCAAGGAAACTACTCAGTCATGATAAAATTTGGAGATCCATAACCTGAAATATGGTTCAGATAGAAAGAATTTAGCAAGGCTGTAGGCAACACATTTTATTTGGGAAAGTCATGGAAATGGACATGCATTGTTTTTTGGAATATCAAGAGTGGGAATTAAATATTTTGCTTGCAGAAGGTAGGAATGAATCAATTTTGATACTAATAATGGGGGAAATTCCAAGTTAGTAGCCCTGATATACAGCATTGCTCGGTGACAGAGTTTTAAGAAAAAGACATTGAAGAAATAATGCCGCATTGAAGGACCTTTGGAAAATAGAGTCAAACAGCATTTTGATATCACAAAATGGAAAAGCTTTATAGTTAAATAATTCAATTAGGAAGAAATAGTAGAAAAATGTTACTGACTAGAAGATTTCAATTTCAGAAATGGGCCAAATAGAACACAGGATTCGATATTTTGGAGAAAATATTTAAAAGACACAGAATTTCTTCTCTCCATCTGTGGAGAGAAAGTAGAGTCAATGTTTCAGGTCCAAACATTGACTTTGTTTTCTTTCCCCAGGTGCTGGCAGACCTGCTGAGTTTCTCCAGCAATCTCTGTGTTTGTTTTATCCAGTCAGACCTACAGCTGATGATGTTATAGCTGATCAAAGCATAAAAGAAAGCACTGATACTTTTGACAAAGTTCTACAAGTTTAGGGTGTAGGTTTGCTCGCTGAGCTGTAGGTTTGATATCCAGACGTTTCATTACCTGGCTAGGTAACATCATTAGTGTATCCAGGAAGAAAGTTAGCCACCAGGATACACGAACACCAGCTAGCCACAAAAAGACACGACCCTTTCTCCCTCGTAGCCCTACACACAGATGAAAAAAACCCACTATTTCGACTGGGGCAACACATCTATCCTGTGTCAGACTAAGTAAAGACATGCCAGAGAATTCCTAGAGGCCTGGCACTCCAACCACAACGCCATAAACAAACACATAGATCTAGATGCCATCTATCAACCCCTCAGAAAACAAACAGGAAAAGACATCACCATAAACCCCAGGAACCCCATCCAGGAGAAAGATATAAATAGAAAGCAGGAGACAACAGCTTCGCTTCACTTGGAGGTCGCCACTGATGATGTTAAAAATCACACAGCGTCGCTCCGAAAGCTAGTGTACTTGCAATTAAACCTGTTGGACTATAACCTGGTGTTGTGTGATTTTTAACTTTGTACACCCCAGTCCAACACCGGCATCTCCAAATCATGGCCACTGATGATGTTACCTAGCCAGGTAATGAAACGTCTGGATATCAAACCTACAGCTCAGCGAGCAAACCTACACCCTAAACCTCAACCTGAGCTACAAACCTTCACAAACCTTGCAGTTCTACAAGTGTTGACAATTACTTTAATCTCAGAACAAATGAAGTTCTTGAAATAGCTAAATTTAACAGAACACTTCAGCATCCAGGGAGATCTATAGATAATGTCATGAATGAGCTCTACAAATAACTAGAAAACTGTGACAATGGAGCTTCAAAATCAGAAATTATAAGAGACAAAGTTATTGTTGGATGGGTCTTTGTTAGATTTATTGCTTAGAGAATTCTTGACTTTGAAAAAAATCTATTCCGATTGTCCTGAAAATAGAATCAGGTAAAATCACAGAATAATCTTAAGAGGACAAAGGCAACCTTATCAAAAGAAGCAACAGACTCCTTTTAGTTTACAGGGTATAAAAACGTTAAAGACATATGTGACAAGCCAACACAAAGAATGGGTCAGACAGCAGATATTAAGTTAGTGTCAGCACTGTGAAACAAGAAAGCCTCACAGCTGCAAGCAATGCCTTGCTATTAAAAAAATGTATCTGTTTCAAAAGAAACAGAACACTTCAAGAACATGTGAAGAAATAAATGTTATTGTAAAGCAGCAAAAAGTCAAATTGTTTTTCATACAAAGATGTCATCGTGATAGAGCCACTGGCATTGGCAAAGAGAAAGAATGAACTCTTAAAATTGGTGATTCAATGAGCTCAAATTTGACAAAAACCTTTTTATGTAAATGGACATCTCATGAATTTTAAGTTTGATCCAGTTGTGAATGTCACTGCCTTATCAGGTTGTTTACCGTGGACAAAGAAACAAAAGTTGCAGCCTAAAGAGATGAAACTACATAGTCCAGGTGGGATAGCTCTTAACACGAAGACTATGCTACAAGCAATGCTGTAAAACACACCAAGGTGCAAAGGTAAAAATGCAGTTCACACTCAACAAACCTCACTCTTGAATATGCACACAATATCTTCATCTCAATCTTCTTGAAGTAACAAAAGGAGTCAAACTAGCTCCAATGGACAGCAAACAGATCAAGACAAATTAAGTTACACCAAGGCTGTCCAAAGATAAACTAGACAGACAACAACTCTTCCAGGGACAAAGAATTGTTGAACAACTCAATCCCTCCAATCTGATGCTGTCAGAAACACCTGGGTAGGGAAAAGGCAAAACATCTTGGGATTTTCAGGAGTGAAGAATTATACCAATACGTCTCCGTGAACAGTCTTAGGAACAATGTCTGATTGATATAACTTGTATTTCATTTCTATCATGCAGTAAATTATGTCTTGCTTAAGGTTAGGCCCTGTTCTTGTTAAGGATCACTATTGCTATCCTTCTGCCAACATAAACCAAATAGGTCCTTTCACCTAGCCAAGGAGGGATGGTGGCAGTGAACTACTTCAACCACCAGGTGATAGAGGTTGGTACTGCAAAATACAACAGTGATATAATCAAACGTAAAAACTAAAAGAACTGCAAATGCTGTAAATCAGAAACAAATCCAGAAATTGATGAAAAAGCTCAGCGGATGTGGCAGCACCTACGGAGAGAAATCAGAGTTGACATTTCGGGTCGTGTGACCTTTCCTCAGCAGTTCTGAGGAAGGTTCACATGACCCAAACGTTAACTCTGATTTCTCTCCACAGATGCCGCCAGACTTGCTGAGCTTTTCCATACATTCAAAAGTGTTGCTTTACAGCTTTACATAGCCAGGTCAATATGAAAGAACTGAATTAATATTCAGGTGAACAAAGCAATATCATAAAATGAATTTGGCACTGTTCCCTTGCTTTGTCTGCTGGAATACAGCATATTAAATAATGCTGCATGCTCGAGTCCAGCAATCTGTATTTACCAAATACAATAAATGTTCAAGCTTCCTGCCTGTTTTGAATAGTAAAGGTGTAATCTCACAGGACACCAGGCCATGAAATCAGCTATCTAGATTGAGGGGCCATGCACACCTTTGCCTAACTCTTCAGCTTCTTTGTTGAATGTGGTGCATCTCTAAAGACGCTGAAAATCTCCTTGCACCGTTGACACTGCCTGACTTCTAGCTTGTGATTTAAGGGTGATGGGTTTCCCATACTCTGAAGTGATGGAGAGGGAAGTTGATAGCAACAAGATCAGAGTTAAGTTGTGAGAAGTCCCATGGATTATTTCCTCCAAAATATTTGTTCTTCCTTTTCCTCGGTTTGTCACAAATTTAGCTAAACTTGGTGACTTGCAGAGATGCTGGTTTTCATAAAAAGTCTCAATGCAATCAGCAACTAACCTTTCAGTATTGGATGCATTGCCTAGTGGATATCATTAGATGTAGTACCAGCTAAGCATATGTTAAACATATTTGGCCAATGGAATGATTCTAGAGAAGATCTGAATGGAGGCAATACATCATTTCCAACGGGCATTGTGCATGTTGTTTATGCCCAATTCATAAAGCTGTGGGTATAGACATTTGATACAACAATTCCAGTGCTGTAATCAATAAATTATCCAAGGCAATATAATTACATTAAAAGATGTATTTTGGAAAATGTAATAGAAAAGTAAGAAGTATTGACATTGATTCTAAATACTCAATTCCAACCCCACCGCTCAACGAATATATCAAAATCCTGTTAGGAAAACAAAGTTCTCCATCAGTTACTAATCTATGCCAAAGACAATCAATACCTTCACAAATTAGATTGGAATGGGCTGAATCACAAAACAACTGAAATATCTTCACTGAACCCACTTTGCGTAGTTTTACTGGGTAATCATCTACATATTTGGATGCTGTTCATTCTTGTCTGATTAACTTCTGAAGTTAATGAACAATGGTGTAAAGTTCCAAAGTCTTTGTTGCTGCTTACCAATGTGACATCTGAATGATATGTCCTGTAATGAAAGGGTAGGGCAGCTTCAGGCCATAACACCATAAGACAAAGGAGTTGAAGTAAGGCTATTCGGCCCATCGAGTCCACTTCGCCATTCAATCACGGCATTTCAATGCCACTTACCCGTACTCTCCCCATAGACCTTAATTCATTGTGGGATCAAGAACTTATCAATCTCTGCCCTGAAGACGCCCTGGCCTCCACTGTGCTCCATGACAATGAATTCCACAAGCCCACCACTCTCTGGCTGAAGAAATGTCTCCTCATTTCCATTCTAAATTGACCCCCTCTAATTCTAAGGCTGTGCCCACAGGTCCCAGTATCCAAGCTTGACAGAAACAAATTCCCAGCATCAACCCTTTCTAAGCCATGCATTATCTTGTAAGTTTCTATTAGATCTCCTCTCAACTTTCTAATCTCTAATGAATACAGTGCCATGATCCTCAGCCGTTCATTGTATGTTAGGCCTACCATTCCAGGGATCACCCGTGTGAATCTCCGCTGAACACGCTCCTGTGCCAGTATGTCCTTCCTGAGGTGTGGGGCCCAGAATTGGGCATAGTATTCTAAATGGTGCCGAATTAGAGCTTTATAAAGTCTCAGTAGCACATCGCTACTTTTACGTTCCAACCCTCTTGAGACGAATGACAACATTACATTCACTTTCTTAACCACAGACTCAACCTGCAAGTCAACCTTTAGAGAATCCTGGACTAGAACTCCCAGATCCCTTTGTACTTCGGTGATATGAATATTCTCACTGGTTAGAAAATAGTCCATGCTTGTATTCTTCTTTCCAAAGTGCAGGACCTCACATTTGAATTTCATCAGCCATTTCCTGGTCGCCTCTCCTAAACTGTCTAAATCTTTCTGCAGCCTCCCCACCTCCTCAGTACTACCTGCCTGTCCACCTAATTTTGTATCATTGGCAAGCTTCGCCAGAATGCTCCCAGTCCCCTCATCCAGATCATTAATATAAAGAGTGAACAGATGTGGCCCCAACACTGAACCCTGCAGGACACCACTTGTCACTGGCTGCCATTCCAAAAAAGGACTTTTTATCCCAACACTCTACCTTCTGTCAGACAGCCAATCCTCAATCCATGCCAGTAGTTCACCTTGAACACCATGAGCCCTCACCTTACTCAGCAGACTCCCATGAGACACCTGATCAAAGGTCTTTCGGAAGTCCAGGTAGGTAACATCCATTGGGTTTCCTTGGTCTAACCTACTTGTTACCTCTTCAAAGAATTCTAACAGGTTTGTCAGGCATGACCTCCCCTTACTAAATCCATGGTCAGGACGGATGATTATATTACTAGGTTAATGATCTCAGAGTATAAATTTCAATCTCACCAAGGTAAGAAGTTTAAATGTCCCAGCTGAATAAGTCTGAGCAAAAAATTTTTACCAGAATTGGCAAATAGAATTAAGGAGAATCCAAAGGGTTTTTACAAATATATTAAGGACAAAAGGGTAACTAGGGAGAGAATAGGGCCCCTCAAAGATCAGCAAAGCGGCCTTTGTGTGGAGCCACAGAAAATGGGGGAGATACTAAATGAATATTTTGCATCAGTATTTACTGTGGAAAAGGATATGGAAGATATAGACTGTAGGGAAATAGATGGTGACATCTTGCAAAATGTCCAGATTACAGAGGAGGAAGTGCTGGATGTCTTGAAACGGTTAAAGGTGGATAAAT